>NW_017100219.1:1406809-1411284 GCF_001263275.1 Habropoda laboriosa
CAAAAGTCTGTACCACCTCTACCTATTTCGACGCTTCAATTTTTTTTTTTTCTTTTTTTACCACCTCGCTGTATTTCTTCCACCGGCTATACCCTTCATATACGCACGCGGCAAAGACAATCGGCGCAGCCTGAGAGTTTTAATACTTTGAGACAGACTTCCTGCGAAAGCTTAAAAAACGTTTTCTTTCTTTTCTCTCTCCTTTTCTCCCTTTGTGTTTTGCTTGTTTATTATTCTTATTATTTTGTCCCTACGCTAAATACCGTCATTTAGAAACTTCACGTTTTACCTATCGCTAGAAGAGTTACAGCGATCGATTTGGGGTTACTATGTTGCTGGATGCATGGTCGTACGAAGGAACCCCACTTGTGCTCGAATTCACTCAACTTGTGTTTCGCGTTTCGATAGAAGGCAAAATGGAAAGTGAAAATTTTGTCGTCGCGAATCAGATTGAATCCCGAAGAGAAGAACGAGAAGATGCATCGAGGGGAACACGACCGACCAGTCGAATTGTCGATGAATTCGAGCACACGTGGCGATTGATAATTTACACATTTATACAGCTGTATATCCATATTATGTATAGGATAAGAGAAGTTTGGCAAACAGTAATATTAATCGACGGCACGAACGACTTATCCTCTCAATATGTGTTACGTATGTGTCTACCTGTCTGTCTGTGTGTGTGTGTGTGTGTGCTATGTTTATATATGATTATTATACATATCGATGGTAAAATGGTGTACCGTGGATAAGGCAATGCTACGAAAAATTCTTCGCAGTAAGACGTTTCGAAAATTTAGCGAGAACCAAAAAAAAAAAAGGAATATTTTCGTTTCCCTTTTTTTTTAAAAATTTTTTTTTTCAACAAGCCTGGCTGCTTCCTTTGGATCCAGTGGAAGAGATAAATTGCAATGAGAAGAATCGAAGAAGCTAAAATCATCGTCGTCGTCGTGGAAGGTGACGAAGAAGAATTTGTCGAAGAACCGAAAGGATCTTTCGACAGATTTAGAAGGGGACAGGACTGAATCTGTGTGTGTGTGTGTGTGTGTGTGTTAGAGAAATAGAAGAGTACGTATTGGAAATTAGCCTGCACGACAAATGGACGCGAAAAGTAAAAGATTAAATTCGTAACCACAACGCGATGTTAGAACGATTATTAATTAATGAATAGTATAAATGGCGCTACTACTATCATAGTATAATTAAAATACACAAAAAGACGAACATTCATATACGGGTACAAATATATAGTACAGTCCATACAGCGATAAGGGTTTTTTTTTTATAAGCTTGTAATTAGCGAATTCGGCTTAAATTCGTACGATCGTGATAAAGTATTCTATATGCTTTTAGCAATGAGTTTCGATAGACCTGTTTTTCACCTTCGTTGAACGATTATTTTCTTTTACTTTTCTCCGTAGGTTTCCCCCCAAAAAAACCAAGCTGTTTCCTCCGTGTTTCGTTTTTCAACGACCGCTTCTCCAAGTGTCGAAAAAGAAACTCGTCGAGGAGAGCCGAGTGAAAAAAAACGAACGGGGAGAACCTGTCCGATAGGAATTCCGAGAGAATTCACTGAACGAACCGTAGGAAATCTCCTTTTTGGGTACGACGAAGAACAAACAAACCGGTGTTTTCGAAACTGCGTGCATAGAGAAACTTTGCCCATTCCGACTGTTTCCTTTTTATCGAAAGAACCGATCCGGTAAACAAGTAGTCCAAAGTAGAATGTTCCGTGGCACGATAGGAAATAATGGGAACGGCTGTACGTGTGTGTGTGTGTAAGTGAGTGTGTGTACGTATGTGTAAAAATCCGAACTGCAATAAGGAGAACGTTACAAGAATAAAAGAAAAAAGAGAAAAAAAAAACAACATTCTAAAAAATCGTACGAACATCGAAACACCGAAAATTTCGTTATACTCTCTCACCTACGTTCTTCCACAGCGAAGAGACTAAATCCAGCTATGCCAAAGCGAGTGTCTAATTATCCATCTAAAGAAAAAGAGAAAAAAAAAAACCAAAAAAAAATCCGTCACCCATATATTCTTTCTTTTTCTTCGAAGATGAGAAAAATCGTCATAACGATAATAACAACGTCTAATAAGCAGCAGTGATGTGTTTGTTTACCTTTTTTTTCCTTTTTTTTTTTTTTTTTAATCGTTTTCTTTCTTTTCATACGAACGTTTCTCCCCCCGTTACTTCTCCCGCCTCTTTTCCTTCTCTCCCCCGTTAAAACTACGATTAAATCCCTTACACGTTACAGCAATTATGCATAAGTCGACAGAAAACGTATAATACAAGTACTACCGTTAATATTAATTTGCGATATTACCATAGTATAATAGTGAACATTTAAGAACATCAAAGAACAGTCAGATAGGTTGTTTTGTTTGTGAATCGTCGATCCTAGATCGTAATTACTTCGCGCGATCTATATACCGTTCTCGCTCGTTTGCATCCCCACTAATCGGACATCATTTACCCTCTTCTCTTTCGCTCTAGTCAGATTCCACCTCTCTGTTCAGATGCAAACCGGGAAACAGAAAATATCGCGTTATCCTCGTGTGTCCCGCGCCTATACGTGTGGCCTCGTCTCAATTTCGAATCGTTCGAGTAGTTGCGGTACGAATTAAAAACTACAGACTATTATGTGTTTGTATTAGTGTTATCGTGTGAGTGACCTCTCTTGCACGTATTTATATAATTATAATCTACGAGATCGCGCGCGCGCGCGCGTACACCCGAAAATGGGACGATTTCGTACGATGTGCGCGTGGATCGTGAGCAAAATTCTAGCGACGCGTCGCGACGAACCGAAATTTAGGACAAGTATACATATCGTATATATATATACAGGACACGTACATATATACGTCGATGTTAAATTACGCTGACACATTTTGCTTCCTTTTTTCTTTTTTAGTTCTTTCTTTCTGTTATTCGTAGTAGTTTCGGTATAATAGGTAGTAAGATGTAAATGTGGTCCGATCGTGATGAGCAATCCGACGATTAAAGACCAAAGAACGTAAAGAAGACAGACGTTTTTAAGAACTCACAGAGCACAATACAATATCAATCGTTCTAGTAATAACTCCAAAAATATGTTATTCTCTCCTATATTTATAAACTACGCTATCTATTTTCTTTCATTTTTTTTTTTGTATCTTCGCAAAAAGTCAGTTACTTTGTTTTACAGTGATCATTCATACACAACGCGATAAACATTTAAATCCTAAGTCCACGAATAAACTGTTTAATCCTATCTGTGGATGTCCCTTTGATTCCTCTCTCATTTCTTTCCACCTTTCATTTCTGGCCATTTCAACGCGAGTATATTCTGCATTCAACGGTATACTAAACTCGTTTCGTCGAACGCTTTCTTTCATTATCGCGATTCCGTGTGCTCGTGTAAGGAAGCGTTCCATCAGCCTTCGAAAATGTTCTCCTCCCTTTTCTCAAATTTTTTCCTCTTTTCCCTCGTGATCTTCGTCGCGATTGACACGCTCGCTGCCACCGACGCAGCGTGTGCGGTCCAGAATGCATTGCCCAGCGTGCTACTGACTTTCTGGTGGCAGTTACCGTGTCAATCTTTGATCTAACTTCGTTCGTGATTTTCGTCGTGATTGACACGCTCGCTGCCACCGACGCAGCATATGCGGTCCAGAATGCATTGCCCAGCGTGCTACTGACTTTCTGGTGGCAGTGACCGTGTTAATCTTTGATCCAACCTCGTTCGTGATTTTAGACACAATTTACACGTTCGCTGCCACCGACGCAGCATGTGCGGTCCAGAATGCATTGCCCAGCGTGCTACTGACTTTCTGGTGGCAGTGACCGTGTCAATCACTGATCTAACTTCGTTCGTGATTTTAGACATAATTTACACGTTCGCTGCCACCGACGCAGCATGTGCGGTCCAGAGTGTATCGCCCAGCGTGCTATTCTTTTTCGGTGGCAGCGACCGTGTCGATCCTCCTGACTTCGAGAAACAAGTTCGTTGCTGTATAAATTCCGCGTTTCCACGTACACGAGCACACGGATCGCCAGAGATTCCACACTAAATAAATTTACTATTGGACACAATCTCATTAACATTTTAGGCACTACACCTAGACACTAAGAAATCACTCCGCTCCCCCCTGCCCTGATGCGATAAGAAACATACATATGTACAAATTTAAAAACGATTAAAATAATAGTATCTCTATAGCTTTGAGTGTACATGTACGCGTGTAGTAATTCGTGTATGCATGTACGTATTCGTGTGTGTGTTACATGTGTATGTGTGCGTGCCATAGTGTCACCCGAAAGGAAGAGGTAACTGTTACGCTCGCGCTCAACAACAATTGTTGTGTTTGGAATCAAGCATTTATACCTAGAAAGAACTTTATATCGATTTTTACCACATATCTGTCCGTTTTCTAAGTTTTTTTCTTTCTCTCTCTCTATCGTATCGGAAGTAAGAGATCTATCA
>NW_017100219.1:1411319-1416066 GCF_001263275.1 Habropoda laboriosa
TCGGTCGTGGAATAATATTTGACCAAAAAGAAAAAAGGAACACAAGAGAAAAACGAGGAAAAAAGAGTTGCGTTACGACGAGCAGCTAAGGTAACAACGTCATATCGCCCTATTCGGAAGTGACAATCATATGACAACTTATAACCTTCTGGATTGTTAACAGCAAAAAACTCTAGTTAGTTATATCCCGTAATATATATATATATATATCGCGGCATGTACGCATGGCCTTTCGAAAAGCCTGACCAAAATAACGCGCCGCGATCAAATATTGACACTATAATTAATAAAATATCACAACTAGAACCATCGTTACACAGTTTACGGTACGTTTCTTTCTGTTTTCTTTATCCCCCCCCCTCTCTATCTTTCGATCAAAATCGTTCCTCCGTCCTATTGCCCCCTCCCTCCCCCTCCACTCTTTTATTATCCCGCGCGTACATATACTTATTGTAGATACTCGTAATCAGTGACGTGCTTATGTTTTACTTATCTCTATATAACCATACACAGCGTTAAAACATGTGTGTTCATACATATAAAGTAACAATGACTGCGTTTACATATGACTCTGAGCTTGTACTGACTGACGATCTAACATCTAAAATAAAAAAGAAATAATGCTAACCCAAAACGTGTAGGATCGTTATCTGTGTGTGTGTGTGTGTGTGTGTGTGTATAGTTTACGTATACGTATATTCTAAAAACCCAAGAAAGCTGGTTAATTAGTAATAATATAACATCGACGAACCGTTATAATTCTATTCTTGTTAGAGAGTAACCGACATCAACCTACTCCACAAAAAAGCGACCATTATCTAGAAAAAAATCTACCTACCCAAATACTTTTTGTTTTCCGCGTGTAACCAACGCGTTAATAACAACGTGAACGTAATAAAAAATAACACATACATGTATGTATATATATATATATAAATATGTGGATTACTAAATCGAGGGGCCCCGATCGAAGAAATCGCCGCGATCGAGATAATTACAGCCTTACACCCTAAACACATTACAAATATTACACTATCGTCAGTCAAGACTTGCTCTTTGGATGAAGAGAAAAGAAATCTAAAGAAACCTGACTGAAAATTCTCTCGATCTAAACTAGTGACATTCTGCGCCTGTGTGCATGTGTACACTCGTACAGATTTATCTAAATATGTACGAACGTACAGAGACAAAAACTAAAAACAAATCTGAATGAAGCATGGTAGAGTTTTCATATATGACTATGATGCGTACGACTGTCACGTGTGTGTATATTCCCCTACGTGTGTTTACATGTGTGAGTTTGTGCCATGTATCATCGATTCCGCGCAAACCGAAGGAAAATAGAAAAAGAAAAAAAATGACACGTCTCTATGTACGCATTCAGCACGACGCGCGCGTCGGGATCTTTAAATCGAAAAACGCGCGCGACGAACAAACAGAGCTCCTCGTTTCTACTTTATATCTCTCGCTAATCTCTCTCGTTACAACGTGTAATGCGAAAAATCTAAGGATATGACTTTTGTGTTTCTCCCACGAATTCACGAAGAAGAAAAAGGATATTGGTTTCTTTTCAGTTTTTCCCCATTTTCTCTTCTACGCGATACAAACTTTTTCTCTCTCTACGGTTCAATATGGAAGCATACACATATATACATGTAGGCGCGCGCAAACGTGCTTTGTGTTAATAATAATTACCGTATATGTGGTGTACATATATCTGTGTGTCTGTGTCTCTGTTTGTGTGTCTGTGTGTGTGTGGTTCGATAAAACACGCGACACTTACACGCTGATTGTAACCTCTTTATATTTCTTCGGTGTACATATATCTGTGTGTCTGTGTCTCTGTTTGTGTGTGTGTTTGTGTGTGTGGTTCGATAAAACACGCGACACTTACACGCTGATTGTAACCTCTTTATATTTCTTCTTTTTTTTTTTTTTTGCTGTTTTGTTTAAGTTCACGTTTACTGCCAACACTTCCGCTATACTACATGTATTTATCAAAGAAAGAGACACCTCGTGAAAAGTCTATTCTTCTTACTATCTCTCGTCAATTCACCATTTTCTTTTTCTCTTCTATTTGATCTCTTTCGTTTGCAGTAGATATACAAATCGTTTAAGTATGATTAATCGTTAAACAGGCACATCGACTTGGTTACATGATTTCCTTTTTTTTTTCTTCTTTCAATTTTTACATCGTATAACGCGCGTAAAGAACGATGATCGTTACCGAGAAAGAAAAAAGAAGAAGAAAAAGAAAAACAACAACAGCCAATTCGTTTCTAAGAGAAGAGACGCGCTGCTTGAAATTTTCTCGAACACATCCGATCGAAGGAAACAACGAAGAAGAAAATTAAACGAAGATCGACGCTTAAACGTCGGACACTATTTGCGAACAAGCACGTCGTTAGCTTTGTTTCCCTGTTTTTGTAATACAGTAGGTGTCCTTTTGTTCGTACAAATTGCATCGATTACGAAAGAACTGTCTATATATAGTAGATTGAAAAATTAACAGATCACAACAGCAGCGTCTGTGATTCATTTTTCTTCTTTCGTTTTTTTCTTTTTTTTGTTTAAAGACGTTGAAATATTTCCTTCGTGATATCGATAACATATCTAAAAAAATTTCACTTCGTCATTCACTCTAACTTCTTATTTCCTCCCTCTCTAAATACAGTCACGCTAAATTTCCCCATTCATTCGACACATCGTGCTCACACACTAGAACCCATTCTCACGCATCTACCTGTAAAATACTTCTAGTTAAACTCTGGACATGGATCACTCTAATCAACATACCACAGCTAATTATCCCGTACGTTATCATACAGCTATGTATATAAAATAATTAGCAAAACAATGCCTAAGCGTCATTCCATTAAAAACCACGAGATACACGTCAGCACGCAGAAAAACCTTTTTCTTTTTTTCTTTTCAAGTGTGTCGCAAGTATAGTATAGAATAGTAGTGTGTGTATATTGTTTATCCATGCTCATGTGTCTATGCACTTGTGTGTATATGTGTGTGTGTGTGTGAATGTGCAAATCCACCCTTTACAAAGTTGTTTGAACATCAAGAATGTATGTAGGAAGAGAGCCATTCGCGATAATTCTATTTACAAATCGACGATTTATATTTTGGGAGGCGATGCAGAAGATGTACAATCGAGTGCACAGTTCGTTCGAAGAAATACACGGCTACATATATACCGATCGTCCCGATAAATTCATTCGTTTTCTTTTCTTCTTCTTCTTCTTTCTGCGAGACGTCTCGCGGAAAGAAACTGCTTTATACTGACGTGGAAAAGTGCGAGAAGGAAGAACATGATTCGACGAAGGTACGCGGCGGGGCGATAATAAACGAAAGGGACACACTTTTTTCTCCCTTGAAAAGTTTGCACCATTTGAGGACACGTTCACACGTAAATAAGAAAGGATCAGAGTGTACGTTGAAGAAAAGTGTGTGTGCAATTCGACATTGTAAAACAAGACGTAATATCATCATTTTCCAAACGAAATTGCTTCCTCTATTTATCATTTAAGTCTCACGAAAACCTCGAATGTATATATATGTAGGAACCGACGACGGAAAAATAATTGATGGATCAACGGGAATCGAACACGGGATCTCAAGGTTGGCAAGCAGAGACACTACGCACTACGCCAACCACTCCCTCTATGTTCTCCCGTGTCGGTTTCCTATATTAGGGAAAGGAGACCCCCCGATACTACATATATATTCGATTCGTTCCATTTTTCTCACCCCTAATCACCCCACTTTCTTTTCTCTCTCTTTTATCGTACACACATCCCCTTGGTTGTTGCCCCAACAATGCTGATTCTTGTGTAATCGCAGATTTGTGCAATGTACCCGGTTACATACGATATATCCTTAAACTACAAACAAACCACCCTCGGTGAAATGCAAAACTATTCGAAACGCAACGGTAATAATATTGTAGGAGGAAAACGAAAAGTGTGTCGATTGAATCTCTCATCGATGATCGATGCGAAATTATACATCAGTGGTATGTGTGGTGTGTGTGTGTGGTTGACAATGCGTGGTTGTGTACCGACAAATCTAACGAGCACGAAATCTCATCAATCTGAAACTATATGTACAGAGATATAGATACAGTTGAGAACCCTGCATTTCTATCAAAAATCGAACGGTGGATATCTAACGAGAATCGAAGAAAAAAGAAAAAAAAGAAAGAAAGAAAAACTGCGAACTGCTAATAGTGTACTTATCTTAAGGTCAGTGATGCCTAATTTGCAATAATAATAACAATAGTAGTAGTAGTAGTAGTAGTAGTAGCAGTAGTAGTAGTAGTAGTAGTAGTAGTAGTAGTAGCAGTAGTAGTAGTAGCAGTAGTAGTAGGAGCAGTAGTAGTAGCAGTAGTAGTAGTAGTAGTAGTAGTAGTAGTAGTAGTAGTAGTAGTAGTAGTAGTAGTAGTAGTAGTAATAGTAGTAGTAGTAGTAATAGTAGTAGTAGTAGTAGTAGTAGTAGTAGTAGTAGTAGTAGCAGTAGTAGTAGTAGTAGTAGTAGTAGTAGTAGTAGTAGTAGTAGTAGTAGTAGTATTGATAATAATAATAATAATAGTTCATAGTAATATGAAAAGGAGAATAAGAATAATTATGTAGTAAAAATAAATAGTGAGGCTGCTGCGAGGAGGCACAGCTTTTGTCAAATACAAGTTAACCGTGCGATCAAAAGTGTATTAATTAATCATTATCACGTACGAATCGAA
>NW_017100219.1:1416128-1416491 GCF_001263275.1 Habropoda laboriosa
CGCACGGTGGCTGGATATGCACCGTGCATATATTATACACATAATAAGACCTCTCGAAGAAATAAATCTAACCGATAAAACTCGGAACACATTTTTTTTTTTTACATAGAAATCAATGTGTCGCGTATAGTTTTGCGTGTGTGTGTATCTTTGTGTGTATTCGTGTAAATTGATCAACTTTCTTCTCTCTCTTTCAACTATCAGAAATGGAAAACGGGGAATTTTCTATCGATGATGATAGCCCGTTTGTGTGTGTGTGTGTGTGTTTTATATATTCAAAGAGAACGCTCAAAGTATATTTTAAAGCGTTGTCAAACCCTCGATAACAATAATCTTGTAACCGGTCGAGATTCGATTAGGCAA
>NW_017100219.1:1416541-1418357 GCF_001263275.1 Habropoda laboriosa
TAACGCGTATGATATATGTATCATACCATAAAGAAATGCAAACTTATTTCCCGTTAACGCTGAACTTCGATAAAAAGATTATTCTTGGCCAACCGAACGCTGTTTGTCGCACGTTGAAAAGCGGAAACAGTTTTGCCAAATCACCGACGACACAACGCACATAATGTATATCGACGTGGTTTCTTTTCATTTCTCTTTCTTTTCTTCCCCCCTTTCCTCCCTTCAACGTTTTTTCTTTTTTTTTTATCTCATCTGCTTAAACTGCGCATAATTTTTCATACAAACGGTTAGAGACTCTCGTCAAACATCAAGGACGAATATAACATCCGCCTGTGATCTTTCTTCTCTTTCACATACACAATATCATCATCTCGTTTCGTAAAAACTTCTTTTTTTTTGGCGCGACGGCGAGAACATTTTCCTTCCTCGAAAACATACAAAAAACACGTCGAGTATATAATATATATACCACCGTCACGTATATTTTAACAATATGCGCCGTCTAAGTCGGACATAAAATTTTACGTCGATCGTTATCACCGTTAAACGACAGGTTTTTTTTTGGAAAAAAGAGATAATACAAATTACAAATTATCGAAGCGATGGTTCACTGAGGAAACGATTGCGCGACAGGAAGCACCGAGGCGGCCCTTCCTTAAACCCTCCTCTATACAACGTTTAATCTTATCATTTTTCGTTAATTTCATTATGCTTCCCCTCGATATCCGGACACACGCGATTTCTCTCTTCGTCGAACGAAAGGAAGAAGACAACGCACGCTCGACGAAGTGCGCCAATGAAAGCATTGAAACGCGACGCAGCAAACAGTGGTCAGTCTCTCTGTCGATCCTCAAAAATCCATATTGTTCACCTTTTTCTTTTTCTTTTTTCTCAATTAATCCATTTAGTTTAACACAGACAAGGCAGTTCGAAGGGAGCAGGATCGCTGTTTAAAAGGACGGATTGTCAAAAAAGTTAAGCTGAAGAACGACTTGTTGCCTTTTGCCTCCGGAGACTCCGTCGAGTCTTTTTATCATTTTTTTCATTTCACCAGCCGTGAATATTGATTTTGTTCTTACGATATTAATGCTAGTGTTTCGTTATAGCTCCTGTGTTTTCTCGTGTAGTCGATCGTTTAGTATCGTGCGATGGCCCCCTTCGTTCGCTAGTAAAAAGAGCACGTTCACGAGAGAATGAGAGAATGTCTCGAAGGTGAGAGAAAATGGCGACGGATGGACGAACGAATTGTATTCTCTTTTTCCTTTCGTTCGGCGACGGTCTTGCGCGTGTGTGTGTTTGTGTGTTCGGATGTGCAGCGAGAGAGAGAGATCTCGCCTGTGCCTGGATCTCGGAGTAAAATTTCAGGAAGAAAAAGCGAAGCGGCGATGCTGCTCGGTGCTCGGTTCAACGCCGTTTTTCATTTTTCTTCTGAAACTCAGAGACACAGAGGGAACGAACGAAAACAAAGAAAAAATAGAAAAAAAAAGAAGGTGAAGATTTACTCGGTGAACCACAAACCAGAAGGTTGATATTGATGTTTGGCCGGTGAAAGCGGGGCCAATCCGTAAACGGCTGTCGGCTGCATATGTGCAGGCAGTGGATGCGCTGCATGACTTGCCAGCAACGGTCTGGCCGAGCTGTGATGAGCTGGTGGTGGCAACGCTCGACTAGAATCATACAACGTTAATGGAGACGAGCTGTAAAAAACGGGATAATGAACGTTAGAATGTCTCCGTAAAGCTCTAAAAAAAAGGGAAATGAAACATTGTTTTTTTTGTGTTTTCTTTTTTTTATATAAAAAAAAAAAGAGATATAT
>NW_017100219.1:1418506-1418875 GCF_001263275.1 Habropoda laboriosa
TTCTTCTATTCTTTTTTTCCTTTCTTATCTTTCTTTTTACTTTTACATTAAAAGTACACATTCGTTTTGTAATATGCTGACGAAAATCGTTTAATTATCCGGTCTCTCTTTCGTACTTTCTTTCTTTCTCTCTTTTCCATTTCTCGTATATATTGTGCAATTTATCTAAAAAAAGGCAGGCAATCAACGTTCTACTTTGTACGAAAAAAAAAAAAACAAAAAAAAAACAAAAAGTTACGTGTACACACGAGCGGTAAGATTACATTATATTATACAATCCCCGTTGTAACAACAGTAACAGTGGTAGTGGTGATCTATATGTGTGTTTTTTTTCTCAATACACCGTTGATATAAAGAACACAAGAGCGA
>NW_017100219.1:1418915-1472847 GCF_001263275.1 Habropoda laboriosa
GGTTGCACGGGAACACAAATATGTATGTTGCAGTAATATAGATACTCTACGTGGTACGATCACAGATAATAATAATAATAATAGTAGTAATAATAATAATAATAGTAACAACAATAATAACGATAACAACAAGAAGAACAACAACAACAACATACGACGAACTATACGCTAGAACGAAAATATAATAAATGGTACACACATGCATGCATCAACTAGGTGTCTAGGTACCCACCCGGGTGTGAATCCCTGATAGGTGGGCACTTGTTGCTGCTGGATAGCAGTGGGAGCCTGAGAAGGCGCGGCGGTTACGTACACCGGGGGTGGCACGGCATGGGCTCTTGAACGCACATGTGCGTACTCCTGGTACAGGGGTTGTCCCAGATGTTGGGCACTTCCTATTACAGGCCCCCCTGCAGGACTTCTGCCGCCGCCACCGCCCCCAGGACTCAGGTGGGCCGGATGCCCATGATGACTGTGGGTATGACCCGGATGGGCTGCCGAACCCACCACCTGGCTCTGCCTACAAAACCCAAAACAAAATCCAACCCTTCGTTATGCAATTCCCATGCGTTTTGTTTATTTTTTTTTTTTTTTTTTGTTTCTTGTTTATACTTACTGTAAAGAAGTCTCTCTCTAAGAGCACAGAGAGACCAAACCGACAGAGAATCAAATGATAGAATCTTTTTTCTTCTTTTTAGAAGTAACATAGAAATTCATGCATTTTACTTGCCTATCTCTATATAGAGAGCGTTTGCCAGTGATCGGTTTGGTCATTTCTTATTCAAAGAGAAAACCTTACATGCATTCTGAGAATTCTACGTGCATACAATTCTCGATTAACTAGCTAAGATAGTCTATATGCTATTGTTTTTGCTAGATTCTTCTAATTAAGAAACTCTGTGTGTATGATATAATACTGCATGCTTCACAGTGATCAGTGCGTGTATATGTTGTGTGTGAGAGAATGTATCGGTGTGTGTGTGTGCGCGCGCGCGCGTGTGTGTGTGTGTGTGTGTGTGTGTGTGAGTGTGAGGGACGTTGAAACGTGACATGCGACGAGAAGATGCTGACCTATACTGATGCACAGTGTTCGCCACCGCCCATTTCTGGTGATCTCTGGAATGAGCAGCTGGTGGTTGAACGTACTCGTGCTTGTATTCAGTTCTCTTTCCAGGCCATGATACCCGCTTGTCCGTGCCGGTCGTGTACACGATATGCTGCTCTTGAAGGTGCGGATGCGCGCTACTCGTGGTCACATACTGCAAGAAGTAGTCATGCATGTCATAGCCATCATCCTAGAAAAACATTTCCAAAAGAAAGATTACTAAAACAGGGATAGGGGTTAGACCAATGAAATGCGAAGAGAGCTGTGGAATCGTCGTAGTTTCCTTTTCTCCACGTTAGCACCACCCAGAAAATCTCGGTTTGCTCGGTTGAAATTAATTGTAGAAAAAGAAGAAAAAAGAGAGAGAGAGAGAGAGAGAGAGAGAGAGAGAGAGAGAGAAATAGAAATAAACGAGGAGTGCAAAGAGAATAGAAGACGTAGAAAAGAGGTACGAAGAATTGAGAAAAATGAAAAGAGAATGCGTATAAAGTGAAATTTAACCTGATAGGTCGGTGGCTCTTTGCAAGCTGGCGCGTGACACGGATGTGGTGCAAGGTACTCAACCCCGGGCTCTGGTTTTGTCGCAACATTCACCATATTATACTCGGACTGTACTTTCGCCAATAATCGTTTCTTTTGCGATTGAGAAGAATATCCAGAGCTGCTACTGTAAATCAACAACGACAAAGGATTGACGTCAATTGGCTGATGTTTTTTTTATTCGGACGTTATGAAGTTCCGACCGACTATCTAATTACCTGCTGACGTGATGTTGTTGTTGGGGCTCGTGTTTAATTAACTGCGTAGTTTGTTGATGCTGAGGATGTTGCGGCAAATGTTGATACAGATGATTATGCGCTCGGCCTGGACTAGCCTCGCCATCGCTGTCACCCACGGTTACACAACTGATTATATTTTTCCGCTGAGCTCTCTGAGAGGTACTATGAGTTGTTACGTGCCCGTTCGTATGGGATTGACTACTCGAATGAGTTTGTTGCATCGGTTGGACCACGCGTGGTGTTGACTGCGTGCTGGAAACGAAAAGAGAAACAGTGGATTGTTAATTGCACGTGAAACGAACAGAAAAGCGATATCTCCGTAACAATTTTTTTTATAGCGGGTTACATTCAGCATGAAAAAATGGCTTTAAACGCTAGAGCTGTAAATCAGAGTGTTTGTCGGTTAGTTTATGGTTGAGACAATTGATACACTCCAAGCGCTAAAACCGTGTTTCAAAATTTGCCCATATTATATATATGTATACAATATTATTTAAAATGAAATTTTTCGCCCTGTAAAATTTTTGTACTTTTTCTCATTCGTCAGAGTGGAAAGTATAGAAATTAACAAGTTTCGAAAAGGTCAATTAGAAGCACTGTGTTATGTTCATGTTCATAGCGATTATCAACCATTAATCGATGCTATTGTGTGATTGCGTGTTACTACGTTACATGTACCTTCGGATGACTTCCTCGCGGACTGGACGTCCATCGCCAGACAGGCGAGTTGCCAAATTTTGACAGGCTCCGCATTGCCGATCTCCACAGCTGTCAATGATATTCATGCATGATTCCACTACTTTCTATTCTACTGATAAAATACTAGTAAATACATTCCACCATTGGGAATAACATCTCTAGACGAAATTTATTCGTAAATCTCGGTTTCAAAGACAATGCAATATTTATAAAGGAAAGAACGAGAATAATCTTCCATATTCATATGGAGCAGTGTAAAATTTTGAACGAAGCAAAGTAAAAAGGAAAGAAAATACATTCGTGTTGCCGTTCACAGTTTCCATTGCACTCGTAAGAAATGTGAAACTGTTTCTCTCTGGTGAATCTTAGAATTTTTGCGGGCAATACTATCATCTAACTACCGTCTAATATACTACGAAGACGAAGAGAAATGGTATCTCACCATTTGCCCGGTGTTTCATCCTCGCTATCACTGATAGTGATAACAGATACTGCTGGTGATGGTGTATCGTGTATCGTGATGGTTTGCTGCCGACCAGATGTAACTTGATGATGTTCTATGTTATGACTACTGCTGTGTTTGCTGCTGTGATGATGTTGCTGTATGGGTTGCTGTTGCCAATGACCGTTCGATGGCGAATGACGTCTCATGTTGCTCGGTGGTGTGCTCTCTTTAACCCTCTTCTTCACCGGACTCAATTGCTGCGTCTCCTTCTTATGCTCGTGCCTGTGTTGAGACTGTTGCGGTACCGTCACATGATGTTGATGATGCTTCGTCACACTACGTTTACCCCAACTTTGCGATGGATGCTCGACAAGGGCGCTAGTATTGTACACTTCCGTGACAGGAAATACTGGCCGCTGATCCTTCCCCAAAACAAGGGAGAGAAGTTAGATACTAGTTCGTTTCTACGTAAGATTTCTACGTAAGATGGTAATAATTCCCCTACCTGCAAGATAGCTGAACTGTCCACGATAAGAGGTCTTCCCCAATCTCCAGCATCGCTCAGTAATGGTTGCTGTATGGCTGCATGTTGCGGTGGCAACTGCTGCCACGATGGTACGATAGCAGCCATTTGACGACTTCCACCAGGCCAAGAGGTTTGTACCGCATTCTACATGTAGAAAGATCGAATTAACAGCTATTCGGAGACACTCTGGAGCAGTTGTTTGGTTCGTCGACACTTACAGTTAACAACATTTGCCGTCCAGTTTCCACCATGGACACAGGAACCGCGGCGTACTGTTGCTGTGCAGCCGCAGCTGCAGCAGCAACAGCCTGCTGCGATATGATCGATGGTTGGATCTGTAGCGGACCTTGTTGCGCTTGTGGAGGCTGCAAAGAGCGTTATACGTGATTAAACGATCACGAATGTACAGGGACAACAGAATAACAAGTGAAAATCATCGTCTCATTTACTTGAGCAACAACTACGTGTTTCGCAGGACTTGGCATCGTCTGATAACTGGGTGGATGACAAAGAAGACCAGGCACCAATTGATGCGGAAAGTCGTGCACTCCACTCCGTCCACTGTTCGATCCACTAGACGAGCTGCTGTACTGAGTTGCACGACGACTAGTATTACTGTATATTTGATACTGAAAGAAAAGAAATACAACGTGATACAAATTGAACTCTGTGCGCCAACATACGGGGTAAATATATCGAGGAGCGTAAAACCAACGTACGAAGAAAGGAGTAAACTAACAAACGCGAGAACAGAAGATAGAAAACTCGAAGTTCAATTAACGCAGGGCGTTGAAATCTCGTCGTATCTCGCTGGAGGGTTAAAAAAGAAGGTTCATCTACGAACCAGATTTTCATATCCTGTTTGCGCAGTACGATGCTCCCTGACCAATCGCTGTACTTGATTGGTCAACTGGTTGTTAAAGGTGAAAGTTACGGCACTGCCATTCGTCGTCGGCACAAAGTTAGCCACCAATGACGTTGGCTGAGGTGGTTGAGGTGCTGGAGGAGCTTGATGATGCGCTGGGCTTGCGGTGAAATCACCCGCTCGTCGGCAAACCTCCATCATTTGGACGGAAGCCTTAACATTGTTACAGTGTGCATAATCGACTAAGTGGGCCAGCGTAACAAAGGCATGGTTCAGAGCCTCCCCGGGTGTTATGCGGCGCTCCTATAAAACAAACGCAATACACAGTGTATACAGAATGGTCCTCTACATTCTAGAAGCCGAATCGTCGTAATTTTCAATATCGTTATTATGCACGATTGAAACATGAATTAGATATTACTACCTGGTCCATTGTGAGCATCCTCTTCAAGAGGTCAATGAACTCTCTCCTATCTGCTTTTTCAGCCAAAAGTTGACCACCCTCCAAATCGGTCGGAACATTAACTTGACCAATATCATCGAGACAGTTAAAAATATACTTTCTTGCCTCCTTTGATTTGATACCAGTTTCAGCCTCATGCTCTTCCGGTGTTTTTAATCGCCAAAACGGATATGTACCTGCGAGTAATTCGACCTTGTTACCTATACGTGTTCTCTACGAGAGAATTTCTCGGGGATATTCAATCGGTCGAGTACGATTACTTACTGTCCATGTCTCTGTAAAAGAATTTAGTTGTTTTGCTGGCATTGTTTAACATGTGCTCCGTCGGTAGGCCTTGCGTCTGACTAATATATCGAATCTGATCGTATTCCGAGCTACCAGGATATAGAGGCCAGCCTAAAAACAATTCCGCAACCACACAGCCGAGCGACCACATATCTATCGCTTCACAATATGGAAGTCCAAGTATAATTTCTGGTGCACGGTAGTATCGCGATTGCAAATACGTGTTGCAGACAGCTTTCGACACATGGGAGGCAGATCCAAAATCAATAACTTTCACACGATACGGCTGGCGTACTGGGTCCACCAGCATGATGTTTTCTGGCTTAAGATCAGCGTGAATCAACCCCAGTTGCTGCAGAAAAAGCAAAAACAATATACGTATTCGTCAGATTTCCCCCGGACGAGTCATTGAAAATCTTGGCAAAGCAGCTCACCTTAAGTTTCAAAAGAGCGGTGAGTACTTGTTGGAGAATCGGTCGGATATATTTGAGCGGTAAGGGTGAGAATTTATTCTGTTTCAGGAAATCATACAGATTCTGTTCTAGCATCTCAAAGACCAAGCAGGTGTGGGATTTGTGCTGGAAGCACTCATAAGCGCGCACAAAGTTGAACTCATCCGCGTTTTCCTGACTGAGTCGAGACAGGATGGAGACCTGTAACAAAACGTTTACAATTTTCACGATTTCGCCGAACAGTCGTACTTAATTCCAATGATAATAATTAATATAGCGCTTACACAACGTACCTCAATCTGCCCTTGGCGCGCATACGATGGATGGTTCTTCAAAATTTTGATGGCTACTATTTCGTTGGTTCCCTTTTTCCAGCATTTCACGACCTGTAGAGAAGAAAGAGAGGAAGCAGATGCTTGTAACGTCTCGAATAACAGGTTTAGAAAATCTCTTATTTGTATAGGACACAGGAGGGATCTCGAGGGGGTGAAGAAAGGAGGAAGAAGGAGAAAAGGGTCTTCTTACCTGTCCAAAAGTACCTCTGCCCAGAAACTCGAGGACCTCGTACTGATTAGTCATAGAATAGAGAACTTCGTGCTGGACCAACTGGTAATCTCCGTCTCCCTGGGGATTGCTGCCACCGCCTCCATTGGCAGCGTTGGTCACTTGCTTGCTATGTGCCGTCATGCCTGTCTGCTTGTGCTGTTGTTGCTGTTGCTGCTGTTGTTGTTGCAGCTGCTGTTGCTGTTGCGTATGGTGCTGCGACACTACAGTACTACCCACTGCGTTCGTCGCGTTGGCGGAGTGGACTGCCAGGCCGTCACCATTACCCTCCCTCGACCAAGTTTTTCTCTGTAGGAGGAATACACCTTATACAAAAATTTTTGGACGTTAAGAAATTGTAGATAGTTTTTCGTAGCTTTTTTTAATTTGGGTACCAGGGACGAGATTTGCCACGAGAACACAGTTTTTCTGGGGGGGATACACACTCTTTGTACCTAGCGTTGCGAAATAGACGATACAATTTGGGAAGCAGGGACGAGAAATTTGCCTGGAGGACACACTTTTTTGGGTAACATACTTTGTACCTAGCATTGCAAAATGGAGAGAGAGAGAGACGATACAATTTGGGAACAAGGGACGATTGAGATTTTGCAACGAGAATACACTTTGTTGGGACCCAGCACTGAAAAATAGAGAGAGAGGGACGATAGAGATTTGCCACGAGAACACACTTTCCTTTGGGTCAAACTTTATACCTAGCATTGCAAAATAGAGAGAGAGACGATATAATTTGGGAACTAGGGACGATAGAGACTTGCCACCAGAACACACTTTGTACCTAATATTGCAAAATAGAGAAAGAGAGACGATACAACTTGGGGACAAGGGACGATAGAGACTTGCCACCAGAACACACTTTGTACCTAATATTGCAAAATAGAGAAAGAGAGGCGATACAACTTGGGAAGAAGGGACTATTGAGATTTGCTACAAGAATACACTTTTTCGAGGGAACTAACTTTGTACTTAATATTGTAAAATAGAGAAAGAGAGACGATACAACTTGGGAACTGGGGACGATAGAGACTTGCCACCAGAACACACTTTGTACCTAATATTGCAAAATAGAGAAAGAGAGGCGATACAACTTGGGAAGAAGGGACTATTGAGATTTGCCATGAGAATACACTTTTTCGAGGGAACTAACTTTGTACTTAATATTGCAAAATAGAGAAAGAGAGACGATACAACTTGGGGACAAGGGACGATAGAGACTTGCCACCAGAACACACTTTGTACCTAATATTGCAAAATAGAGAAAGAGACGATACAACTTCAGAACAAGGGACGATAGAGATTTGTCACGAGAACACACTTTCTTGGGAACTGTGGACGATAGAGATTGGCCACGAGAACACACTTTTTTGGGAGGGGCAAACTTCGTACCTAACATTGCAAAATAGAGAAAGAGAGGGGCGATACAAGGAGAAAATCGATGGATCGAAATCGTCGCAATCTCATCTCGGTTACGCGAGGCACACGCATACAAAAAGCTATTGAAAATCAGTGGAACAAATACAAACGTTACGAACCGGTTGAATAAAGTGGAACGAGCATCGTCAATTCTACCCCCGTTTCTTTTCGTTCGAAGACAAAAGGGAAAGCAAAGCGTTATTTTGCAACGTTTGAAAAACGGAGAAGAATCTTCGCCATTGAGATTTAACCCTTTGCACTCGAAGATCGTTTTGCTAGAAGAAAAAGCAGCAAACCTTGTTAAAAAAATGAAGATTTATTGCCTTGAAAATTGATATTTAATAATTGCTAAAAAAAAAATTTTTCAGCATGTGTATAATTCACATAGATCTACAAAACGTATTTTTTAAATTTTCATTACGAGTTCAGATAAAAAAGTTTCGCTAACCTCGCTATTTTCTTCGCGATTCCGACTAATTGCAGTTTTTTTCAAAATTTTATATAGCAAAGTAATTCCTTCTAACTTATTCAAAAAGCTCAAGCTGTTTGATCTAATTTAAAGGGGTATTCTAGTCTAGAGTGTCATTTTTTAGTCCTTCTTAGGGATTTTTTTGTAAGGAAAGTATAAGTTTCTCAGTATCGGCATTTTGCATACGTATTTATTCACGTCTTAAGAAAGTTCACAATTTTTTCCAAGTGAAAATAATCAAAACTGTCTGAATTATATATTATTCAGTGCGGTCCCTTTAAGAAAAAGTGTCCTACTGGCTGACACGATTCCGCCCATTCTGCTTATCCAAAATGAAAAAACCAAAAGGATTCTTGATTAGTACGAATGTGATTATGGTGTGAACCAGAATGAACAAAAAGTAGTGAAAATTTACAAAATGGCGGCACTTTGAATTTTGTGTATCGATTTCTTCGACTTTTTTCGTCTTTCAGAGGCCCTAAAAATCAGAAAAATACATATTTTGGCATAATTCTGGTTCAGACGATACCGGCACATCCACCGAAGGTGCACGTCTCTAAAAATCAGAGAAATACATATTTTGGCATAATTCTGGTTCAGACGATACCGGCACATCCACCGAAGGTGCACGTCAAATTTCGAGTCAATCGGACAACTACAACTTGAGATCTCATGTCAACCATTTAGAAAAACACGATTTCGAGAAAAACGCGTTTAAAGTTTCTCGTACCAGTTACACGAGAATACGGGCTACATGTCGTCTTCTTTAACCATCTATAACTTCGTCAATTTTACGAATTCGGAAAAATCGGAAGTCTACTTTCAGAAAATGTAAAAAAATAAAATCGATTTTGTCGAAAAGTCGACTAGAATACCCCCTTAAAAAAAGAAGTTACTCTGCTTCGAAGAGTGTCCACATATTTCTGTCCTCGACTGTACGTTGCTTACAATTTGCGCGTTAATTATTTACCAAATGGTAAACATTAACCTCGCTTCTCACTCGCCGCTCTAGAGTGCAAAGGGTTAACGGATCCATACGGAAGTGCATCACGATGACCGGTATGAAATATGAAATGAAAGCCTTGAAGGCAATCGATAGGTAACTACGCTGTACGGAAAAGTTGCTCGCCTAGCAAAAGCAAAACTATCGTTTCATCGCGGTTGGTTGCAGCACACTCCGGTGCCGCCGCTGGTACCAAACGCGATCGACGGCCAACAGAAACCGATTGTTTCGCTTCCTAATTATCGCCGTCTGAATACCGAGAGAGCTCGAGTATCGATTCCAGCGCGAAACGGTTTAATACGATAGACGTGGAGAGAGCACGGACAAAAGGCTTCGAAGGCTCTTTATGCTTTCGCGAAACGAGGCTACCTTTGTGAAAGTTAGTCCATCAGGAGTATTAGACGATATTAATCTGCGGCGAACGTTACCAGCCGGCCGATTATCATTCCGCGGATATATAGGTTCTCCAAGTTTTAATAAACGCTTCGAGGAAACTTGGCCGCAACTCTCTGTTCAAACCGCACACACGATTTGCCTTTGATATTCGGTGGAAACGCGAACAGGATAAGGAAGTTGATCTTCCAGATTTTTCCCAGACGAGGAAAACAAGCGAGGAATGACACAGACGACGAGTGTGTTTGTTAGCCGCTGAAAGGAAACGCACTATTTTTAGAGAGAGCTGCGTCGCGGACAAGTGCGGAAACGAACGGGGAAAAACATGCTGAGACAAATATCGGGAGATTTGTTATCAGATGAAACCAGATGGATGTCGAAATACGGTATGAAAAAGACACTTGGTTGAGTATTATGTCGTTCGGTGACAAAAACTGACGTTTTACAAAGAGGGGGAACTGAGAAACATTTTTGTGTAAGATTTTCAGCGTCTCGACTTGGCTCGAGGATAAAAGAAACCTGAGGATTATTTTCTAAATAACGTGTGATTTAGATTATACTCGGTTGAAGGCGAATAGAGAGAGAGAATACATTATTCTTGATTACGAATCTTCTAATTTAAGAGTATCGCTAGCATTGGTCTGTAGCTATGGTTGAAGCGTTAACGGCAGAGAGAAGCTCGAGTATGATGGAAAGAAAGAAGGAAGAAGACGAGCAGCGGTGGACTTTCCTTCGAGACGATTCTCGAGCACAGGTCAGAAAGAGAGTTTTATCGGTAAGAGGTGATCGGAGGAAGTTGCACCAACCTTCTGGCCACAGCGTTGGTACGTGTCTAAGAGCTTGATCGTCGAGGCTCGTACCAAGGTCTGTTGGTTCGGGCTACTCTTCTGCAGCGCATTATTGTTGTGCAGCGAGCTAAATGCGGTATTAGCACCGTTCACGGAGTACCGTTGTTGCAGACCGGTATTGTCTAATTGGTAGTCGCCGGTCGATTGGACCAATGCGTGTTGGATCACCGGCTGACTCACGTTGTACTCCAACTTGCGTTTCTTGCTATGGTGGTGAACGGTGTTGTTACTGCTGCTGCTGCTGCTGCTGCTGCTGCTGCCGTTGACGCTACTCGTCTGCTGTGTTTGGATGAACATGTCACACATTCCCTGTAATCATAAGGAGATAAACGTGAGAATTTGTGGGATTCAGGGTGTGAGAGAACCCGAGAATGTCGGGCATTCGATGATCGGAATGAGTCGGGGAGAGATCGGGTCGGGTTCTGAAAGTATCTCGCGACTGAAGAATGTCGGATTCTCAAGAATTTCGAGAACCCAAAAATGTCGGGAATTCATTGGTCAGGGAGAGATTGAGTCGGAGAGAGATTGGGTCGGAGAGAGATTGAGACGGGGAGAGATTGAGTCGGGGAGAGATTGAGTCGGAGAGAGATTGGGTCGGGTAGAGATTGGGTCGGGCAGAGATTGGGTCGGAGAGAGATTGAGACGGGGAGAGATTGAGTCGGGGAGAGATTGGGTCGAGGAGAGTTTGAGTCGCGGAGAGATTGAGTCGCGGAGAGATTGAGTCGCGGAGAGATTGAGTCGCGGAGAGATTGAGTCGCGGAGAGATTGAGTCGCGGAGAGATTGAGTCGAGGAGAGTTTGAGTCGAGGAGAGTTTGAGTCGAGGAGAGATTGAGTCGGAGAGAGATTGAGTCGGAGAGAGATTGGGTCGGAGAGAGATTGGGTCGGAGAGAGATTGGGTCGGAGAGAGATTGGGTCGGAGAGAGATTGGGTCGGAGAGAGATTTGGTCGGAGAAAAATTGGGTCGGAGAAAGATTGAGTCGGAGAGAGATTAAGTCAGGGAGAGATTAGGTCCGGTCCAGTTGGATCCCGAAAATATTTCGCGACTCGAGAATATTGGAATTCCAAAGAATTTTGAGACCCCGAACGACATTTCACAACTAGCTTTGTTGAATACTAAAGGTGTGCAAGAACCCGATTCTCAGGGAGAATTGGGAAGAAATCGGAACCCGAAAATATCTCGCGACTCCAGAATATCGGAATCCTCAAGAATTTCGAAAACCCGATGCTCAGGACGGGTCACATATCTCGCGACTCGAGAAAATCGGGATTCCCAATAATTTCGAGAACACGAACAACATTTGAGGACCGGCTCTGTCGAATACTAGAGGTGTGCACGAGCCCGAAAATGAGGGAAACCCGATGCTCGGACGGGTCGCGAAGAGATCGAGTTCCAGAAAGTATCTCACGACTCAGGATTGTCAGGATTCCCGAGAAATTTCTCAACAACCATAGTTTCGAATTTTTTTATTTCCGAAGCATTTTCGAATCCCCTAGTATAAAATAATTCGCAAGAAACGTGATTCAGGTTCTCGAAATTTTCGGAAATCCCGATATTCTCGAGATACTTTGAGAAAAATTCTCTTTCTGAACCGACTCAGTATTTTCAGGTTTTCGCGCAGTTCTAGTGTACACCACCCTGAGCCGTCTAAAAATAGTATACTAAATGAAAAGTTTCAATTTTTTCGGAGAATATAATTGTATCTTTCAACAATTTTCTCCAATTTTTAAAAAGTTAAAATGTCACAAAATGTGCGCCTTGGCTACAGACCTAAAGTGAAGGTTTGTCGGCTGGAATTCGCTGGTTCGATTTCCTCTTAATGGCTCAAATATTTCCCGAAAGTTTTCACGGTTTTAAGCCATTCATATCGAAGAAAACATAACTCCGTTGAAATTGAACAGTTTTATTTAAAATAATTTCCATAATGTTCCGGCAGTTTCTTTCTCTTAGAAACTCAAATTTTTATATACATATGTGGAATTTTAAAAAATCACAAATTTCATAGTAAACATTATGGAAATTATATTAACTACTGCGACAGGTTTTCAGTAGATGTTCAATGTTTCGGCGTTCTAAAATTTACAAATTCGTTTTATTAAATTACGACGAAAGTGCGCAAAGAGCAAAAATTCGAAACAAAATTAAGACGAGAGTGTGACAAAAGGCGCCAACAACCACAGACTAAGAAAATTTCCAACCCAACTAACACTCGAAACAAAAATCCTCCACAAGCATTGAAACTTCAACTAAAACCGTTCAATTTCAACAAACCGACATTTTTTCAAAACGACCGTCTTGAAACCTCAAAAACTTTCCGTCTGACCTAATAGATCACTCCACTTTAGTCAGAATCGTTTCTTTTTCGCAATATCTGACGAATATTCCAAAATATTTGCTTACTTCAACGGCGAACGGACGCAAACACGATTATAAATGAATCTAGACGACACGATTACCGTTTCTAACTTATCTAAGAAACCGAGGTTCGACAAAGTGGTAAACAACAGCGAGAGAAAAAAAAAAACAGACCATCTAAAAATCAACTAAACAAACTCCGAAGCAAATGTAATAAAGATAGGAGGATCTCAGACAGAGAAAGATGATAGAATTTTTCGGCGTATATAACTCGTGGATGCTTTTCGTCTCGGGATGTTCGTTGCGAGAGATCAGCAGGGGATTCGAGCAACGTAAGAGAGAAAAAGAGAGAGAGAGAGAGAAGAGAGGGGACCCATCGTGCGTCGTGTCGTTCTGATTTAGGCGAACACCGAGAGGAGGAACCCACGGCTCGCCATTGCTTCTTCGTGGCGATGCGCGATATATAAAAAGTACGCAACTAACAGACCGACCACGACGACTATGAATATTTCAGAGTCTCTCTCTCCTTCGCTTGCATGTGCCTTTGTATGGTTCCACGGTGATTCGGGCCAGCGGCTCTCAAAAGGCGTCTACCGAATATCAGGTTTCCGCACGTTGACACTCTCCTACCGGCTGCAACCGCACGGCAAACATTTTCGGTTTCCTCTCCCGTAGCTACGGTATTGCCGTCTCCGCGAGAACGCACCTTTTCGAGAAGGTGTTCCCTGAGGAACTTTTCCGCGATCGTCACGATCTATTCTCAGTCGCCGAATTGTTCTACACTCGTCAATTTTGACCAAAGGGCTTGGGTTTCTTTTTGAGGAGCTAGAAGGGGTAGTTCAGTAGATGATTTGTGAAAGGAATTTTGAAAAAATTGTAACTGGTCGAAATCGCGAAGAAAGTGGGGAAGGTCGGTTTTTAGAAGTTGTTTGCATCTAATGAAAATTTAAAAAATACATTTTGTAGATTTATGGTAGTTACGCGTATGCTGGAAATTTCGTCGAAATTGGTCGATGCAGAAACGAGAGGCGGGCGTGGAAAGATGTGAGAATTAGTGGATTTGTTACAGTTGCAGGCTGAAAGTCGAGAAAAACTGTGATTTTCACCATTTTTAACCCTAGCGCGCTCTTCGTTTTGACTGCACACTTGAGACTTTTTGGTGAAAAAGGACCTAAGACCTTATGTGTAATAATTTTTCTTTCCAACGTGACATACGAACCTAGACGAGAAACGTTTAAAATAATGTTAAGGAACGTAAACTTGATAACAGCAAAATGACTGAAAATATAAAAAGGCGGTGGGTCAAAAAAGACCCGAAGACCGCTCTAGGGTTAAGCGTTTGTAGCTCAGAGCAACCTTAATCAATTTCGATGAAATTGTACTATAAATGATGTACTGTAACTGACATAAATCTACAGAACGTACATTTTAAATTTTCAATACAGACTCAGATAAAAAAGTTTCAAAAAGCAATTGCAGTTTTTTCAGAATTCTTTTTACAGGTCATCCAGTAATCTAATCCTTCTAGCTTCTCGAAAAAGCTGCAGTCCTTTGATCAAATTTTAATTACTCCTTTTTGAAGGATGTATGAAGAGTTCTGTGCGTGAAGTGTTCTCACGCCCGGTCAAATGACTAGGGTTTTCTGTTTTCTCCCACTCTTGTTAAAAATAAAACTGCAAATATGTAATCTTTTCTATTATTGTCTAAAGACTATTTTCCGCGTTGCTTCCTATATTCATCTGACAATCACCTGTGTTCCTTTCGGAAAAATATGATTACTTCCTAACCGGTCATTTGACCGCTTAAGAATAGGTATACACAAAATGTCGGTACGATTAGTGTTAATAATGTTTTGCATAGCTTCGATATTCCCCGAATTCTTCGAAATTTCTCAATATTCCAGCTAAATTACCAATCTGAACTTAACCCCTTCGATCCAACGAAAATCAATGTCTCGATCGATCGACGCTTAATCCCGCTAGAAATTCTTCCATTGAAAGAAAACTTCAACATTCCCACTTAGCGAGACAAACGCTTAATCTCTGGAACGCTCAGCCCCGAGGCGATACTGCATTTGCAAAATTCAGCTGCCGATAAGATAACGCTTGTTTCTCTTTCCCCCTTATCGATCGCGAAGAAAAGCTGCACGTGTACTCGAGTGCACGCGCCTCTGCTCGCGAAGGCAACTTCGTCGTTGCGATCTCGTTCGTGGAGAACGAGGAGAGAAGGTAAAACGGTTGGGAAAAAAAGAATTCCAAAACTGGTCTCTCTCGATCGATCGACGCGTAACGACGAATGTTTTGGAAACTTTCGATTTCTCTCTCTCTCTCTGTGATTCACACTCCCAACCGTGTCCTCCTGCTACCCCTTCTCGCGAGAACACGCGTCCACCTTCGTCTCTCCCTCGCCCTTTCTCCCTCTGTCCTTCTTCCGGCTATCCTCGTTTATCCGCATGCACGACGTGCTCTAATTATAGTGCCGCTTGTCAGAAATAGTGTTGCTCCGTATTATGAACGATCTACGGTACCGCAAAGTACAGTTACGTTTATGTTAACCGCCTCGACGGTGGATCTGAGAGAGAGAGAGGGAGAGTGAGAGGCGCGCGACGACAAATTAACAGTCTGTCTTATAATTGGTCCTCTTTTATCGAGCTACGTCTACGCTGTGTAACGTGACATGTATAGCGAAGTTATGAAACTTGTTGGAAAAGGGGGAAGAAAGGGGGTTACATAACGTTGCGTTAAATAACATTTTTCGTGACATACGGGGTGGTTCAATAATAATTACCAGCTTGAGTATCTCTGGAATCGTGAAATTAAGAAAAGATTTTCCGAACGAAAGCTGTTTGCTGCGAAAGGGACAAAGGAAATAAAAGTGTTACGTAATACAGTAATGTCTCCACAAGTGTCAGTCCGCAAGGAACCTAAATCTGACACTTGTAGAGTCAGGGACTACGTTTTCGAGCCTCGCGCCCGCCTTTGTAGTTTGCCGAACGTAGACAAGGACAGCGAATAAAAGATAAGGATGAAACGTGAGTCGAGGCAACCAAAGCGATTTAAACACCAACTTTTTAAAAAAGTTTTTTTAAAAAAATTTCAGATGAAAGAAAGTAAAATTAAAGAAATTATATTTTTCTATTATGAATTGTCGAGCCGTGAAATCTCGTAAAAGAAACCGAGTGGTGTAGCGTTACACGCTTGACTGACAGCGAGCGAGATAACATGGGCGCAGCAATGACGCAGACCTAGGTGTAGGACCATCTATACTGACACTTGTAGAATCCAAACTGACTGACACTTGTAGAATCCAAATTGACTGACACTTGTAGAGAATTTACTGTACTGTGTTAAATAACATTTTTCGTGATACGTAGGGTGGTTCAATGACAATTACCACCTTGAAAACCTCCAGAATCATGAAAGTAAGAAAAACATTTCTCGAATGAAAATTTGCTAGGAAAGGGACAAGGGGAATAAAAGTGTTACATAATACTGTGTTAAATAACACTTTTCGTGATACATAGGGTGGTTCAGTAATAATTACCAGCTTCATTATCTCCGGAATCACGAAAGAAAAAAGATTCTTCTAATTAAAATTGTTTGCTATAAAAGGGACCCATTGTATGGTCATAACGATTTTTTATGAATGAAGTCGCTGAAGAAATTATGATGGTAATCCCAGTTTCTCTAACGACATACCACGTTTTTTTATTTCTTTCCTAATAACAACCACTAAGATGAATACAAAGACCTATAACACATCAGTCAAGTCTATCTAGAAGTTTGATTACGCAAAACTTACAATTGCTCTTCTAATGACGTCAGAATTTATTGAGGCACATGTGCCCCTGTGACCTTGACTGACCTGGTGTTACAGGTCTTTGTGATCGTCTTAAGGGTTGCTATTAATAAATAAATACAAATCTATAACATATCTCCCTTTCATAAACAATCTTTTTTTTTTTAATTGTTTTCTTACTTTCGTAGTTCCCGAAATATTCAAAGTGGTAATTTCTATTGGTCCACCCTGTGGTGCGTAAATACATTGACACTGAATTATACGATGGTCCCTTTCATACAAAACAATTTTTTTTTCTTTTTTTCGAAAAATTATTTTCTTACTTTCACGGCTCCGCATGCATTCAAAGTGACAATTCTTATGGTCCACCCTGTAGTGTGTAAATAAATTGACACTGAATTATACGATGGTCCCTTTCATACAAAACAATTTTTTTTTTCTTTTTTTCGAAAAATTATTTTCTTACTTTCACGGCTCCGCATGCATTCAAAGTGACAATTCTTATTGGTCCACCCTGTAGTGCATAAATACATTGACATTGGACTATATATGCAATAGTCCTTTTCATGCAAAACATTTTCCTTTTTCTTTTTTTCGAAAAATTATTTTCTTACTTTCACGGCTCCGCATGCATTCAAAGTGACAATTCTTATGGTCCACCCTGTAGTGTGTAAATAAATTGACACTGAATTATACGATGGCCCCTTTCATACAAAACAATTTTTTTTTTTTTTTTTTAAGTATTTTCTTACTTTCATGGCTCCACATGTATTCAAAGTGACAATTCTTATTGGTCCATCCTATACACCAAGTCGCACGTTATCCATTAAGTATCGTTAAAGATCAGAGATAGTTATAAAACATTGTTAAACGACGTATTGTCAGTCGGTCTAAACCAGTCCGACGCGGTTACAAAACATTTCTCATCTACCCTGTGGCAAACGATTCGTCATCTCAGTCTAACTATTACTTACCTTTGACCGGAAAACCTTCGTTTATTCCTTAATACCGTTTTTTCACAACGATCAAATAGAACGGACGAAGGAAAGAACAGCTCGTTTAATTGAACTGTTCCGGGAGAAGCGTCTTATGGGAGCCTAGGTCTATGAACTTCAAAGACAGAAATAAGAAGCACTATGGTGCGTGGGCTGAATTAGGCGTTGATCTAGCGATGGATTCAACCGGAATAGAAAAAAGGAAAATTTCGACGTTGATTATAAAACAGTTACAGCGAAAGCTGAAGAAGGGGAAAAAAATATACAAACTTGTTACTGTAATACCAAACGGTATAATCTTGTAACAAGTTACGAAAACATGTTATACAACAAGGTTATAAAAAAATAATTTATTTTATAAGAATGTTTCGTTATATAGCGTAGACGCATAATTGGTCAGTATTTTCACAGCAACGGAAGAAAAGGAGCATGAGTGTACGGCGAAATGTTGTAAGAGAAAGAGATGAGCGCAATGTATACACTGTGAAAGCATGATTCGAATGAATAATGAAGTTCGGAAACGGTATCAATTTACTAGTAGCACATCGAGATAAAACCTATTCGCCGCTCGTTTCGCAGACTTGTAAAACTTGTTTCAGCGCTAACCGTACGACGAAATCCTGTGCCCGGGTCACATCTGACCCGTCGTAAGATTTGTTCACCTGTACACCAGCCCTTTAACCCTAGAGCGGTCTTCGGGTCTTTTTTGACCCGTCGCCTTCTTATCATTTTAATTACTTTCGCTGTTATCAAATTTATGTTCCCTTAACGTTACATCGACGGTTCATTACCAAAGTTGATATTACACCTAAGACCTTTGGGTTAAAAAAGACCCAAAAACCTCAAGTGTACAGTCGAACGAAAGAACGCACTAGGGTTAACATATCTCGCTGAATTTTAGAGAAACGTACAAAAATTACCAGCTTTTTTAATTTTTTTATTTTACTACACGAATGCTTGCAATCTTGGATGAAGAGAAATTTTCGAGAAAGCTGTTATTTTTGTACGTACAATAAGAAATTGTACATGTTAAATGCAGATACGTAATATTACGCTCGTATACGGTAGAAAAATATGAAAATTCTAATCAAATAATACAATAAATAAGTAACGCAGTCCACAGATTTTGGGCAAGATCTGATAAATACAGTTACATCGGTAAGAAAAATTCATTTTAATTCCAATTGTCGATTTAATTTGTAAAACTGAAGATTGGCAAATTTAATTAATCTATAATACACTAGCTTTCCTTAATATAGCACTAAAACAGAAAATGGCCGACGCTTAGATGCACAGTCAGGAAAAGAAATCATACGTCAAGGGGTTAGAGAAAATCGTTCTTTTCGTCAGATTTTTATCTAAAGTCAAACTACATTTTTAAGTAACTTTTTTTAATAAAAAGATGGTATTGTTAAGACGTTAAATATTGTGGAGGTCGCTGATGATCTACGATGCAACGATTAGTAAAAGCATTAATTTAAATAAATGGAAAGTTTTGTAAAATGTTCACCTGTCACGATTACAACGACGCAAAGAAACTAACGCGTCATAGAGAATATTTCAATAATTTTACTTCTAGCTGTACATTATTTGCGCACATTGCTATGTGTCGTATTAAAACAAAAAGTACATTCCGGCGCCGTGAGCAAGTTGTATAGAATTGGTCCGGCATTCAACGTGTTAATCAATGGTTGAACGACCTTTAACGATAGCATGCTGAAATCGCCGCAACAGTGGCTATCACACGGCGATAAAAAAAAATACAGCGTTCTGTTTAAAATAAAAATAGAGATGATCTTGAAATCTCTCCTACACCCACGTAGGAAGTATTTATATCACATTGTGTCCCTCTCCATGTCGTGGAACCTTTGCACGTAACATTTTTCTATATTGTTATAAATAAGGGAAATATTGCGGGTGGATAAAATTTTTGTCCTTTTACGGGTCAAATATGACCCAGCTACGTCTGCCAACATATATACTTCTATTGTAATCTGTATGGCGAGCATGATTCGTTTATTAGGAAGAAGAAAAAGTGTCAAGTCAATATGAAATTGTGTGAGTGGGATAGCTCTTAAATAGTTCCACCGATCATCTCGGTGTGTATCGTGCAATGCTGGCTAAAAGTCGAGCACTCTATCTACGCGAATTCGCGATTCGTTCGGGAGCTAAGCTCAGAGCACGAATCGCTTCGTCATCGCCGCGTCGTCGTTGTGCCAAACCGTTCCTCTCGGAGTACGCTCTCGACGATCGCGAGATTAAACCAGAAGAGAGGCAGCGAGAGGCAAAGAGAGAGACAGCGAGAGGCAAAGAGAAAGACAGCGAGAGGCAAAGAGAGAGACAGCGAGAGGCAAAGAGAGAGACAGCGAGAGGCAAAGAGAGAGACAGAGAGAGGCAAAAAGAGAGACGGAGAAAGACAGTGAGAGGCAAAGAGAGACGGAGAAAGACAGTGAGAGGCAAAGAGGGACGGAGAAAGACAGTGAGAGGCAAAGAGAGACGGAGAAAGACAGTGAGAGGAAAAGAGAGACGGAGAAAAACAGTGAGAGGCAAAGAGAGATAGTGAGAGAAACAGAGAAGCAGCGAGAGGCAAAGAGAGAGACAGAGAAGCAGCGAGAGGCAAAGAGAGAGACAGAGAAGCAGCGAGAGAAACAGAGAAGCAGCGAGAGGCAAAGAGAGACAGTGAGAGAGACAGTGAGAGGCAAAGAAGAGACAGTGAGAGAGAGAGAGAAAGAGGGGAGAAGAAGGTAGAAAGTTTCGCGCGCAAGCGGTAAGGTAAAACGTGCGAAGGCAGAAAAAACTGTACGGAAATGTGGGTCGTGGCGAATTCCAGCGGGCGCAGCGCGGCCGTTTTCGAGCGGAGGAGAGGCGGAAAGCTTGGCTCGGCGACGATTCGGAGGCGCACCTTGCGTCAAACGGCTGGCGAAAAGCGAGGAAAATGTCGGATGACAGGCTTCGTTTCGAGCGCAAACCTACCCAAAGTAAGTCGTAATAAAAGCAGCAACTTTACGTCGCGCGCTCACCAGTGCGCCGCACAATGGTCTAGAAAGCGCTAATTCGTGGCAAAAATTTAAAAAATCTTTGTATCGATTTTTTTTTCAACAGAAATGCATTTTCTGCGATGTAACTTATTTCGAGAAAACACCATTATTCTACACGGAGAAAGGAAAATTCGTGGTCAAATTACAACCATTTGTTTTCCACGGTAATTCATTTTTTCAATTATTCTACAGGAAAGAAAGAAAAAATCTTTATATCTATATCGTTTTCCATGATACAATTATTCTACAGAAAAAGAAGAAACATCGCGGCCGAAATTGAAAAACTTTTATACCATTTTTTTAAACTGAAATTCATTTTCCGCGATACAATTCGATTATTTACAGTAACTAAAAAAGAAAGAAGAAATTTCGTAGCTAAAATTAGAAATACCTTTCAGACGATTATTTTGGAGAAAAATTTATTTTTTACGAGAAAATTCGATTATTTACGACAACATCTATTATGTAGTGTTTAGAAGAATTAATACTAACAGAAGATAAAATTCACGTAATGAAAACATCTCAGTCCCTTCCGAACCGTTATTCAACCGGCTATATAGCGATACGCGTCCAGAATACCAGAATACTTCGGGTGTCTGTTTGTTAAAATTCGCACAGGCTTAAAAGTTACAAGAGGCAGCACTTTTCAGCAATTGTCTAAGCTCTCGTGTGAAACAAAAAGCGACGTCTATCACCTTTGAACATTTTTTTCAAAAACCTTCTCAAAATTTAAATTGTTACAAATTTTACACCGTTTGCACATGCTTACATTAAAAACCACTTAAGACACAATTAAATTATCGAAATGCACAAAAGTGTAACACAAAGTTGTATTTTAACATTCTTTAACGAGCAATTAAAGCAATTAGTTTCGCTTCAAACTTCATGATTTTGTCCTCAGAACGTTATCTTCGATCACAGAATTACCCGAAAGGAGTTCTATCTTTGAACTTCGAAGCCTCAAAAGGTTGCCACTTCACAGAAAGAAGAAATGTTTTCCAAATATCAAAGTTGAAAAATTGGATTTTGGCCACGAAATGTCGCACTCCAGACCACTGTGCGCGAAAAGGATCGTAAAAGAGTTTCAGTTTACTCGCAGCCGGTCGAACTTTATAATACGAGAGGTATGTTGCAATGCTAAGAGCTCATCGACCATCGTGATTGAAGAATTGCGTGCACGAAAAGTTGTGCATATGCAGATTGCTACAAATGACTCATTAAGCAATTGCCAATTACGTGCGATTGATTAAACGTTTGCTTTGTAACACCGAGTCACAGATTCGTGGCGTAAACGATGATCGAACTGATGTAACGTTGGAACAAAGAAAATGTGTATTTAATACATTACACTAGCTCTCGAAAGTTTAATCGCATCAGCTGAAATACAGTAAAACTGAGAGTAACTGTATGAAAAAAAAAAAATGAATTAGGCGAGAGTGATAAAATTCACTCTGTTGAGTTCGATAGAAAACTTCGAATTCGATAAAAAGAACTGAAATTTTATATTAACCTCAATGAAATGAATTCAACTGCATCGCATTTTTGCGTTGCACAATTAAACTTAAAAGCGGAAGTGTATATATTTAGAAGAAAAAAATCATAAAGAACTCTTTTAAATTGAAGATCTCCGTAAAACGAGTCACTTCGGATGTAACGTTCGATTATACTTAACCTTTGGATGGCGAGTGCCTATTAGACGTCTCTTGTTCCAATCGACATTCGAAACAGAGTCACGACTCTCCTCCCCTTGTGTTATCAATATGTTCGTTATTTTAATCACAATACATTCGTATAATTTTAAACGACATAATTTGGTTTCGCTTGCGTACTAGAAAGATTTCAGCATTGGGTCACATTTGACCCGGCATCCGCCGTGCGTGCAACTATCACGCCATCCGCTCTTCGAGGGTTAATACCTAAATATTCTGAGCCAACGTTCGTTGAACCTTATGACGAACACTTGGCTCGAACAGATTTTTCAAACTCGCTATGATGTTCGCGTAACGACGATACCACCAATTTTTTTTAATCCTTTCATTGCTATCGGCGCTTTGGAAAATTTACTTGCATTGTGCTATTGGTGACTTTTGGCACACTTTCGCCTTAACTCAATCCTTCGAGTACTCTCACGTTAATTTAATAATAGAAATTTGAAAAAGGTAAATTTTTAATTTTTAAACGCCAAAAACGAGAGGTTTCGCCGATCATCTGCCGCGGCGAAGGGGTTGATCGATACGAAATCTGTTGCCACGTTCAACGAGCCGCGACAAACTCATTTTCATATTCTTTCAAAATCAACGACACACTGTTGGGATCTTATTTTTACGACGGCGATTCACATGGAAATAGATATTTTAGAAATTTTATCGCGTGGACTTTTATCTCGAGAGATTCACACGTGTGTCCAAGATTTTTTCATACGAGTTAAAAAAGTAAAGGAGAAAAATATAATTCTTTTTTTGTAAATCAGTCAAAAATGTATATTTTTTTGTCAAATCGGCGAAAAAATATATTTCTCGGTGCGCCGTAAAATTTTAGTAACTGTCTTATGCATGGCACGTCATAAGAAATTTTGAAAATCGCTGCTCTAGTGGAATTTGTATGCTCACTTAACTCTCCGTAGACAAACATATTTTTTCACACTCCGTAGGCAAACTGGACAGTTTGTGTGCAAGCCTAATTTTCTTACTGTTTCAAACCTCCGAAAAATCTAGAGTATCTTTCAATTCTAGAGTAGTTACCAAAGTCTCTGACACTTTATACAATTGTTCGTTAACCTCTTCAAGAGCGGTGCCTGAAAATATTTCGCCAGTCACTCGCAACTTAATTTTAAGTATCGTCATCGCTCTTCGTTTGCAAATAAATAGTTGCTTGCACGGAATTAACCCTTTGAGTGCTATGGATGCATGCATGCGTCCGGCGAAAGCTATCGGTGTGGACTATGGGCTCATATGTGAGTTCGGTAAAAGTTACGCGTATATGCGTTTGTCAATTTTTTCGATCCCCCGCGTAGTGTAGTTACAATTATCTTTATACGAGATAAATACACGTGCGTTCCTTAGCTACCTATTTGGTGTAAAAGAATTAGTTGCGCCTTGTATGTACACTCAATCAACAGATTTCACACTAGCAAAAAAGTATTCCGTCCGCAGCGATCGCAATATCGCTAGGCGCGCGTCGTCCATACGGAGCGCTTCAACAGCGAGTATTCACCACTCAAAGGGTTAAAAACCTTGATTCACTTCTCTAATATTCACCACGGCGTGTCACGAAATATGAATTATACGTAACGGTTCGACAAAAAAAAAAAAAAAAAAAAAAAAAAACAGTATCGAGCATTGCGCGATCCGCAACACCAATAGAACTCCCAAAACGACTCTCGCCAAGAGGAAAAAAAATACTCATACCGTGCGTAGAGCGGCAGCGGAAAAGCGGAATGATCGCGTCGCGACGATAAACGCTTGTCTCCTGATCGCGCAAACTTTGCATCGCAAAGCTGTCGTATCGTCTTGTCTCCGTTGACGTTGCTCGTTCTTGATCTCCTCGAGGAGTTTTATCTACGAGATTCTCTCTCTCTCTCGCGACGTATAATCGTCTCGAAGCCGCGACGCGCGATAATTGCGCGCGGAGGAGTGCAAAGAGTAGGCGCCGAGCGGCAAACAACGCTTGGCTTATCCGAGAGTTACAGCAACTCTGCTTCGAGTAAACAACACGGCGCGGACGGTCTCCCTCGAAACGCGGACAACTATTGTTTCTATCGCGCTACAATAGACCACCGTGAGTGGCTCACGCGATGACTCACTCTCTCTCTCTCTCTCTCTCCATTCCTCCTCTCTTACTCGCCGCGCGCAACCAACTTGCGACGAAGGGACGCGAAACGGAAAGTTCATCCAGGCCTGTGTGTGCTTACGTTGACCTCGCGTACAATCGCGTGCACCGCCTATGCACCACGAGAATGAGTCAAGCCTCGATCGCTAGACAAATGGGAAACCCCCCTGAAACTGACCTACTCAGTCGGCTGTCCTCTTCTTCCAACCGTACCAGCCCCGGTTGCATTCGCGGAAACTTCTGCCGCGGGATGAATCACCGAGGAATTCACTACCACCCACGGGAGTGACTACTCCCCGAAGAGAACGGTCGATGTTACCGTTTTTACGCGGTATCGATAGTCCACAGTATTGGATGATTGCAAAATTCGTGCCCGATTTTCAAAGGTGGCGAGAACTTTATCGACTTCGGCACAGATGTTTCTCTTAGCTAATGTTACGTTTCTAACGAAAGATGCAGCATTTCATTCCATTTCAGTTTCAAATGAAATCTGCTTTGGCACGCACCGATTGTGTTTTATTTTCAAATCGGGCATGAACTTTTTCAATCATCCAGTACGTATATATGAGAAAAATATGATTTTCGGGTAATTTAGTTAACCCTTTCGCTACTATTGGCGCCTATAGGCGATTTGAATATTTGCTCGCACTATACTGTTGGAGCTTTTTGCTCCACTTCCACCTTAATCCAATACTTAATTTCATCCTTACGCACTTCCATCTTAATTTAATAAGCCGAATTTTAAAACGATACGGCCGAGATAAGAAATTTTGCAGCCGTTAAAATACGCCGTAGCGAAAGGGTTAAAAGAAGAACTGAAGGAGTAACCTAAATATGTGTACCTCGCGTAGTCCTCCGTCGGTAAAGGATTCGTTTAACCCCTTAACCTATGATTTCTTTTCTGACTGTGCATCTAAGTGTCAGCCATTTTACTGTTTTAGTCAGGTAACAAAAGGTAATCTGTTACAGATTAACTACTGTTCGTTCAAAATAAGAATAACCTCGCTCTCGGGTCGATTTTCGTCCGTTCTGCGCACAGACGCATAGAGAGCGTAGCAGAGGGTAAGACGGAGAAAAACGTTTGGACGTTCTAGCCCCGCCTTAGGTACGTCCCAGGCGCGAAACGAGGTTACTCTTATTTTGAACGAAGAGTACATTTAGTAATCCTGAATCTTACAAATTCAAACGAAAGTTAGGATTACAATGAATTTTTCTTACTGATATAACTATTTTTCTCACTAGAATCTCTGTCACGAGTCTGCCATGTTGTTATAGGTTAAGTGGTTAATAAAGGGAATTTTAAAACGATACGGCCGAAAGAAAGGATTTTGCGAACGTTGTGGAACATCTGAATCTGCTGTGTGCGTTGCGTAGGGGAGAGTCCGGGAAACACGAAACGTGGGATAATTGCGAATTCGCGTATATACGGCGTTAGAGATGCGTGAAAAATTCCTCCTTTTGCCAGATGATCGCTCGTACCGAGTGCAATGCTAGGTCACTGAAAAACAGTTCACACTGATCGAGGTAGAAACTATCGAAGATCTTTCCTCGTCTTCGTCTAATTTAATGCTAACGGATTATGCGTTACGATTGCTGCGAATGGGCGCACGAAAGGTGCAGCGATGGAGGCTATGAAAAATAAGTAGCCTTCATAATTACCCCGCGACAGTTAGGAAATCACGAACAGCAAACGGTCTGGTTTTATTTTGAAATTTTGTTGAAGTTCATTATAAAAATATGTGTTTGTATATAAACGATAAAGAAGTTACTACCTCTGTAATATTTCGTTTTACTCAATATTTTCCTCAGGTGTTCGTAATTCCCCTACTCGTCTACATAACTATTTGCACCGTTATACCTAATCATCTGACTGCGTAACGCGACTTGTTTGGAAAGGGTTAAAAGTGAAGTAATGCACGTGTAATTATCAATCATTTTCTTGCTTTATTTTCTACTTTGTCCATTTCTTTCGAGTAATCGAACAAGTCGTTAAAGTAAACTGTGCATGACGCGTGAACGATGTAAACCTCTCGACGAACGGTTGATTCGACAGACGACGACGGGCAATCGAGGAGCGAATAACGAGAACATCGAGAGTAACTCTCTCGTTATTCTCGAGGCTATCGAGGAGAATCAAAGGGAACGATCGAAGGCGCCATGCGATAGATGCATGCGTTCCTCGTTTCGCCACTTTATATCGTCGTAGATCGGAATAACAGATTGGCGCTGATCAATTGCACACCGAGCTAGTCGGGGTCTAGTTGATTGATAACAAAGAGGAAAAATAACTCGACGACAACCTGTATAATCTGTGATAGAATTTTCTTTCCTTTTTTTCTTTTACCCCTGTTCCAGATTCTCACACATATCCAGAGAAACGCTGGTATCGATCTGTAACTCCGAACGCGAGAGTTGCAGACTGCACGTTTCAATACAGTGTTTAAGTCGAAGAAGTTCTAGGCTCGTCCGTTGTAAATTAGCCGCGTAGTATCGCGATCATAAACGTCCGCTGTTACGTTCTGTATTTATAACCTGCAATCGCGTGCACAAAAGTTCCGCGCCGACAAATTGGATGATCATGCGTTAGGCTTCGTTTCCACTGTGCCGCGTTTTCGTGCCGCCGACGAAATCGGAGGCATAGAACGAGGATACTTAAACAGCCGACAGTCCGCTTTGGCGTATTTTCTAGATCGAACGCGTATCGTAGAAAAGAAACGTCGAGCCGAGCTTCGCTCGAAGCATTAATTTTACTGTAATTGTACATAATTGGCTAGCTATATACGTACCAGTATTACACGTACGTTTCACCACTGAATAATTTCGATTTTATGCACCACACACTCTTCGTCTCGTAACTTGTTATCATTCTGCGATGCGATCGACGATCGTTTTTTTCCATCGAACGTCTGCAATCTAGCTGATTGTCGTTTGCGAGAGTATAGTCGGTGGAAGAGATCTAGCGAACTTCGATTGACGCAGTGAGTTCTGGGGTCGCGTATGACATTTTACGATTTCAATTGAGAGTGAATCAAAGGTGAAACATATTTGATGCGACGGCTCTGAACGAGCTAACGACGACTGATCAATCTTACGACTTTGCTGTTTCTTTCGCTGACTATACCCGTTGTGAATTCTGACTTCTGTGGTCAGATCGATTCGTGACAATAATTTCCAACGGACTGGTGCTTTCGTGAGTATAGTCGGTGGAAGAAATATTGATATTATACGTTTCTCAACTGGGACTGAATCAGAAGTAAGGGTACGTGTCTATCTGAGAGTTTCTTAGGATAGGTTGCTCTCGAATTTGTGTTCAGCTCTCCGCTAGAACTCTCAATAGAGTGGACACCGATAAGTTTCACTCTCGAGAGCAACTCGCGATAGTTTTGCTCTCAAATGGACACATATTCTGAGAATTCTCTACGATAGTTGCTCTCGAGAGTACTCTCGAATTTGTGTCCAGCTCTCCGCAAGAACTCTCAGTACATACCGTGTGTTTCATAAACTTGACTCTCGAGAGCATCTCGCGATAGTTTTGCTCTCAAATGGACACATATTCTGAGAATTCTCTACGGTAGTTGCTCTCGAGAGTACTCTCGAATTGTGCGTCCAGCTCTCCGCTAGAACTCTCAATACAATGGACACCGATAAGTTTGACTCTCGAGAGTAACTCGCAATAGTTTCACTCTCAACTGAACACGTACCCTAAGGCATACATAGTTCATGGCGCCTGATCAATCTTACGACCTCGCTATATTTCTTCCACTGACTATACCGCTGTGAATTCACCTTCTGCGATGCGATCGACTCGCGACGATAATTTCCATCGAACGTCTCGAATCTAACTGGTGTTTTCGCGAGTACAGTCTATAGAAGAAATATAACGAGATCGAAAATTAAAACATTACATAGTAGCCATCATTGGTCTAAGACCTCGCTATATTTCTTCCACCGACTATACCGCTGTGAATTCACCTTCTGCGATCTAACTCCCTAGTATTTTCGCGAGTATACTCGATGGAAGAAATAACGGCGCCTCGCCGATCTCACGACCTCGCCATATTTCTTCCACCGACTATACCGCTGTGAATTCGCGCTCTGTGAATCTTACCGCTCCAATTTGAACAAAGGATCGTCGATACTAGATATCTGGTCGCTGTGCCGCCGGATCTAATTATAATTTTCGCAGGAATCCAACGAGCCTGACGGAGTGAACGACAGAGAACGAATCGTTACTTGATATTATGCAATAGGTCTCTTTTCGAGCGCCGCCATTTTCACAGAATCGTCTAAAGTCGATTGTTCAATATTACGTTTGTCGTTTCTCTGCAAAATTCCAGATGTTTTCTTCTTCTCTTTTCACTTGTGTAAGGCGCTGTGCGGCGCGCCTAGACAAGGACCGCGGGACCCCCGAGCCGCAGGGGGCCCTAGGCAAGGGTGAGCGCAGGCTGCACCCCCACCCCGCGGCTTGCAGGGCCCCAACGGCCGAAGCATATAAAACCGGGAAAAAGGGCAGCGGCCCACACAATATCGCACATAGTCATCGACGAGCGAACCGACGTTATTTTAAGCGCCAGTAATTCCTTAGTCTTACACTCGTCACCAAGATAACACGATGGAACTTTCCAATTGTACACGCACCGTTCTAGAGTTAAGCGTTCTTTTCCACGACCCTTTTAGGTTAGAAACCAGGTTCCTGGGGCTGATACCGAGCCTACCCAGCCATGTTTACGGGTATAAATCGAGCCGTTGTTTGCCTGCGGCGTTTCACTCTAGCTGCGGCACAAGTCGAAGGCCAACTCGTTCAGTTTTCGAATTCTCTGCCGGCGATGCCAGTTCCGAAAATGCGAGAACGCAACGGTACCCGGTACGATTTATGAATAATTCTCATCTGTGATCGCCAAGACACATTTACAGGATGACTAGCTGTCTGGGTGTCGATAAATAACAGGATACGAGAGAACGCTCGTACAGCAGATACGAAATATCGACAATGAAATTTGCACACGAAAGTTCGTCGAGTAATATTTTCGTTGTAGCGGAAATTTTTAAAGTCATTGTACAAAGTACGTGCAAGCCACGTCGATAGTTTTGTATAATTAAATATTCTAATGTGACTTTTTGACATCGTTTCGACGCTCTGATAACATTTCTAATTCTACCGTGGCACGCAACGTGTTGAAAATTGTTCCAAGAGTCTGCTGGAACGGAGAGTTCATTTTCTGGACACACGTCCTTTATTATAAAGAACAAACCTTTATTTCTAGTATATAGCTGTTCTTCAGATTAATTCACTTTTCCAAAAGTCAATTTTGTTCTTTATTTTCACTTTTCTACTTAGCCTTCTAATGTCTAAAATCGTACTAACATGAGAATTTTCACGGAAACAAGTACATTCTTTTTTTATTTTTACAAGTAAAATTGTTCATTTTTTTATTATTCCAAACTTATTTCACATTTGAACCAAGAGTTTCTTCCATCACAATCGAACCAGTTTCGATCTACAGGAAAACTGCGTATCTCATTTCGGTATACTACGCAAGAAAATCTCTTAATACGCAGAATCCTGAGGGTCACGAACTGCTCTGAAAGCACGTAGGGACAGAGCCTCGAAATTTTCAGGTTTATCCTTTATTTTCTTCCAGGAAATATACACAAGAAAGTTACATTTAACCCTTTGCCGTATAACGAGTTAGACTCGTGCCACAGATTCTGGTCGAAATATGATAAGAACAGTAAGAAAAATTAATTTTAATTCTAATTTTCGATTTAATTTAGAAAACTCAAGATTACCAAATTTAATTAGCTTTTTTTTCTTAATATCTCATCGACAGGACCATTGCGCTGGAAAATCCTTCTTTTAATACAAAAATTGCTAATTTACTAAACTCGTAACTATTATAATATAACAAACAAAAAATATATTTACATTTGTAAAAAACATACGAAAAAAGATACATTACAAAGAATAACATTATAAATTATAATAAATAAATAAAGAATAAGTACATTATAAATTGTAAAGAAATGACACAACACAATAACACTTGATATTCATTTGACAAATTACTGCATCATCCCTAACAGATGAAAATTTTCAATTTAACACGGTATCGAGCCTTCCCTGGATAAGGTGTCAATACAGTATTAACCCCTTAACTCTCACACTTTTCTCAATTTGATATTCCAAAAATGATAAATTTTAATTTTTCTAAATTATTTCCTTGGCGTATGGAAATAAATTTCCCATTAATTTATAATACTGTGACTTCAATTTTTGCAATAAAATAGAAATTATAGTATTAACTCTTTAACACACATTTTTTTCAACTTGATATTCCAAAAATGATAAATTTTAGTTTTTCTAAATTATTTCCTTGGCGTATGGAAATAAATTTCCCATTAATTTATAATACTGTGACTTCAATTTTTGCAATAAAATAGAAATTATAGTATTAACCTATTAACACACATTTTTCTCAACTTGATATTCCAAAAATGATAAATTTTAGTTTTTCTAAATTATTTCCTTGGCGTATGGAAATAAATTTCCCATTAATTTATAACACTGTGACTTCAATTTTTGCAATAAAATAGAAATTATAGTATTAACCCATTAACACACATTTTTTTCAACTTGATATTCCAAAAATGATAAATTTTAGTTTTTCTAAATTATTTCCTAGACATACAGAAATAAATTTCCCATTTATTTTTGCAATAGAATGGAAAGAGTAACTCCATATGAAAAATGAAAGAAAATAATCAAACAAAATTGCATTTTTTCAAGGATTACTATGCACGTTCGTTAAACCACGAACTTCAAAGGGTTAAACAGTAAAAACACCCGACGCTTAGGTGCACAATCTCAAAAAAAATCATACGCGAAGGAATTACCCCTCGCTCACCCAATGCCGGGTCATTTTTGACCCATGTCTTAAGCATAGCGAAGATCTGGGCTCGATCTTATCGCTGTAACATAAGCAAATGACCGCATGGAGAGTTCTAACGTCTTCAGCCAGACAGTATTGAATGCAACAGCGAGAAGAAAACAGATCGAAGAAGCTAAATAACAGCGTAAATATGTTCGAGATGCTACAAATTCGTGGGAAATGTTATCAAATACATAAACAATCGTTCTAAGATTTTTTGTTATAAGATGATATTTTTTTATTACCTAGAGATTAGTTCTGAAATACATTTAGTAAAAATTCCAGTACGGGTCAAAAGAGACCCGGCGTTGGCGTGCCGCGTCACTGTTTTTCGGTCAGCTGTTCGAGGGTTAAACACGACACGAACATTTCTTCGTACAACGACTGAACTGAAAAAGAAACTCCGCTCCGATTTCTCCCCTCGAAGAAACGACCGATTCCTCCCCAGTTCCCTCGCCGTGGAAAACGAGGGGAAACGCGCATAGTCGAAGGCGTGCCATCTTGTCCATTCGAAGAAACGTCGTAACGAGGCCCTATAGTATTTCCATCGATCAAACGGCGTAACAGCCATTTGATGGCTCTCGTGTGTCGCGTTCTATTTGCGACTCTCGCGTTCGCGAAAACACACGGCTCTCTAGCACACCGCATCACCGTTTGTGGATCGAATTGGAAGCGTGTCAGAGGCGATTTCGGAAGGAATCCCGCGCGAGCGACACAATAACCGACGATCGTTCGAGGCAAAGTACCAACTTTTCACCCGGAGAAATAAAATATTCCGTAGAAAGTTCCGTCGCAGGAAAGATCCTGAGAGCGTAAAAAACGGCGGTGCTCGGTTTAATTTTTACACGAGAAACGCGATTTTCTTTCGTCGAATGTCAAACGTTCGGCAAAAGTTTTACTCGTTTCTTCTCCTACGGGACTCTTTTTCCATCCGTTAGCTACCTATCTGACGAGTATTTTGGATATTTCGGGCAACGTTAGAGCGAAGATTCGGAGAAATTTCTCAAGGTGAAACTCGACTTTCCATTTTCGTCGCGCGATATCGATCGCCGTTTTCCCACGTGCTGAGGTCACGTAAAAATCAACAAATGTCAACAACGCTGCAGTGAATTATACACGTTCGTCGAAGGGATCGATCGATATTCGGTTCAACTCCAAGGAGATTCTCGTGCTAGTCGTTTAGATCGTCGCGAAGTTACGAAGAGAAACAATGAAAAATAGGGTTCTAACCTGTTAACTGTGTTCACCTTTCCAAGAGAAATTGAATCTTTCTAGTTTATAGTGAAAAATGAGTAAGAATTATAAGCAAATATGAATATGACGTATTTTAAGTTCAATTCCGGCAAAAGAGTGCAATTAAATGTGAATAATCTCTCGATAAATAAATTATCGTATTCCAAGTATTGGCTAACCAACGACGAGTTAACTCGTCTTACACAGTTAACTCTTCGAGGCACGGGATTTTAGAAAATAAAAAAAACTATGTTGCACAGAATAAAATTTATAATTTAATAAAAATATAAAAAAGTTGGTAAAATAAAATAAAATTTATCAAATTTAACAAAGTTGGTTTATTTGAACTAGTAAGGAAGTAAAATTACAAGAGAAACACAAAAATAAATAAACAGTCGTTTAAGCTTTTAATTATAGGGCGGGACTTAAACAGCCCCTCTGTGCCATATGGATTCATGAATGGTATTTGTTAAAGCACATCTTTTTCCCAAGACACAGAGGTACTTTGCATAGAGTAAAAGACCATTACTAACTGGTTTAAATAGGCGGGACTTATATCTTAACCTCTGTTCTAGTAGCACTTGTAATTTTTCCAGGTGGTATAAAAAATATCCCACCGTGCCATATTTACGTAAAAAGGTGGGGCACTTAATCCCACTATGCCCCAGAGAGTTAACAGGAATTTCTTTTTGTTTTTGGAAATTTAACTACAAATACGTGGGAAAGTATAAAGTACACTTGATATTTCGTTGATTTGAACGAGCTAGAGCAACTGTTTTGTGCAGCGTGATAGGATTTGAAATGGTCACAGAGCTACACTTGGCAGTTATCGCGCTGATAAATTGTTCCTTCTCTCCTCTTTTCTGATGAACAAACTACGCAACGCTTCTGAGATTTTCTCGATGAAGCTGTTCCTATCGGTACTGGAAAATGTTGACCGGTGAATCTCGACAGTAATGCTGGACATGGCGCAACTTTTCCTTCTTTCCTGGTGTTTTTCCAGGAAAACTGCGCGAGTTTATACGTTAACGATGCAAATGATTTAACCCCTTGCCTTATGAGACACACTTGTGTTGCAGATTATCGACAATATGTGACAAAAGAAGAATCGCGTTTCGATTAAATTTATATCTTTGCTGTGAATTTGCTTTACTAAATAGAAATTTTATATTATACTTTGACTACTTTTTTGTTCAACCCTTTGCACTCGGCAGGGTTTCAACGTTTCGTTCTACCATCTCGGTAATTACAGGCAGAATTTGAGATAAAAATTGCGCAATTATTTGATATGAATAAGAAACGTCAGATTTTATCAGTTACGTATGAATTTATATGTTTCAGAATTTTCAGTGCCAGCTGGCATACTGAGTGCAAAGATTTAACCCATTTGCATCATTTGAAAAAAATGAGAAATGGGAAATTGACGGGAAATTTTAGTGGTCTGCGTTTACCCACAACTTGAACGCGCGTATACATACGCTTCTATGATTCTGACCAGGAAAATTGCGCGAATATATACGCTAATGGTGCAAATAGGTTAAAACAGCGAACAGTCTAAGGTAACGTACACAATCGTAGAAAGAGACGTAAGGCAAGGGGTGAATTAACTACTAATTGTATACATATCGAGTATTTGAAATTTAGATCGACGTAATATCCAAGTAAAAGTTGAATTATATCGAAGAATGTGTTGTTTATACAGGTTTCGCACTCCAAATTCACCCTTTTGCAAATTAAACTCACCTGTTTGTTCACATTTTGTCCAAACCTCAAATCACAATTTAAACAAAATTACTCTTTCCTATAAATTGCAAGAATTCCAGGAAAGTCTAATGTCGATAAAACTGAGCCCTATATACATTTAGTAAAAAACTAGAATTGCTCCGATTTTGCTTTACTGCACAAGAGAAAGCTGAATTTTTTAGTGTTTATAATTATTATTGCAACACATTTTCAGTGTTCTTATTTATTATTAAAAGTTGAATTTGGTGTGGAAAACCTGTTCGTGGAAAATTGAACATTTCCACGGTATAGGGTTAAACTTCCTTTCAAGTTTATCGCACGATATATCCTTCCAATAATAGCCTACTGTCCTCAGAAACGTCGAATTGTTATGCGTAGTTTCTTACGTAGGCGCCTCACCCTTCCAAGTACACAGAGAAACGCGAAAACGGTATCGCGTTTCCCTTCCTCTGTTGCGAGATTAAAGAGGAAACGCGAAGGGAAAACGAAAAAAAAAAGAAAAAAAAACAGCAAATGGGGGCGTACGACGCGTCGAGTCGGGTTCGAGCACGCACGATAAAGTGAACAGCGATGAAAAGTGCGGGAACGAGTACTACACGCACGTCGTGTACTTCTGAAACGCGTCGTCGTCCGCACGTGTCGAGTAGACGCGGGGCAAGGCTTTCTACGGCCGAAAGGTCATTCGAGAAGGCCACGTTTCCGGGAAACCTAGTCCGAGCTGAATTCAAAGAAAAAGAAAAAAAAAATACACTTGGATCGTGATTGCCACTTCCTATTGCTCGACGGACTGGCAGACGCCGGAGGATAATTAGAAAACGATAATCAGACGCGAAAATATAGAGCGCCACCGATCGATTTGTGGATGAACAAGGGGGTGGATGCAGTGGCGAACGTCGGTGGAAGGGGGACACGGATGAAACTAATTGGATTTTCAGACGGGAGTTCCGCGGGAAAACGATTCGATTCGATGATTATTTTTTTCCTTCCCTCCACCTTGAAATCGCTTTTGCCCGTCGCTCCACGTTTCGCCTCCACACGACCACGATTTTCACTCTAAACGTCCTTCTCTCTCTCTCTCTCTCTCTCGTAAGATTTACAAACGAAGGACAGTACGCGCGAGGCAAGGTCTTCTCGATCCTTGTAATAGTTTGTTAAAGTTACGACTTTTTTGATAATCGACGGCGAAACGTTCGAGTGGTAACACAGCGCTTCTCTCGTTTCTCGCTGGACGAGTTTGAAATATTGATAGGAGAGCGTTGCGAGACGAGACGGGAATGAAAAATATCGTTCGTGCCCGTGGTAGTAGGTTTTAGCGTGAAAAAACGGAGCGGTCCGTTCGTCGGCAAATGATCAGGTATACATACATATATATATATATATATATATACGTCGGGATGTAGCACGAAACTGTACGACGGCGTTACTGCGTGGATGGAAAGTTTCCACAGCATGTTAAAAACGTTCAACGAAATGCAATACATTAAGTTTCATTCGAAATAATTATCATGCTTACGTGTATAATCGTCTTGTAACGGAGTGACGAGTAAAAATTCTCGCCTTATAACGACTTTTAACCTCTACGATACGACATTTAGCGTACGTGCACACCAAGCGGCTCGTACCGAACAGACAGATGTTCCTTGTCCAGCGGCGCGCGTCTTACAACGTAGAAACTTTTCCACTCCGTCAGCATGAGCTTGTACACGCTAGCGTTTTGTTTGACTTCGTGTACGCGACGTGTTTTTCATGGAATCGTGTCCGACAATACGACGTAATCCCGGGATCCACACTCCGAACGATCGTTACGATTGGAAAAGTTCGCAAACGTTCATGATGAAAGTTGTTTATAGGTTGGTGGAACGCGCACGCACGCACGCACGCACTCACATAACCACGAGCAAGCTCGTCGATGAGTACATCGGACGACGAGAGAGAGACGTGGACGACAACACAACGACGACAACGGACCGTGGTATATCTTTTACCTAACGACGTATGCAAACCGACATTTTGAGGTTATGTTCACCGTTTCGAGTCTTTCGGCAACAGATGTTCGTGATTTGGTTTTCCGTCTGATAGTATTATAGGTGGTTGACGAGTTAACGTTGTAAGAAACTCGGTGAGGAAAAAACATTGAAACTGTCACGTCGCTAACGTGGGGATATCGCAACGTAAAGATCCGTATGATCCGATGGCTCGTTCTTAGGAATAAGTTTTCATGGAACGAGCACGCGGCGATTATAGCTGAACAATACACAATGTTCATCGTTAGGGGAGAACTTTAGCTTGTTTATGTTTTTCACGTACGAAACACGACGTTCGCGATGTATGCGCATATACGTGACGATAGAGAGTACGCGTATCGTCGGATCGGGAGAGAGACATGTAAGACACGCGAGTCTCGATACTTTCGGCAACCTGTCATTCGCAAAATCACGAAAAAAATAGCGAACGGCGTTGTTAGTTTGGTGGAACAGGGATGGAAATATGGTATATCGGTGTGTGTGTGTGTCGGAGAGAAAGAGCGAAGAAAGGAAGGAAAACGAAGCGGATCGAGGGTTAAATGTAAGCAGTAGTAAAAAAAAATAATAGAACGTACCTCTCGCTTCTTGGCCAGTGTCTCTCTGTTCAGGGACGGGCCCGACGATCACGTAGCAGCATGTTCCGTTTATCCCCGGGTTGTCTTTTCCCCGTCTGGTTTGTCGGCCTCTCGTTAGCGACACACAGCCATCTTGCGTAGTGGCTGGCCTGGCTCGGTCGCTTTCGGTACGATGGCCTCCGTGAGTGCGACAAAGAGGAGGATGGTCGCGGTGAATAGAGGGGTAAGAGAGAACGAGGGAACGAGACGGGACAACAGGAGAGAGAGAGCAAGAACAACCACGGCCCCGCCGAAGTGCGTGTCCCACCAACACACGCGCGCATACACACCGATGTAGCACCAGCAACGCCACACCGCCACCGCCACCACCACCACCGCCACGACCACCACACCACCAGCACCACTACTACCAACACCGCCACTGCCACCGACGTGGAGGCACTGCACCTCTCTCACAGTTTTCGCCACTTTTTCACACGGCCCTCGCCCACCTCCGTCACGTACATATTCCGTGGAGCAGCCAGCGTTCTGCGCGCACCTTCCTTTTTTCTCAACGACGGACTCCCGGGACTGGGTAAACGTGACGACGTTATTTACCCGTTTCGATGATCTTTCTCGTCGACACGACTGATCATACCTCCACCAACTCGTTTTCCTTTCTTTCGTTTCTTGCTTCTTCGTTCCGTTCCCGTTCAGCACTGCGCTATCGTCGATGTCGTTGTCGTCGCTGTCTTCGTCACCGTCGTTGTCGTCGTCGTCACCGTCGCCGTCGCCGCTACTTCTGCTGCTGCTCCCGTTGCCGCTAATCCACTACTGACTGCCCGTACCTGTCGTTCCAGCACGCACGACCGCGATCGGGGGATCGCTCGGGCTCGACTGCCGCACGACGGCCGCGATTCGGCCATCTTCGGGACGCCTCGGCGGTCTACGCTCACTTTCCGCGCAGGGACGACGATATCGTGGGCGCATCAAGCACCCCGTCCCCGTTTCCTCCACAATGACTCATGTGCCACGCTTTGACGTCGTATACACGCGCTCCAACCGTCGTCCGCTTAAGAAACCATCGCACCTCGGCCTCTTTATCGCACGAATCTGCAGGGCATATGGACACATCGCCACGTGAAAATGCTGCAATTTTTACCGCGTCAGCCGTCAACGTTGCGGCTCGGCGCACGTCGAATTTTCCCTCCGTGTGTACGTCGATTTTCAAACGTCCCGTGGTTCTCGCTTTTTCCTTCCTCCGAGCGGAATTACGGTGACGTCAACAAATGTCGCGAACCGTCCACGCTCTTTCGACATCGCGGGAATATACAATCTACAAAATTTTGTTTTCGATACACGAACCTGGTTATCGCGAATACCAAAGGAGAACCGTACGTAACGTTCCAACACGTTCTCCGTTTCGTGAAATTTTGCAACGTAGCAAGCCATCGTCGCGACGGAATAAAATGTTTCGTGCAATCGTTTTCACCATCGATTTCTCGTTGTGCCGCGCGCACGCCACGGTACGCCGATCTCTAACGAAAAAAAGGGTAAGCGAGTGGTATACGGGTGGTCGAACCAGCCAGTTGTAACCGTCATAGTGAGACAACAGAAACGGGGAAAATTCCCAACGATCTGACCACTTTCACGGCCATGACACGATCCATAATACCGACAACAAATGTAAATTTAGTCGTCTGATTAATTGTTAATCTAATCGAGCGGTAACCAACGAGAAAGGTCGAGTTTCTTTTCTTTTCTTCTTTGTACGTGGTGCCATATACGATTGTTCGCCGTGACAATGTCGAACGTATAGAGACGTTCGTCGGGGACGCTTTATCGGTCTTGAACTTTGTCAGTCTGTCGGAACGCAACTGTAGTTTCGCTGTACGTACCGTCGGGGCGATTTAGCGCACATTCGATCGAAGGACACGGTGTCCCAAACGTGCGTCGGTAAGAGCGGTATCTTTACGACTACATATTTCGTTCAAGTAACAGAGATATTAATAACGCTGCGATGGTCTTTTCGCAAATCACAAAAATAGTCCCCTCCGTCTCGGTATCGCGGATCTGCGTTCTCGAGAAATCTCGCTTACTTTTTTCTTCGAACGAATCGAAAGAACGTAAATGTATCCAATTAATCGATCGATCAGAACGATTCACTCGACCACATTCTCAAAAGTAGGCGATAACACGGCGAGAAATTTCGGCCTCTAGATTAGAAGATAATCCGTTTGCGTCTGCTGCCAAGTGAAACCGGATCTTTCTGCGTCAGTCCCCGCCGCCGGTGCTAAAGATACAACTCGCTCTTTTTCTTTCGTATAACACGAAACCGCGAACCAACGATCTCGGACTGGCGTGATGGATAATTATCGACGAAAACGACGGCTCCGTGTGTGTGCCGTGAGAATATTTCCAAATGAGAATATCCATTGGCGATCACGCGAAACGTCACGCTATCGTGTACTTTGCTGACGTCATCAACCGTTTTAAGGGACAAACGGTAGAGATAGGAAATTTTCTAAATCAAACAAGAAAATCGAAACTGACCGATACTACACGGTAGAAGGAGCAACGTGGTTGATATCTCGAAGCGAATTGGGTCCACAGAGAACCGAGAGGCGTATAGGAGGGTGCGATAAAAAGAACCGGGACCGTACGGCAGTGTATACGCCCCTCCCTCTGCTCCCACTTCTCAGCCGTGCAGTACACCCCACTCTTCGCGTAGCCCTCGGTTCTGCACCCTACTTAAAATCCCTCAACGGTTTCACGGGAAGTGCCTTCGAAAACGGACAAAGGCGAAGAGAGGGGTTCTGGAGCCTGCGGGCAGCCGTTTTTCGTACGAAAATTCACGCGCTCCCGTCCTGACCTGGAAACGCAATAAACAGCCGTTCTCTCGGGGCCCGTTATTCTCCTTTCTCGGTCGGATATATACCGTGTACGGTCACGTCCACGCGCTTTCTGAGAAAATTCCATCGACCATTTTTCATTTCTTCGATCCTTCTTACTCTCTCTCAAAAATCTCTACACAGATTTTCTTTCACTATTTCCCGCCCCAAACGACGATGCGTCCCACGGTGAATACGTACACCCCAAGTTCGCCCGGTGCACAGGTGTGGGGAGTAAAATGAAAATCGTCGCTATTTACGTATCGGTCTAGGCGTTTCGATCCTGCTCGCTCTGCCACGCGGTTACCTTTCCTCTTTGCCAAAAAAGCTACGTGCCACCGCTACCGCTGTCATCGTCGATATTAGCCAAGCAAAGTCACCTCCTCGTGGTCCGTGTACGCGCACCTCGTGCACGCACGCCACCGACAAGATTTTCCACGTGTCACTGGGTCACTGCACTCGGTGTCCCGCGCGGCAACGTGAATACAGATCGCTCTCTAAATATCAGAGTATATACTCTCGGAGCGGAGCTCCGTATCTCGCGTCCGCCCGTGTCTACTAAAACATCGTGTAACCAGGAACGTATACACGAAAAGGTACCCGTGAAAAATCCACGATTTTTTCTTCTTCTTCAATTCTCCAATTACTTTTTGGACTTTCTTTCGAAACTCACCTGAACGTTCAACCGTTTAGGACACGCACACAGATACGTACACAGAGGTGAAGGAATCGCGTGATTCGCGGAAACCGATGAACGTCGACGGCGAATGGTGTGTACCGTTCCGCTCGAAACGAACCGAACAGCCTAGTATTTTCGTGAGAAGCCCGCAAGGCTTCTCGTCGGGTGCATCGTTGCGAAAAATCATTCCCCGTTTGAAGGAGGTTTCTCCTTCTGTCTTTATCCGTCTACCGTGGTTTCGCCGTCTCTTTCACGCGATACGAAACGAGTTTCCAACGCGATTCAATGCCTCGGTCTCTTGCAAATGTGAAAGTACATTACTGCGGGCTCTGAAAGTCGTTTTGCTCGAAGGTTTACCTGTCGAGTGGCCCTGGACCGTTCACCGAGAAAAAGAATCGCGACGTGAGGACGAGGCGTGCGGTGAAAAATCGCCCGGGGAATACCGACTTACCTACCCCCGGTCGGACGTCGTCGATTTAACAGGTAACGAGTTGGAGAAGTCGAGCTTGCATTTGGAATAAATTCCTCCGGTTATTGTACGTATCAACGTGTATACGTGGGAAAGTTTTTCTTATTTTCGGAGACTGTTAGTCGTTCGTGTTGACGGTAATTTGGTGGACAGGTACGAAACCTTTTTCCATTTGCCAAGGAGGATTTATTGGAAACAATTTCCGCGAGACTTTAATAAGGAGATCCTTTTATAGCTACCTTCGTTATCCTTACCTGTTCCCCCTGTTCTTACTCCTTTCTCTAGGTAACTTGGCGAAAAGTTGATCGTACCCTTCCATCGGGCTAACTTTTACGTTCACCGGAAGCTTGTCTCGAATTCACGGAAGAATCGGCGGGGAAGATCGATTTTCAAGAACGGGGAACGCTCTATTTTTCCCGTGGAATAGAAAGGTATCGATTGTACAACGCGAACGACACGCTCCGCGTTTCCCTGAAACGGAGTAGCATCGATTCGTTTCCTCCAACTGTTCTCTCCTATTTTCCCCCGCGTGAATTGTCACCTGCCACGCGATAGTGTGTAGAGAACACTCGAAATCTCTTCTCCGTAACGACGAGATCGTCGAGCTAACTGAGGAAAAATCGCTGGAAACGCGGTACTCGAGGCGTGTCGTCGAGATTCGAACCCTGACGAAGATCGAGCGAGTGCAATTTAATATCTCGATTAGCCTTCTTCGCCGACCTCGAGGAATCTTCGGTGACGCGTCTCGCGCGGGAAAAAATACTCGGGCGTTGGGGAACGACGAAGGAAAGTTGTTGTTGCACAAGAGGGAGAAAGAGATACGCTAGGTGGAAAATAGAAATTTCGTTTCGTATCGAGATTAACGTCGGTGAACGAGGCGAGACGCGAAATCCGATTGAGCTGAGCGACGTCGCGACGTCTCGGCTCGCGGCGTGCCTCTCTCGCCGACTATGGAAGATTCGATTAGGAAAAGGATCGATCGATCTGACGGATGAAAAGCGTGCAGAGCGCGCCGTGGAAAAGAGGAAAGAATTTGAAACGTATCATTTTTTTCCTGTTTGGAAGTTGGATTCAACGATGGGAATAATGATAGGATTTCATTGGAGAGAAATACTAAGGGTGGAAGAGTGAAACGAGCCACTGAGAAGCCAAAGTGGCTAACTCTGTAAAGTTAAATTTGTTTTATTTAGGAAAAATTAAGCGCCAAGCATGTGCTTTGATGTTAAATTTGGAAGGATATCAAAAAGTGGAGTTAATCATTTTGGAGTAAAATGAAATTGATAAAATTGGAATAGAGAAGAATACGTTCTTTTGAAAATCGAACGATATAGATATGCGAACGTAACTTCTATGCTCCACCGCCAGAGGAACGAACTAACATTAACCTTTCTCGCTAGTACTCGCCGAGGCTTTTATACAGGGTGTCCCAGTTATTTTCGATCAAACTTTACCAGTGTGTTCTATGGATGTAAGTAAAAAGATGTTATGTGAACATATGTCGTTTGAAGCTTCGTTGAAAAGTTATAGCAAAAATATGAAACACGAGCGGTCGCTACGATACAAGACAAGAATGGCGCTGGCAAAAGTTACGTTCAACACCTTGAATGACCTCAAATCGCAAGTACAGTTTGCATTAGCAGACTAGATACAGATATCGCTGATCTGTTCCTACTTTGTATCATAATAATCGTACACCCGTTACAATTCCCTTCGTGTTTCGTATTATTGTTGTAACTTTTTAACAAAGCTTCAAACGACCTATATTCATATAACATTTTTTCCTTGATTATACCCATAAAATGTACCGACGAAGTTTTGTCGGAAACAAATTGGTCACCCGGTATATACAACTTCTAACCTGAGTCCAACCGTCTCTCTAGGTAGCCTTACCGACGAGCCCACCAGAAGGCTCAGGACGAAACACATCTTTCTCTCTCTTCCCTTTTCCGCCTATCCTCTATTTCTTTCTTTCTTCCACAACCAACCGTCGTAACTGAATCAAACGCATCGAGATTTTCGTTTATCATCTCGAATCACGGAAACGAAGTTATCGATCCGTATAAAAGCCTCTTTCGTCGGAGAATAGTTCGTTTCGCGATCGAACAAAAATGTCTGATTGCTCGATTCGAACGGCGCGGCGTATCGCGTTTTAATAGATCCTCGCAGGGTGACCAGCGTCAACAGCGATTCGGTGGCGAACGGTCTGCAACGGGTGAATTATCGTCGCAATTGATAACAATTTGTTGCCCCGTGTCCTCCATAACGCAGGGACCAGTGAACCAGAGCTTCGTAACACAGCGACGTTCAACCCACGACAACGTCGAAACTACAGACGAATTTGCGTTCCCTGAAATTCTCCTCTCGAGATTGGAACACGGAATTACCGGAAGTACGAGCACGGGTACATCTCCGCTGGAAGACCTATTTTTTTTTTTTCCTTTCCGATTGCAAGAAGACGCGCCACAGATCGGACACAGGCTGAACGCGACGCGATCGATACGCGGTTAATCGCGTTACTCGTAGCGCGGTGTATAATTTTATTACGGATAAAAGTGGACGCGAAATACACCAGGCTGAATTCTTCCGGATTTGCGAACGAGCTCTCTGTTAGCCGGTGAACGGAAACGAGCCTTATCGGTTTCCTCGAGGCGTTGATACCCGCGCGTTAATATCACTCCTACGAGTCGCGTGAAACTTCGCTCGGCAATAACGGCGACACGCTCTTACGACATTATTATGGAAATGATCGTGTAATTTACATTACAAAAATGTTCGACCATGTTTGAAAGCAAGTCACTCTGCTAACGTGGCAGACAGTGTTTTTAATACGTTCAATTACGAAGACGATACATATGCAAAAAGGGTTTTGTACGCGGATGTGGCGTAGGTGAGCCGCGGAAACGGTGACCCTACTTGACCGAGTCGACCGCGATCTAGAAGTCAGCCGTGCACGGTCCGCGTGCAGTCGGTGGATGCGATGCAGTGACGTCGAGAAATGAAGTGTTAGGTTATGTAAAAGTGTGTTGGATTATTATACCGAGGAATGAGCGCGTGTGTGCTGTGGAGACAGGAAAAATGATCAACATACATACTGAGAAGGGTTACTGTAAACATGTATAGGAGAATGTCATAGTAACCGTCTGTCCTTTTTCTTTCTTCTATCTTTCGTTGTTGAGATCTTATCGTCGCGTATAGGCGTGCCTTCCCCAAATATAAATAAAGAACAAGTTTATAAATAAGAAATAACACAAAAAATAACCAAAAATTTAAAAAATCAACCTGCAACTCTGAAGGAGTAACACATTCGTTGCCACCGTCGAAGCATTGTCGACACAAAATAGTGTGCCCTGTGTGCCACCGTCGACACTGTGTCGACAGAAAACAATGTGCCCCGTGTGCCACCGTCGACACTGTGTCGACACAGAATAGTGTACCCGTGTGCCACCGTCGACACTGTGTGATCGACGCCTATCATTATGAAAATCCTGGCAAAAATCTCTTATCTGCCTGAGAATACGAATTAGTGGCACGCGGCACGCCCCTCGCGACTTTTTGGTGGCAGTGAATGTGTTAAGATGCAGACACGTTTTTCAAATGTAAATATTGCGATAGAAAAATTAATTTCGAGTCGAATCGAATAGCCCGGAACGAGATTTGATCTTCTCTTTATTTCCCTAAAACTCCTGTCTCGACGCTTGGATTACGTGTACTTCAACGCCTGACCGATTTTAGGAACTCACAATATGTATTGCTTCCAGCAACTATACCATTTATCTGTTCCTTTCTAACCGGTCACGATAAGTTACCTGTGGCAAGCGAGCGTGGTCCGACATCGTGCCTAGATAGCCGGCTTAATTCTTCCATATACCCAGTATGTATTCACTTTTCGTTACGAAGCCATGTGGCATGATTCACGCCACGAGTTCACCAAACTATCGACTATTCTGCAGTTTCTCTACGTGTGATGAAATTGAGCGACTTCGATCGCGTGATCGTGTTGATTGTAACAAACGTGAAATTTTCACTTGGATTTGTAACGGGCGAAATTAATTTACGACGGAGTCTTCGCCGGAGTCCTCTCGATCAATTCGAACAAAAAGGATCGTAAAACGTGTTCAAATTACCAGAGACGTCCGAATGAGTCATGGATAGCTATTTCTAAACGTAACTCGTTATCTGTCAATATAATACTGTTTCTCATTCGTTTAGACGTAGGAAGGATGACTAATTCGAGGGTAAAGAATTATTCACTATTGTACAGAGAAGACAATAGTAATGGTGAACGGAAAAGGAGACCAGGGTTAAAGGGACAAACGCAAACGAAACTCTACAAATAGCTTAAATCCTGTTAATAGCGCGCGAAGGGACAATGATTCACCGTCTGTTTATGATCGACAAAGAGCAGGTCGAAAATGGCTGCGAGGAACGTTTGTAGTGGGGGATACACACCGTTTTCGGAATTTCCGGAGTTTCCTGTAATCACCGTTTTCTTCTGTACAGTGTGTCGCCTCGGCTAATCTTCATCACGAAAGGACGTCGCGGTCTGAATGCTAAAAAAGGTACGGGGAAGTTGGAACTGGTCGGAAAGAAAGCGGGCCGAACGCGATCGCCACGAGAAGCCGGAAATCTAGGGAACCGGTCGGTAGCGAAGGGACGAAGGAAAGCAGACGTGAAAAGAACGAGATTTTTCGTGAGGTCGAAGTGCATGCTCACGAGCAGAATGGTAAACACTTAGATGACGACACCTAGCAGCTTCGTGACGAAACGTGGCTTTCTCTATTTTCATCGAAAATTCCGAATCGAATTATTTGGAATAACAGCTGGACTGGTTATTTGCAAGGGATCATATGTTAGAACGTCAAGGCTTAACGATCACTTTTACGAACGATGTATCACCATTCGGTGCTGGTGTGTCAAACAAATAGGTTAACCGCGTACACTGAACCAAACCTCAAAACATGCACATCAAACATGCCCAAGAACTCACTGGCCACACTAAAAATACGATAGCCCTGGTATTTAACGACTGTGGAAATCGAACCCGAAACGAATTTTACGCGAAAATTGTAGACCGCGTATCCAGCTCGAATGACAAACGCACGCGATGTACGGATGGCAACGTGATTCGAGTACACGTACACGTGTGGCATCGATTATCGATTCGTATGTAAATAGACGTGAATGATAAATTAATCGGCAACAGAGAGTACCAGCGCATCCGGCTTACCGTTTACAGGCTTTACATCCCTCTTAGTTTTCACCGATAACTTCGCTTTGCGTAAATTTACGTGGTGAATATACGGGATATCGATCAAACAGGACTGATACGCGGAATCTTACCTGACGCTACGAAACGAGCAATATGCTATGTTTCGTGCGACTGTTTCTTCCCGGTGCTCCTTGAATCTTTTTATAAAGTAATCGATACCACTGAACCGCCGCGAATGCATCGGCTAACCAAACTGAGGTCCTTGAGGGGAACTATAGCGAGCATACTTTGCACGTTTCTTTGGACGAAAATAAAACGACGTAGCATCGAATGCGTTATTCACGAAACACGTTCTAATGATTCCGAGTGTTTACTTGTTGCTTTTTCGAGCTTGAAAGGATAAGTGTTGCCCGGCGAGCATGCTCAGGCAATAGGAACGTCATTACGAAAGATTTTCTTGCATTTTCTAGTTAAAACTGGTAATCGTTAAAAGTTTACCTTCGAATTAGAAGAGAGTGAGTAATAGAGAGAGAGAGAGAGAGAGAGAGAGAGAATCATAGATGCAGCTTGTAACTGCCACTGTAGAAATCATTTAATGGCGGCAATTACTCGCAGCTGCGAAAAATCTTATTTACCGCCATCTATAGGATGAATCTGTTCAACAATTGCGATGGTAATTTACCGACTACTTGTAACCTTCAAATGCCAACAAAACAGAGATCTGTTTATCCACTAAAAAAGGAGAGATCTACCTTGTCTTAACAAGAATGTAGAAATGTTATCATCTGTCGGTAATAACACAACATTTCGGCAAAAAATATTGCACAGTGTCTAAGCAGTGTCTTAAATCTTTTTCCTATCGTTAGTAAATAATTCTAGCATTCTATACATATATGTATCAAAAGAAATTCACTCGGTAACTTCATCTAACGTGTTACAGCTAAATTAAGCGTGTTACAAAAGAAGAATGTCCTGGAGGAAATCGAACAAGAGGCAATAGATAGACCGTAAACACTTTTCCACCGTAGAATGTCACTCGAAGCATCGTAATGTTTTTTGTTTTTTTTTTTTTTTTTTATCGCAGAACGATGCACGCGTGAAAGTACAGAAGAGCACAGGTGAACCGTGTATACACGGGGGAGTGTCTTCCGCTTTTAGCAATCGTAAAGCGCAGGTGCACGCGGTTGCACAATGAACAATGCTCTCTCGGCACGAATGCCGTTCCCGTAACGGTCGAGAACTCGATCGAAAGCCATGATCTCTTCGCGCAAAAATCCTGCGTGAAAACGAGAAAGGGACACGATCGACGAGAACTACTGCATACACCACGGGGTAAAAAAAAAAAAAAAAAAAAAATTCGTGTCTCGGATCGGTGATGTCTGATGCATATTCACCGCCACGGTTTGCTGAGCCGATTGTTAATTACGCCGCTTTCGTTGACGGCTACGTTAAATTGCGCGAAACAATCACGGGACATTTGAATACTAATCGCATGTTCGATCAGGGGCGAATATGAATGAAATTGTTTATTCATATCTATTCAAATGTCTTTTGTTACATTATGTAAGAAAGTGGTTTGATGCTGTTAACCCTTTGATACTTTATGAAAAGTGACAAATTGCTAGGGAAAAATCGTGCATTTTCATTACACTTGAAATATTACCCAGACAGTATGTACAGACGTCTTGCGAACGGCTTAGAGATGTCCAAATCCAGGTCAGGTCGTAAGACGTTCAGACCAGAAATGGACGCAAAATGGATATCTCCAAGACGTCCCACAGTGGAGTATTTTATTTAAAAAACTGGTCAAAATTCAAATTTTCGAATTTAATTAAAAATCAAAAATGTGTTTTTTTTTCTTAAAACGAAATATCATAGCAGTCAGTTTTGTGACGTCAGAATTTAGGCAGAAGAAGAAAGTTACTTAAAAAAAATTTTTGTTTATTTGTTTCTTTTTATTAAAATATTGTTATTGTTTTTAATTCTCTGTGAGCAAAATTATGTAAAAATTATTACAAATTGGTGGTGTATTGTTACTCTCCTTAGTTATTCCCTACTTACCTTCTTCAATGCATTCTTCAATCTTAATCCTCTACTTAAACTCTCTTACTTTAATCTAAATCCAGATAAGAAAAGCTTCATGTTGATTAATTAACAAAGAAAATCTGGATAGTCGAATACTTGGATGTAAGTCTATATACTCAAGTAACTCAGACTCGTATTCGACGCTAAGAAGAGATATTTATATAGAATTATATATATATAAGAAACTTTGGTATATGGTAGTACTCGAAAAAATATTCGACACGTATTTTTTTATATCGGCAATCGTTCGCATTGAAGCGTTGAAAATCGCCCTCAAAGATAAGGGTGACAAGCATATTTGGTCAAAATTATTTATTATTTTTGATTTTTCAAATTTGTCGTTGAAAAATACAAAATTCATTCATTTACACTTTTTTTTCTATCTCTAATAGTTTCGGAGATATTAGACTAAATATATTTATTACCCCCACCCTCGAAAATTTGAGGGCGATTTTCACCCCTTCACTGTGCACAATTGCGAATACAAAAAAATACGCGTCGAACATTTTTTTGAGGACTACAAGACACCAAAGTTTCATCAAAATCGGAGATTATTACTCCCAGATGCACCCTCATAATTTTGAGGACGATTTTCACCCCTTCACTGTGGTCGATTGTCAATATAAAAAAATACGTGTCGAATATTTTTTTAAGAACTACCATATCCCAAAGTTTCATCAAAATCGGAGAATATCACTTGAGGATGCACCCTCATAATTTTGAGGACGATTTTCACCCCTTCACTGTGGTCGATTGTCAATATAAAAAAGTACGTGTCGAATATTTTTTTAAGGACTACAAGACACCAAAGTTTCATCAAAATCGGAGATTATTACTCCCAGATACACCCTCATAATTTTGAGGACGATTTTCACCCCTTCACTGTGGGCGATTGTCAATATAAAAAAATACGTGTCGAATATTTTTTTGAGTACTACCATATACCAAAGTTTCTTATATATATATAATTCTATATAAATATCTCTTCTTAGCGTCGAATACGAGTCTGAGTTACTTGAGTATATAGACTTACATCCAAGTATTCGACTATCCAGATTTTCTTTGTTAATTAATCAACATGAAGCTTTTCTTATCTGGATTTAGATTAAAGTAAGAGAGTTTAAGTAGAGGATTAAGATTGAAGAATGCATTGAAGAAGGTAAGTAGGGAATAACTAAGGAGAGTAACAATACACCACCAATTTGTAATAATTTTTACATAATTTTGCTCACAGAGAATTAAAAACAATAACAATATTTTAATAAAAAGAAACAAATAAACAAAAATTTTTTTTAAGTAACTTTCTTCTTCTGCCTAAATTCTGACGTCACACAAATGGCCGTTACGATATTTCATTTTAATAACATTATAACAAAGAAACATATTTTTGGCTTTCAATTAACTTTAAAAATTTGAATTTTGGTCATCTTTTTAAATAAAATACTCCACTGTTAGGGAAGACACGTGCCCATCGATCGTTGTTCGTCCCTTAATCCGGAAGCGAATACCAGCGGAAACGTGTTCAAAGGATTCCCTCGCTCGTTTCCTGCCTCGGACATCTCGAAACGTACGCGCGAAATCGCGTAACGTCGTGCAGGCGTGAGCAACGTTCGAACGATTACAGCTCGTCACGCTCTTCTACAGCGGACGAGAAAAAAGGAAGAAAGGAAGAAACGAAGTTGTAGACGTTTTTACAACTGTCTAAGTCATTTTCACACGGAGAGCGAGTAGACAGGGGTAGAGTTGCGCAGGGGTGGTTTCACGGAACATAAAGTTCGCGCGTGAAAACGTGGCGTGGTTCGTTTCACGCGTTTCGCAGGTGTCGCGTGTGAAAAATTCTCGCTTAATTTCTTCGCTCTTTTGCCACTCTGCGAGCCCTTATGCTAATATCTAGCGTTGCACTGTAAGGTTAGGGGAATTCAGTTAACAACGGAGTTAATGTCCGCGTAATTGCGTAATCAGGGAATTCGAATACTTTTTCTCTCTCTTTTCTCGCGTATTAAGTTGCACGTCGTTTTCACAATCATGTTCGAGTTGACAGGGGAGAGGGGAGTCAAACGTTCCGATTTTGAGAAAATATAAATTTACCATTCGTTTAAAATGGTGGGTTTTGTTAACAGAGACTCTAGAATATTAACCAGCTAGTCGGGGCAAATTTACATTTTTTAAGTTATTTTTGCATAGTTGATTCATTATATATACGGTGACCGAAAAAAGTATTCATACACCCTATAAAATGGAATAACTTTTTTAAAATCGGGCCGAACGACTTGAGTTTTGTTCAGAAGTTAGAAAGATTAGTTTACTAGATGACGTGTACAAAAAAATTTGGAAAAAATTGCGAAGAAGGTAGGAAGGAATTTTTTTATCTGAGTTCGTAATGAAAATTTAAAAAATACGTTTTCTAGATCTATGTCAATTATACACACGCTGAAAATTTGATCATGCATACTGAAATTAACACCGCCAGTTTACAATAACACATGGGCCATTTAGATAACAACGATCGTGATAGCGATCACTTGGGATATTTGAAAGACGTATACATTTTATTAACGCTGCGACGATTCGATTCGAAAGTCTGAAAAGAAGAAATTTTCCGATAGATTATTTATTTATAAATCTCAATGGTTTACAACTGACGACTTCGCAAAGCCTTGTATTGTATTATACTGTCTCAATTTTGTATTGTAGAATTGAATGAAATTTTAGAGTGAAATGTTTCATCTTTATCGGGGTTTGTATGGTGTCTAACAGTTTTTGAGTCATTGAACTTTTGTAGGGACTCGTTACAATTTTAGTAATACTAATTTTAGAAGAGTCCATTAGCCACGTTTCGAACCGGTAATGCTCATTGTTATTCTACCTGTGCATTTAAATAAATGAATAAAATAAATTCTCCGTTCACGCAATTCTCGTTCCAAACGAGACACTCCAGGAAGTAAATATTGAAATAAGTAAAAATAAATTAATCAATCACTTGATATCGTCAAGTTCCATTTCACTAAAATTTCACTAATATTCAAATAAATAGAATAAATTAATCAATCACTCGATATCGTCAAGTTCCATTTCACTAAAATTTCACTAATATTCAAATAAATAGAATAAATTAATCAATCACTCGATATCGTCAAGTTCCATTTCACTAAAATTTCACTAATATTCAAATAAATAGAATAAATTAATCAATCACTCGATATCGTCAAGTTCCATTTCACTAAAATTTCAGTGACATTTAAATAAATAGAATAAATTAATCAATCACTCGATATCGTCAAGTTCCATTTCACTAAAATTTCACTAATATTCAAATAAATAGAATAAATTAATCAATCACTCGATATCGTCAAGTTCCATTTCACTAAAATTTCAGTGACATTTAAATAAATAGAATAAATTAATCAATCACTCGATATCGTCAAGTTCCATTTCACTAAAATTTCAGTGACATTTAAATAAATAAAATAAATTAATCAAACCTTCCATATCCTTAAATTCCATTTCACTAAAATTTCAGTGACATTTAAATAAATAGAATAAATTAATCAATCACTCGATATCGTCAAGTTCCATTTCACTAAAATTTCAGTGACATTTAAATAAATAAAATAAATTAATCAAACCTTCCATATCCTTAAACTCCATTTCACTAAAATTTCACTAACATTCAAATAAATAGAATAAACCAATTAACGCCTCGATATTCTTAAATTCGATTTCACTAAAATTTCCAACAGCATCGAACGACGTTGTTGCACCGCCGGAACACGATTTTTTTAAACGCGAACACGCGAGTGTAATCGATGAGAAACGTGGACCGAAAAAATAGTCGGTATAACGTAATGATGTTATCCGACGGGGCTTTCGTTCCGGTAAATTTCACCCGGGCAGCCCGCGCGAGCGTGCGGTAATACGCGGCCGTGAAGCGTTATTACGAATTTGCATATCCCGAAGATACGCGAATTGCTTCCCGCCCGCAACAAAACTCCGCTCGGCGCGATCCTACACTCGTTAATTTCACTTCCTTCCTCGTGCACGCGTGCACGTGTGCACGGATCGAGTGAAACGTATCGGCATCGCGGGCCAATCGTTCAGATCGAACGATACTTTCCTCGTTCCTCCTCTGGAGGAATGCCTCTTTCGAATACCCGGAGACATCTTTTCCACACGTCAATTATCTCATTTCGCGTTCAAAGTTGATCTTTTCTGCGGAAGGAAGTTCTTCCATTTCAAACTGCCTCGATAATAATTATAGTTTGTGGAAAATCGTAAGCTGTATTGTAAGTAATAAATTTTGATATCTAAACGAAAAAGAATTTTTTATTTCAGATGTTCCAGTTACTGCCAGCAATGGCGGTAGAAGAGGTACGGCAATTATAGAATAACTCCTCCATTTTGTAACACTTGCACTTTGCAAAAATTTGAGAACAAAGCTGAAAGTTACATTTGTATCCTCCGACAAAAATTGAAACTTCTCAGTCGGTAATTACCTACAAAAGAAATTCCCAAACTTTACCTATTTGCATTTCTACAGAAACAAATGGCAAACGTCCGACTTAACGAACAATTGTACAAAATATCAGAGACTTCGATAACTATCTTAGAAATTGTTTCAAATTTCTTAGAAACCTCGAACGGTAAGAAAATTAGACACGAACGTAAACGACTCGCCGTCGCTCTTTCCCGTAGAGTGTGAAGAAAATGTTCTCCAACAGTTACCGAACATCCTGTAGATACGCGACGATCAATCAATCGCCATTTTCTACCGTGCAAGAGTATATTCGAGGATCAATTAAAAAGGTACACGTGAAAAGGTGAGGCACGATAGGCGGAGACACGTCGATGTACAGGAAATTCGTATCACGCGTTCAACAATCACCGTATATCCGTTCATCCCCTTTGTTCGTGCACCTTTAGCGGTGCATTGTGGGCCCTGTAGATACGCGACGATCAATCAATCGCCATTTTATTATATTCGAGGATATTCGAGTATATTCGAGGATCAATTAAAAAGGTACACGTGAAAAGGTGAGGCACGATAGGCGGAGACACGTCGATCTACAGGAAATTCGTGTCACGCGTTCAACAATCACCGTATATCCGTTCATCCCCTTTGTTCGTGCACCTTTAGCGGTGCATTGTGGGTAACCGCCGGTCCGTAAAAGTCCAGCAGAGGTCGAGGAAAGGGGTTGGCGAAGCTTTGACAATCGTCATCGGCAGATGGACGATCGAGCAACATCGATTGACCCGTTGAAATCTTCGATAGAACGTTCCCGAAAGCGATTGCGATCGTTGGAAATGGCGCCGCATGCTGATCGACGGATAAACGAGGAACGGGTTAGCTGCACAATCGTGTAGATCCATCGGTATATACTTACGTTGTTCCCGTCGTATTTTATATAATAGAAGCGCGTGCCGTTTCCCGATACGTTCGTTTGCTTACAAACGGAAGTGGCGCGTGTCGGTCTACAGACACGCTTCGATTGTAAAGTAACTCTATGCTCTATTAGAGGCGATTCATTAGGCTTCGTTTATACCGTGCAAACTTTTCCTGTTTCTAGGGAAAAAATGATCGTTCTATCGACGAGTCGAGAGATAAGTTAAATGGATCTTGGTAAGTTTATGTAGGAATGTGCGTATATTTCGGAGAAGCGAAATTATTTTCACACTGTTTAATTCCTTTTTGATATACTCGTGTCCCTCCGTTCGTTTGTTTGTTATCTCGTGGCCACGGATATCTGGTTCCCTTGATTGGCATTTAATATTTGTTTCTTTATTGAATAATGCCGAA
>NW_017100219.1:1473041-1475944 GCF_001263275.1 Habropoda laboriosa
AAACGGATCTATAGGCGCTGTTCACAGTTAAAAGGTTAAAAGAAGTCGCGGGCATTATCCAGCCCGCGGGGCGAATTAGAACAAGTCGCGGGCAGTATCTTGCCCCGCGGGCCGTGGGTTGCTCATATGTGCTGTACACCATGATACACCTGTCGGAATAGACGAAAGTTTGGACACGACAGAGCAGGCCTCCCGGCCTCAATCAGCTCATCACGACACTCGATGTACAACATAACACGTTCTACAGCGAAGTTATGGAACTTGTTAGAAAGAAGTAAAGAAAAATTTTATACAGTGCAAATCCCCGTATCTGCGGAGATAGGTTCCAAGATCTTAAAAACTAATTTACTCATTAGTTTATCTATTTATTTATCTATCTATTACATCTGAATTAAAGAATTTCCTATTTAACTTTTTCAAACCGCTACCAATCGCTGATATTTGAAATCGCGGATGCAATAACATTTTTCGTGTTACACAGGGTACACTAATGACAATTACCACCTTGAATATCTCCGCTATAATGAAAGTAAGAAACAAAATTTTCGAATGAAACTTCTTTGTTACAAAAGGGACCACCGAAGAGATGTGAATACGATCTTAAAATGACTTCGCCTTCTAAAATCTTTAACTTTTCATTCGTTGCCATCTCTTCCATCTTACCCACCCTTCGAAACCGTGTAAATTACGTATAAAAATTGCTCCATCCTGTATAGCGTGGACACAGCTTCAGAGGTGAACAAGTTAAACGAGCATTCGACTGCTCGCTAGAATCGAGGCAAAATCGAACGACTTGGCAAAGAAAAAGGAGAGAAATTCGTGGTATTGACCGATGGAATTGAAAGACCTCGGAACGTTTAAACGTCCGTTTTGACACGGTACCGGCAATTAGAGGCGACCGCTGTTGTATATATCGTTGCAGCTTGCGGGAAGTACGCGACGATTCTTCTTCCCTGAATAAGTTCGAAACGGTCCGAGCTGAAGGTTCGCAAAGGCTGCGTAACGAGCTCCCCCGCAAAGCGACGGTTTCCCGGGAAAATTTTTCGAAATGCACGGTCCGCGCACAATAGTACAGCGAAGGGATCGTTCCGTTCTTCAGTCTCGTTGCTGTTATTTCGAAAGGGCCGAGGGACGCGCTGTTTCTCTAAGCGCAAACATCCAAACTCGTCGTTTCATTCGAGCAACGAAAATTAAGATCGTTTAGAATGATACAATAGAAATGGCGACGGAAGCGGTGGTATACAGATATCGTTTAATTCGGTAACGATTACTGAACTTTCCGTTCTACGTAATAGAAAATATCTGTCTAAAGGTGACTAACTCTTACACAAAGAAAGGTAATAAATTATCGATCAGTTGGAAATCGAGATAACGAATCACCGAGGAACCAACGTATATGTTATTCAAGTCGTTAATCTACGCTGATACGTAGGTATTATTACGCATTTTATCAGGTACGTTATTTCTGTATGTGACAAGAGGAAACGAGTGGCAGGTGATTTGTTATTATATTCGGTTGGTATATTTGCTACCGGCATCCGTGAACTTGCGAGCAAATGATCTTCGTCGAAGCCTACGGTTCGTTGGCGAACCGGTAGCCAAGGAAGAAACAGAGGGAGAGAGCGAGAGAGCGTATAAAATCAGGCGAAACCGCGAATTAGGCAGCTGCCAGGAACAATAGCTGGCGAAAGGAGAGCAAAGGGTTGCGTTCGTTTAATACACGGTTAATGTGAATTGTTGTGGGCGCGTGCAACCACATCCTGTGCAATTTTTGTCACGCTCTTTTCTCGATTTCGTTTCGCGTTTTACGCCCAATGTCGAACGTTCCACGGGAAGAAAGAGAGACGGAGAGGAGGGAGTGTTTCGTCGAAATCGCAACCACCCACATTGACCGCAGAAAAGAAAGAAAAGATGAAATCAGAGGGAAGTTTGAAATCGAATACGATAACGTAAATAAGTACCTAACGGAGTTAGGCCCGGTGCACACGAGAGATGAGACGGCGCGATTTCGCAAACGGTGATACTGTCTGATTTCGATGGATTAACGAATGTAATATGCGTACCGCCAGCGAATATTTGAATTCTGCCAATGGAATTCAAACTATTCAAGATTTAAATTTAGCCAATGAAATTTGAGTTGTTCGCATTTGAAATTCAGCCAGTGAAATTCGAAATTAATCGAGTTTGAAAATTAACCAATGAAATTCGAACCATTGAAAATTTGAATTCTGTCAGTGTCGTTAAAGTAAGTAAGCACCATTTCAATTCTGCCAATAGAATTCCAATTATTCGAGTTTGAAAATTAACCAATGAAATTCGAACCATTGACAATTTGAATTCTGTCAGTGTCGTTAAAGTAAGTAAGCACCATTTCAATTCTGCCAATAGAATTCCAATTATTCGAGTTTGAAAATTAACCAATGAAATTCGAACCATTGAAAATTTGAATTCAGCCAATGCCATTAAAGCCAGCACCATTTGAATCCAGTCAAAGAAATTCAAAATATTGAAAATTTGAAATTCAGCCAATGAAATTCAAATTAATCGAATTTGAAATTCAGCCAATGGAATTCAAATTATTCGAATTTGAAGTTAAACCAATGAAATTCAAACTATACAAAATTTGATCTCAGCCAATGGCATTAAAGTAAGCACCATTTCAATTCGATCAACCAAATTCAAATTAATCGAATTTGAAATTCAGCCAATGAAATTCAAATTATTCGAATTTGAAGTTAAACCAATGAAATTCAAACTATATAAAATTTGATCTCAGCCAATGCAATTAAAGTAAGCACCATTTCAATTCGACCAATGAAATTCAAATTATTCGAATTTGAAATTCAGCCAATAGATTTCGAATTATTCGAATTTGAAGTTAAACCAATGAAATTCGAACCATT
>NW_017100219.1:1476038-1539185 GCF_001263275.1 Habropoda laboriosa
ATTAAAGTAAGCACCATTTCAATTCGATCAACCAAATTCAAATTAATCGAATTTGAAATTCAGCCAATGAAATTCAAATTATTCGATTTTGAAATTCAGTCAATAGAATTCGAATTATTCGAATTTGAAGTTAAACCAATGAAATTCAAACTACATAAAATTTGATATCAGCCAATGCAATTAAAGTAAGCACCATTTCAATTCGACCAACCAAATTCAAATTAATCGAATTTGAAATTCAGCCAATGAAATTCAAATTATTCGAATTTGAAGTTAAACCAATGAAATTCGAACCATTGAAAATTTGATATCAGCCAATGGCATTAAAGTAAGCACCATTTGAATTCGACCAACCAAATTCAAATTAATCGAATTTGAAGTTCAGCCAATGAAATTCAAATGAATTTATCATCTAGAACTAAATCCTTAGCACCTTCGAGCTACTTTTCTCTGGTGCTAAATCCACGAAGCCCTCTCCTCTATTCTACAGACTGTCCGCGAATTTCCAAATTATAAAAATTCGCGACGTAACAACGATGTAATAAAGAGATACACCGAATTGCACAGGTCATGGTGAAAATATTCGTTGTGGCAGCGATAATTTCATACTTCGGTATGACCGAACAGTCGAATTTCGCTACCGCTACGAATACTCCATTGCCACTACTCCAACGAATGTTTCACCTTGCTCTAGGAGTTCCTGAACGTTGATCTATGGGATTCAGTGTCCCTCACAGCTATAGTAAACAATGTACTCATCGTCGGATAAAGGATTTTTTTCACTTTTCTCGCTTATCTTGAAAGAGGAAGAAAAATGCCAGGTTTGTAGGTTTACCTAACGCAGTGTCAAATATCTGACTCTTCCTACTCTTCGCAAATGATTCGAAATTAATTCATTTACACTTATTTTTAAAATGAAACATACTAAGCGAGTAAATAATTTTGCCGAATTCCACACCTCGATCCCAGAATTTCCACGCTTTCCTTTGCAATCGCTGCACACTCGTGTCGTTTGCAGCACAAAACAAAAAAACAGGATGACGCGAGTGTCACTTCTAATCGATAGCTCAGAAATGCTGCAAAAGAATCGTTCCTCGATCTAACATCGTTGTAGATTTCCAACGATGTTCAATGAACTTTGAATAATTACACTCTTTTGTCAGAACGCGGTTACTCGCGTCAGTTGTTGCGATACAATCAGTGAGTTAAGGTAGCTCATATTTTTTAACGTAACACAGATACGAATCATGGGCGTTGTTTCAAAATCTAATCTCGTACGCTTCGGAAGCGGAGAAGTAGATAGAAATTATCTGTTAGGTTTCCTCGAAACGGAAGGCCAAGAAGAGGCTGGCCGTCGAACGTTAACATTTATTGATTTCTGTGCCGTGCAGCGAGCGAGGTATAGTCGACGGAAGCGATACGGCGAGATAGTGAAATCAATCAGGCGTCGAAGTACGCGTAATCCTAGCGCCGAAACAGCAGTTCGAAGGAGATAAAGAGCTCGAGCCTCGCTCGATGTCAGCTCGAGAGATGTATAGTCGATGGAAGAAATATAGCGAGGTCGTAAAGTCGATCGGGCGTTCAAATTGACACGTTCGAGCGTAGGAAGTGAATCGAAGGACAGACGAAGAAACTGAGGAGATAAAGAATCGGAAATCTTAGTCGAAGAAGCATAAAGTATGTCTTAACGTTGACTCAGTTCTAATCGAGGAACGAAAAATGTCACGTTCGAATTTAAATAGGTGTTACGATCTCGCTATATTTCTTCCACCAACTATACTTCCGAAAGACTTCTCCGCGCCTTGATCGTTGACGTTTGTTGGTTAATTTCGAGCAATACGGGGATTAATGCAATTGAAAGTAAATTAAACGCAATTTTGTTCAATTATTTTCCTTAATTTTAGAAGCATAAGTTACGGTATCACAAATAACCAGAAAATTCCGAAACGCCTAGAAATTAACCCTTTTGCGAACGGAGGACTACTATTCCAATTTTTTTTAAGTTAAATAATTTCCAAATTTTATTTCTCTCAAATATAAGTATTCGAGTTTATGGCAAAGCCAACTATTTCTATTGCTTAAAAATACGTGAGTTATTGGTTGCGTTTTTAGTGTTTCGTGAACGAGTACTATCGTTCTCAAAGGGTTAATTGAAAGAAAACTAAAATTGACCAGCTTCGTCGCGTCGAGTTGTAAAAGTACGAGCGTTGAGGGGTTAAATATACGAGGCGAAGGAGACTTTTAACACGGTACACATCTTAAACGAAAGATTGCAGAAATGTTAGATGTCGATTTGAAAAATGACGGTCGGACCAGAATCGGTGTCGCCGCTTTAATTTACGGCCACGCTGTATCGCTTCCAGCAACTATACAACAAGGGATAGGTAACTTCTGTCGCAGTATCGATCGCGGTATCAAAGCAAGGAAAACACTCGGGAAAATTTGAACGAACAAGTCGCGTTAGTTAAATGAAAATTATAATTCCTTCCAATGAACGACTGTTGTAAAGTGCAATCCTAAATATATCGATATTCACCTGCACCAGGCGATCAATTGTACAGGTATACTATCGAGCGAAGTGTGAAGTACAACAAAAAAGAAAAAAACACCTCGTATTATCTCGTCGTATCGTGAATCAAGCGATAATATAGACATACGGTTAGAAATAGAGATAACATAATCTCGTTCCTTTATATAGACTACCACGTAAAGTTTTCCTTATTTGCGATATTTTTTTCACGTGAAAACCCTGGACAATCGACATCGGCGAAAGATCTCGAGTTACCGTGAACAAATCACGCGCAATTGGAGTTGCACCAAGTGTCGAGGTTATCGTGCCAGAGAGATGAATCGGTGTTACCTGCAACTTTTCCTCCTGTCCGTTTTCATCGTTGCCGGTGAGTGAAAATAATGGTGAAAATTCGTGAAAAATCGCAATTGTCCCTTGTTACCGGAAATCCCTTCTCGATCCTTCGCGAGGAGAGTGAGAAGAGAAGAGAACCGACTTGGCGAAGCAAAATTCGTGAAAAATCGCAATTGTCCCTTGTTACCGAAAATTCCTTCTCGATCCTTCGCGAGGAGAGTGAGAAGAGAAGAGAACCGACTTGGCGGAGCAAAATTCGTGAAAAATCGCAATTGTTCCTTGTTACCGGAAATTCCTTCTCGATCCTTTGCGAGGAGAGTGAGAAGAGAAGAGAACCGACTTGGCGGAGCAAAATTCGTGAAAAATCGCAATTGTCCCTTGTTACCGGAAATCCCTTCTCGATCCTTCGCGAGGAGAGTGAGAAGAGAAGAGAACCGACTTGGCGAAGCAAAATTCGTGAAAAATCGCAATTGTCCCTTGTTACCGAAAATTCCTTCTCGATCCTTCGCGAGGAGAGTGAGAAGAGAAGAGAACCGACTTGGCGGAGTAAATTCGTGAAAAATCGCAATTGTCCCTTGTTACCGGAAATTCCTTCTCGATCCTTCGCGAGGAAAGTGAGAAAGAAAATGAAAAGAACCGACTTGGCGGTGCAAATTCGTGTTAACGTCGAGACTTTTTCCCATTGTAACGTCGCGTTTCGATTTCGTTGGTGATCGGTTTTCACTTTTAACGCGTGTCGCGACGGAAAAATTTCAGCCTGGTGTCTGAACGTGAACGACGATGAATCGGCGAAGAAATCGGCTGAAGGGAGTAACGTCTGGCCAGCGTTGATGGACGATGTTAAGGAAGAAAGCACAGGAAACTTCACGTACCGCCTTATGAAAAAAAGCAAGTACTGCATATTGGCGAATATGGATATCGACATATCGATACCAGTTAAGGTGAGATCTAGAAAGATTAATTGTTCGTTGAATCTAAATCGGTACGAATCGTCGAAATTCTTTCCAACAGGGTGAAAACAACACGGTGTTGAAGGTTCCAAAAAATGCTACCGTAGACGGTACTTGTTCGTCTGTGATATCTGAGTTGAAATTGAGTTGGAAGGGGGCAGCCGATAGGAACAACATGATTAAATTCACGTTCATCAACGATCACACCGATTTCTCCATTTTCTCCGTCGCCTTCGACGTTGTACTGGACAAAGGTGCAGGTAATACAGGGTGCAGCGAAAATTAGTCTCACGATTTTGAACACTAGGTAAAAATTTGACGGTTCGATGCTGACGAGTATTGTAGATATGATCGTTTCTAACTTTCCGAGTTTATTTTCTACACGTGTGCTTCTATTCGTGTGAAATTGATATCGATACTATCGGTTTAGAACGGTATAACTTCTTACAAATTGAACCTAACGACTTGAGCTTTTTCGAGAAGTTAGAAGGATCGGTATAGTAGACGACGTGTGCAAGAAATTTGGAAAAAATTGCAATTTCTTAAGAAAAATCGCCATCGTTCTCCGTGTTTAACTCTCGAGCTTCGATAATCAGGGTCCCTTAAGAATTAGTCTATTTTTGATTTCTAACGTCACTTCTGCACTCTGTCCAATTTAAGAATAACCTCGCTTCCGGACGTGCCTAAGGTAGGGCTAGAACGTCCAAACCGCCTACGTTTTTCTCCGTCTTACCCTCTGCTACGCTCCCTGTCTATGAGCAGAACGGACGAGAATCGGTCCGAGAACGAGGTTATTCTTAAATTGGACAGAGTGCAGAAGTGACGTTAGAAATCAAAAATAGACTAATTCTTAAGGGACCCTGTGCATCTATTAGGTGTACAAATTAATTCGTGGATTTGTTATTTATTTAAAAAAGGCCAAAGTACAGTTCGGTGTTGGAAATAATCTCCATCACTTGCTATACATTTATTCAATTTCTCGGGCAGTTGGCGAATTCCCTTTGGAAAAAATGACGGCGGTTTAGAACGTAGAAAATCAGCAATGCTATTATTGACATCTTCGTATGTTTTGAATTTTGAATCGGTTAAATCGTGCTGATGGATAAGCCGCACGGGGCAGAATTTCCCATTCCCAAACACCTTTCGCTTCAAGAGCACTTTTTTTAAGTTGAAATGCAAAAAGGATGCAGTGTCTAATACGCTGTTTATCCGACGACATAGTGTTCCCCGCTGTTTCTTAGGTTATGTCATTAGTCACATCGAGTCCGATAGTGCTTTGTTTCGCTAATAGAAGCAACTTCAGAACTCTAACACAGCGGGAAGAAAGATTCGATTCGAAGCAAAGTTACAGCTGATTAATCGCAAGGGCCACGAATTCATTTGTACACCTAATAGTTCACGATTATTCCAAACGTTCTATCTTCCGTTCGATCACGTTCAATAAACACGTTCTGCATAATCTTCGACGTAGGTAACTCCAGCTTGAAGGAAGCATCGATCGATGCTCTCCGTTTGTTCGTTACACCCGTGAAGAACGGACTTCACAAATGCAACGAGGGGAGAACTATAAAGACTAATACAGCGAATGTAACTTTCGCAAACGTTTCCTTAATCGCGTTCAATACCGAAGACGATATATCCAAACGAGAAGGTAAAACTGCGCGACGGTTGGAAGAAACGATGGAAAATTGTACGTAGTCTGACGAGTGTCTCTTTACATTCGTAGCAAAGCAGTGCGACAGCAAGGCAGAGGACGGGGCTAAAACTTTTCACTACGTGTCAAAGACGAATGGTATTTGTACAATGGCGAATATGTCTATTACTTTCGATATACCGTACAAAACGAAAGATTCCAAGGTGATAACTTTTATTTTACACGAAACACGATGTGCTTTTCGAAGAATCGATTTGTCGGTGGATTCACATCGATGTCAGTGATAATATTTCTTCTTTTTTTCTTTTTGTAGGATGCACATGGGAAAATAACTGTTCCGAGTAAAGTGGACGTCAGCGGAAACTGCGATTCGGTATTGTCGCAGATGAAGTTAGCTTGGACAGAATCGTCGAGCAAACCGTTAGCCGAGAACGAGAAAGAAAATTATGTTTCTTTTGTTTTTGCCAAGAACAAAGTGAATAGTTTCATGTCCACCATGGTGGCCAGTATTTACATGGACGAGAAGAACTTCCCGAATGCTACAGGTACGCGTGTATACAGTAATGTCTCCATAAGTGTCAGTCCGCAAGGAACCTAAACCTGACACTTGTAGAGTCAGGGACTACGTTTTCGAGCCTCGCGCCCGCCTTTGTAGTCTGCCTAACGTAGACAAGGACAGCGAATAAAAGATAAGGATGAAACGTGAGTCGAGGCAGCCAAGCGATTTAAATACCAACTTTTTTAATTTTACGTTTTTTTATCCCGTACATTTGACTGACACTTGTAGAATCGGCCCTACATTTGACTGACACTTGTAGAATCGGACCTACATTTTTTTTTACGTGGAGGTAGGCCGACATTAAATTAATTACTCAATAAGTATTAATAAGTAAATGTTGTTCAAATTATATCGTGTTTGATCTCATTCTCATCAGAAAAATCTCAGCAACATGTTAAAAAAAATTTCAGATGAAAGAAAGTAAAATTAAACGGTGGTGTAGCGTTACACGCTTCACTGACTGCAAGCGAGATAACATAGGCGCAACAATGACGCAGACCTAGGCGTAGGACCATCTATACTGACACTTGTAGAATCCAAACTGGCTGACACTTGTAGAGACATTACTGCAGTCGGTGGAAGGGATATAGCGACGTGGTAAATTCAATGGAAGATTTAAGGCGGGCTTCTCGTGTAACAGCAGTGAAATCGAACGATTTTTCTGCATCTTTTTTTTTTTGGAGAACTGTTAACAATACAACGTTATCATTTTATGGGTACATAGATATTAGGTCGTTGCATACGAAATGGCGGTGTTCGCATGCTGGCGGATCCCGTTTTGTTTTTGTAAATTAGAATCATGGCGATTGTCATATGAAAAAGTGAAGCCTATAGTCTACTGTTTCATTAAAAGTATAAAATGGATTCTGAACAGATTTGGGTGATTTCCTTTTACGAATTTAAACTGGGACATTGTGCAGTAGAGGCACTATGAAATGTTAATACATACTGCATTTGAGATAGGAACAGATTTTGTAACAGGAAAGATATTCAACAATGAGCCACTATTAAGAATGCATTTCTGGAATTTCTTACCAATATTCAGATTTGAATAATAATAGACTAAAATCATTTGTAATTCGTTGGCAAAAATGTGTCGAATCTGCTAGAATTTGTTTTGATAAATAAAGTTTAGTTTTGAATTAGTTTTGGGTAGTTAATGAATCCGCCATTTCGTATGCAACAGCCTAATACATTCGTAAACTACACGAGCAATTTTTTTTTTTTTCTTGCACGCGTCATCTAGTACAATGGGGTCCCAAGTTACGTCGTTTCTACACAATTCGATAGTCAATTGTTTTTAACCGATATTTCACGCTCCACGTGTTTAGTTCTTACTGAATCAGTCTGGAAGTTACTCGAGCAAAGAATACGAAACTTTAAATGTGATCCCTTCTATCATTTCTATAAAATTCAAAGAAAATGCAACCCCTAATCTGATAAATACGTGTATATATGTATATGTTTGCATACATACATATGTACCCCGACTTACGTCTTTTTCGACTTACGTCGCCCACTCTGGAACCAATTAGTACGTAAGTCCGGGGCCCCACTGTATACTAATCATCCTAACTTCTCAAAGAAACTGAAGTCGTTAGTTCCAATTAGAAAAAAGTTATACTGTTTTAACCGTTATGTCAATAACCAGAACTGTCGTCTACTTTATCGTCCAATTTTAGTAGCTTTCTGATAAGAAAATTCCAAACTTGAGGCAAACTTGAGGAAGGTCAAACATTTTAAGTGAGAATTATGCAAAAGGGTACCCGGTTATTCACATAAGGGTTAAAGAGTGTCCGAATATTAGTGGGAGTGAATGTTTGTATATTCAGTACGAGAATCGGAATTTCTTTCACGAGAATTACTCTCGTTCTCGTATTTCTGTCAATATCCCCGTGTTGGAACACTCGAACCATGTTCACATTCACTCCTAACCGATTTCACGAACTCGCTATATTTCTTCCACCGACTATACATGTTACCGCATCGCTGCGAACGACAGATTTCGAACGAGATTCGCCGATCCTTCCGTCGTAACGCCATGAAAATGTCAGATGTAGGTAAGCGAGTGACGGTGAATACGTTGCTGGACCATCAACTGTTCCTCGCATCCGCGGAAAACGGATTTTACAGTTGCGAGAAAGCTGCCGAGCTGACGATCGACGGCGTCAAGATTTCCATAAGCGACGTCCTCTTGATCGCGTTCGACGCGGAAAAGGAGCTCGCGTCGAAAAGAGGTAACACGCTTTAATAGCTTGCCGAGTACATTACTGTGCAGAGCTGGATAGAATACACGGGTCTGATTGGTCGTAAGTGCGACAGGAGAATCTTCTTTAACGCAACCGTAAAGACAAAGAGAGATGAAAGTTCAAAGCGACAGCGTTACCCGATGTTTCGTGGATCCCTGGTAGATCGAAACAGTCGAATGTTACATTTTCCGATCCTCTGGGGAGAATTGAAACTTTTCGCGCGATAGTTATCTACGGGAAAAAATTCCCAAACTTTCGTCTATCCTTGGACGTCTCAGGACGTCGGTTTCGGGAGCGTTACAGCGATGCGATGCCCCGGTTTTTGGCCTGAATTTCTCGAAGCTGAAGGCAGGTATCGGGGTAACGCTTAAATCTTTATTGAAAGAAGAAGAAACTTTGTTGAAACTGGCGAAATGTGACGTGGGGACGACGATACGGAGAACGAATCGGGGATGGAAAAATAGGGCTACTTAAGGGGTTAGGACTGCTTAGTTCTTTCTATAACGTCTGCATTGGTGGTTAAGCATTTCTTTTTATGGGGTGCATTGAAGGAAAAAGTTTATAAAGAACCTCCAACAATGCCGGAAGATACGCGAGAGAAACGTCATAGAAAGATCGTAGCAGTCATTTCTTAACCGTTTACATGAGTGTATTGCTGCTAGTGGACACCATTTTGAGCATCGATTCAATTAAGGTAAACGATATTATTTTAATCTTTCTTTGGTTTAGACGAAGACGAGATACTTTTTATGGTGCTTGCCGAATTCGTCTCGGTATCTCCTAAAAGATGGGTGTAAAAAAATTGTAGGTTTATCTATAAAAAACTGAAGGTGACCTTGATAACTGTGGAGAAAAAGGGTTGACAAAAAATTTGGTACAATCATCTTAGAGCTCTCCTTGAACTATGTTAATTTAGCTAAAAGAACTTCCGATCGAGCCGCTAACAGCAGAATAATCTAAGCTGATCACGCTTCGTGGTCCGCCCTGTATAGTTTTATAATGAACTTTAACAAAATTTAAAAATACAGCCAATTTTTAATAGGAAAACCAAACCGTTGCCGTTCGTGATGTCCTAAATGTCGCGGGGTAATCACGAACACTGCTTATTTGTTTACAATAGTCGCTTAAATAGCCTCTAGATGTGCTTCGACCATCACTGCACTTTTGCAACAAAATCGTAACACATAATCCAATCTTCAGTTGGAGGGTTCTCGTACTTTTTTTTTTTACAATAAATACCTCTAAACAGAACGAAGCGAGAAGAGTTTATACCACCGTTCTATTCAGCTCTGCATAGTAATCGCATCGAGAATCGCCGATCGATACGGGACAATCGTTGTATGTTTCAGTGACGGATTGTCGATACCTTTTCCCCGAAGACAGCTTCAACTACAAGCTGTACGACAAGGAAACGGGGGTTTTCTGTACCTTGGCGAAAATGAGGATTACAATGGCTGTACCGTACGAAACAGCAAACTCGAAGGTACAGGTTAACGCATCGGTATCGTTGTACTTCCATTTCTCTATTGTCATATCTCTCGTCGCAGGGAAGTAAACTGCTAACAGTTCCGTCTGATGCGACCGTGAGTGGCGTTTGCCACAGCAAATGGCCCATTCTGTATCTAGACTGGGCCGCATCCTCGAAAGCGACATCGAACAGTAAGATTACATTGCACATAGCTCAAAATGCGACGGATTTCTTCGTCTACGGAGTAGAAGCCACCGTTATTTTGGACGAAGAGAATTTCCCGGGTGCTGTCGGTAACTGCTTGCAAACTCCTACCCCCGAGCGACTTCAATCTCGCCAAGATTCTAACTAACGCACCGTGAACCGATTTCAGGTGTAAACAAAACCGTAACAGGCGGCATGAGTTCAGCTATATTTTCCGCGGACAAGTCCGCCGGACTGTACCGATGTGAAGGGAAAATTCACGAGTTAAAGCTTGATACGATGGATATGAACCTAACCGATGTTCTATTCGTGGCGTTCAACAAAGATCTAGATATGAACGCGAAGAAAGGTGAGGTTAAGACGGTCGATCTTGAATTTTCTATCGATGACGCGTTGTAGCTTCACGAGGCCCCGGGAAAATTTGAATTTCGGGGGCCCCGTGTACAGTGTTGGAGTCAGACATTTTTCTTCGGGGGGAATTTGGTGGGGGATCAATGTTGCATTCCGTATACCGATTGTTTATTAGGTAACAGCGTACAAGTATCACGGAACGGTGACACGTTGACAAGGTACAATAATCTTACTATACGTCGTTCGAAATAAAAGTAACCTCGCTCTCGGACCGATTCTCGTCCGTTCTGCGCATAGACAGGGAGCGTAGCAGAGGGTAAGACGGAGAAAAACGTAGGCGGTTTGGACGTTCTAGCCCTGCCTTAAGCACGTCCCATGCGCGAAACGAGGTTACTCTTATTTTGAACGATGTATAGCGGACTATTCTATAGTTTACGGAGCGGCGTTCGTAACGGTCAAGAAACTATTCTTGGATTTTTGAGAAAGAAGGTGTAATATATGTGCTCGTATTTTGAGAAGTGGGGATTAGGATTCGTAAGGGTCCGAGGGTAGGTCGGAGTTAGTCAGGAAAGGACGAGATGATGAGGTCGAGATTCGCGGATGAGTAGTAAATTTACAAAATGAGACTGGAAGACTAATACTTAACCCCTTTACCTATGATTTCTTTGCTGACTATGCATCTAAGCGTCAGCCATTTTCTGTTTCACTACTGTATCAGGTAAGAAAAACTAATCTGTCACAGATTAATTACATTTAGCAATCCTCAGTCCTACAAATTTAAACGAAAATTAGGATTACTATTAATTTTTCTTACTAATACAACTATTTTTCTCATATTTTTGTCACATCTTCGCCAGAATCTCTGCCACGTTGTCATATGTTAAGGGGTAGAATCTACAGCGTGATTTAGAATATTAGATAATGTCGGTATACAACGTCAATATTTTGAACAACTTTTAAATGGCCGAAAATTTTGGCAAATAATTACCGCAATTTTTAATCTTCGACATTCCTACTATACATCGTTCAAAATAAGAGTAACCTCGCTCTCGGACCGATTCTCGTCAGTTCTGCGCATAGACAAAGAGCGTAGCAGAGGGTAAGACGAAGAAAAACGTAGGCGGTTTGGACGTTCTAGCCCTGCCTTAAGCACGTCCCATGCGCGAAACGAGGTTACTCTTATTTTGAACGATGTATACAGCGATGAAGTTACGAAAGATTGATTTGGAGCCCCCCTCGTTGGTGGAGGCCCCGGGCAATTGCCCCTTTTGCCCATGGGATAACGCGCCACTGTCAACGACAAACACCGGATACTTTTCTGTATCGTAGAACGAGATGTGTGTTCGATTGTTTCAGTGCATGACTGTGCCGCGCAGGACACGACGACACAACCGCCGACCGAATCGACGACCCAATCGACCACCCAATTGACGACACAACCGCCCGGCGGTGTAACCATTCCAACGCCAGATCCTTCGGTGAAGGAATACAATTACGTCGTGACGGATCCAAATTCTCACATACCTTGCGTTTTGGCGAACATGACGATTCAACTGTCGATAACGTACAAGAAGAGCGATTCCAAAGAGGTAAGGTTGTTCGTTTGGACTCGTTTTAACGCGTTCACTGCCACGCCAGATTTACACAGCGGGTGACGAGATTATCGATAGGAAAAATATGTTTCCTTTTTGTTTTTCGCGTACGCGTAAAATCGCGATATCAAGGTTTTTCACATTGGATAATTTTCAATCAACGATTCTTCGCTAAAGATAGAGGAAACAGTTGAGCTTAGATTACGTATTAGGTCGTTGCATATGAAACGGCGGATTCGTTGATGAAACTTTAGACCTCGATAACGTAGTCCAAACTAACACTCTAGCAGATTCGACATATTTTTGCCAACGAATTGCAAACAATCTTAGTCTATTATTATACAGATCTGCATACTGGTAAGAAATTCCACAAATGCGTTCTTAATAGTGGCTCATTGTTGAATATCTTTCCTGCTACGAAAGCGATCTAAATGCTTAAACCAACTAGCTGTTCCTAGTCTCAAATGCAGTACTAACATTTCATCGTTCGCTGTAACCTTCGAACGACGAATGCCGGGTCACTTCTGACCCAGCTTTCAGGCGTCTCTCGTTTCTGAGTCTAAATCTTCCGAGTATGAAATAATCAACGTATTTACAATATAAAGAGAGGAGAGTTGTGACTCTCGTAATGTTCCTTCGAACGGCGAACGCCTAAAATGACTAAATTTTCCGAGTCTAAAGTAGTAACAATAAAAATAAGAAATAATAATTTCATAACGTACACGTTTTGCTCAGGGGGCCAGAAGAAAAACTTGCATTATTCCAAGCATAGTATTGTATTATGCTTTATTGTTGCATTCTTTTAAATTGAAAATAACGTCCAGTCAGCTGTGACGTTCGAAATTTTTCATCGACGATATTCATTTCGTTCGAATTATTCTAAACATTCGAAGCCCTCCGGTGACGATGAACCTGTTAAACGTGCGAATATCATCCTAATGTTGGTTTCTAGGCGGAGAAAACCATTACTGTACCGAACACAGCTAAAACGAACGGCACATGCGAGGACACGACTGCGAAGATGATTTTACACTGGACACCGGAGAACGGAAACGAGGAGAACAACGTGACGTTCACCTTCAAAGAGGACAAATCCAAGTCCTATCTTCAGTCGATGGACGTGGACATCTTGTTGGACGAGAAAACGTTCCCCAATGCGACAGGTAAAATTCGTTCGTGCTTCCTCTTTTCCTACGAATTTCACTCCAAGTAACCCCGACGATACCTCGATTCAGAGAAAAGACGCAGAGCTACCACGAAGGAGATCTCTGTGTTCGCCGCGACTTCGAACAACATCTACAAATGCGCGGCTGACACCGTACTGAGCGCGGGGGAAGTCGGTATACATATCAAAAACGTCTCTTTGATACCTTTCAACACGAAGAAGAACGTCACGTCGAAGACAGGTGAAGTTTCTGTTTATATCGTACGAAACGTTACCGTGTTCGGAAATGTTTTCGCGGTAGGTTCGACACACCCGACACAATTCGTGCGATGTACATATTTCGTTTGTTTTTCTTTTCGCAGAGGAATACTGCGATACCGCGACGACGGAGTCAGATGTAGGGGCAATTGTAGGTGGTATAATCGGCGGTGCCATTCTTCTGGGTATAATCGTGTATGTAATTATGTACTGGAGAAGGAGGCATTACATCAGTTAGTAAACTTGCGCGATTACTAGTGAATTTTGCGTGTTACACGAATAAACGAATCCTAACTTTCTTAAAAGTTGCACGACGATCCTTTGAACGAACCTCTTACGAAAATCAAATTTTTAAGTGTACACGGGTGTACGGAGGGTTTTGTTAACGAAAGAAATAGCGAGATCATGGTAGAGGGATGGAAAAATATTAAAGAGGTCGAAGAAGGTCATCCTGAAAGTTGTCGTAGTTTTAAACCGTTCATTTTGAAGAAACGTAACTTCGTTGGAATTGAACATTTTTATTTAAAATACTTTTCAGGATGAAATTCCATTGGAATTGAACATTTTTATTTAAAATTTCACTGGAATTGAACATTTTTATTTAAAAGAGTTTCCAGAATGGAATTCCATTGGAATTGAACATTTTTATTTAAAATAGTTTTCAGAATGAAATTCCATTGGAATTGAACATTTTTATTTAAAATTTCACTGGAATTGAACATTTTTATTTAAAAGAGTTTCCAGAATGGAATTCCATTGGAATTGAACATTTTTATTTAAAATAGTTTTCAGAATGAAATTCCATTGGAATTGAACATTTTTATTTAAAATTTCACTGGAATTGAACATTTTTATTTAAAAGAGTTTCCAGAATGAAATTCCATTGGAATTGAACATTTTTATTTAAAATAGTTTTCAGAATGAAATTCCATTGGAATTGAACATTTTAAAATAATTTCCATAATGATCGACATAGTTTTGTCAAAGTATTACAAGAGCATCAATTCGGCGTATACAAAAATGCCACCCAAAAATTTTTCTAGTGAACGAAACAGATGGTAATCCAATATTGAGGAGAATATGACATATATTGTACAAATTCCCACTTCAGTTGTTTAACTTCTCCTATTCTTGCTTATCAAATCTGATCATTCGAGAACATAATGCGAACCAACGAGAAATTAAGTACTTCCGTGCTGCACATCTTCAAACGCGCTACACAAATTTACCGAATGAAATGTAATTAATTAACAAAATTAAATTTTGTAAAAATATTAGGTACAATAATGAATTCTTGCCGACTTTTGGATAGGGTAATTCCGGGAGAGACGGACCAGGCAAGTATTTCCTACATTATCCGCCAGATATGGAAGAAAAAACACCGAGAGCCACGCTCGATCGCTTTTCCTAAAACAAAAGAATACCGACTCGTTCCACATATGGCGGATAATGTACGAAATACTTGCCTGGTCCGTCTCTCCCGGAATTACCCTACAATCAAAGTTTTATTCAAAAACGAACAAAAACAGATCAATCACCGAAATAATTTCCACTATCCTCGATGACCTTTTGACATTTTTCTGGCAGCTTGCGAATACCGTAGCGATAGAAACTCGGTGTCTTCGAGCCAATTATGCTCACATTTCTACACCTAACAAATAAACCAAAAAAAAAAAAAACTTAATTTCTGACGCGTGCGTTAGAATTGGAACAAAATGATCTGACGTATCGTGAAAATTCAAGAAACCAACGCTTCCTATTTGTCTCTCCCTTCAGCCCCCGTTTTCTCGTTGTCGATCGTATCACACGTTGATGAACACACTTGCATATGGCGCTGGGAACCGTATTCGTTAATTATCCCATTTTAGGAAACAATTCGACGCTTCGATCACCCTTCACGTCCCGTCACGGTTACGCCCACCCCAATTATCTCGTTTGCTTGGCAAATTTCAACGTGTATTACTACGTCATGCGCAGCACGCGTGCGAACGGAAATCGATTTCAATGCAAAATCGCCAAATTACCCGACAGTTTTCCGTATTACCCCGCGCAGCGTCAACTTGCACTACATAAAATCGTCGTTTCGTCGTGTGTACACACGCGAGACTTTGCCCGATAAGTTCCGGGAAAATACAGATGGTTATCTATCCGACGAGAATCGAACGATGGAAAATGTGATACCGTGCTTTCTAGCGTGCATACTCGAACCGGAAAAAGCTCGTATCTCACAGCGATTCCGAGTGAAATAGCATGAAACGTTGAACGCAACCTCTCGTTTAACACCTGGATATCCTAACGTGAATAACAGATGCGGTAATAAAAATCCACGATAATCAGCGTTAATTGTTCTGCTAGGATGTTTACGATCGTATAAAACGTACCACTTTCCCGTGGGAATTAGACTGGACGATTAGAAAGAAGAAATAAAAAAAGAAGGTCGAAAAAGGGGAGTTTCTCGCGAAAAACCTATCGACAACCACTTCCGTTTTCCCACGTTTCGTAATTAGCTTCGGATCATCGGTTCCCTGTCGCCACAACCCGTATAACAGTTATTTATTAGTACAGTCTCCTTTTTTCTGTCCTGTTTCACCTCTCGAACGTCGCCATTGTTAAAGGGTGATTTAAATACCCAGGTTACTGGTGAAACAGAAAGAGCCTTGGGGTACGTGCAATAAAATTTAAATACCCAACTTTAAAAGGTGTGTACCTACTATGAAATCGGGGAAGAAGCTTAACCATTCTCCACGGACAATGACATTAATTGCGGATTGCTGGAATTCGTGAGGAGAGAATTTCCAGGGAGAATTTTCTCTGAAAATTTCGAAGGGAAAAACGAGAACTCGCGTGAGTCTACATTTGAATTCGCCAACGATGGAATTAATTACGGATTTGTGGAATTCGTGAGGAGAGAATTTCCAGGGAGAATTTCCTCCGAAAATTTCGAAGGGAAAAACGAGAGCTCGCGTGAGTCTAAATTTGAGTTCTAGCGGCGTATATGGCGACTACAATGGCATTAATTATGGATTGGTGGAATTCGAGGGAGAATTTTCTTTGAAAATTTTGTAAGAAAGAACGAGAGCTCGCGTGAGTCTAAATTTGAGTTCCAAAGAGTCTAAATTTGAGTTCCAACGGCGTACACGGAGTCAACGATGGCATTAATTACGGATTGGTGGAATTCGAGGGAGAATTTTCTTCGAAAATTTCGAAGGAAAGAACGAGAACTCGCGTGAGTCTACATTTGAGTTCGCCAACGATGGCATTAATTACGGATTGGTGGAATTCGTGAGGAGAGAATTTCCAGGGAGAATTTTCTCCGAAAATTTCGAAGGGAAAAACGAGAGCTCGTGTGAGTCTACATTTGAGTTCCAACGGCGTACACGGAGTCAACGATGGCATTAATTGCGAATTGGTGGATTTCGCAAGGAGAGAATTTCGTAGGAGGACCACACGCGAAAGAAGGATTGCCTTACTCCGCCGGCACAAAGAACAGAAGTATTTGAGCTTTTTCCTGCACACGCCTGTGGCCCTGGCCAAAAGCTGCGATATAGAATAAAACGAACGTTATAGCACTTAGAATAGCAGAGCTCCACTGTATCACGTCCCGGCGCAATACCACATGCGAAAGTACCTTTATCCTTCTCCACGAATTTTCGAGAATTTTCCTGGAAAATTTCGAAGGAAAGAACGCGAGCTCGCGTAAGTCTAAATTTCAGTTCCGACGGCGCTCTACATTTGAGTTCCAACGGCGTACACGGAGTCAACGATGGCATTAATTGCGAATTGGTGGATTTCGAGAGGAGAGAATTTCGTAGGAGGACCACACGCGAAAGAAGGATTGCCTTACTCCGCCGGCACAAAGAACAGAAGTATTTGAGCTTTTTCCTGCACACGCCTGTGGCCCTGGCCAAAAGCTGCGATATAGAATAAAACGAACGTTATAGCACTTAGAATAGCAGAGCTCCACTGTATCACGTCCCGGCGCAATACCACATGCGAAAGTACCTTTATCCTTCTCCACGAATTTTCGAGAATTTTCCTGGAAAATTTCGAAGGAAAGAACGCGAGCTCGCGTAAGTCTAAATTTCAGTTCCGACGGCGCACGCGGCGTCCACGTTTTCCCGCGAATTTTCGTCCCCCGGGATATTTCTCACACGGCTGGATTTTTAAGGCTGCAGTTGTCTCGGAAATCTATTCAAGGTGTGTTCAGAATCGACGAGAGAGGATACCTGGGCCACCTTAGAACGCGTCAGCTGTTCCAAGGGCCGTCCCTTTAAAGTTTAAAGGTCCTGGAAAGCCTATTATGCAGCTGGTTTCTCGAGGCAGGCTCTCTCCTCTTTTACGATGTCCTGGCGGATCATAAGCCGCGGAAAATACCTACTAAGGTAAGCACCTTTCGCACAACACGGCAAGTTCATGGGAAAATCAGGGAGGGTACGATTTTACGAAGGTCCTTCGTACGTCTGGCAAGTGTTCCTTTCATCGTATTGTGCTGGCCACGTACGGTGCACAAGGCGTACGGTGCATCCTTCGATTATTATGGTTCCGAACCTACCGAGGTTCTTCTATACATACGTACGAAAATTTACGGTTCACGATTTCAACTGATCGACGAACAATCGAAAATTCACGGCTTTTATCGTTTTCACTTCTTTCCACGGTAGAACATATTCAACGAACGTAAGTTAATAAAAGCTGATACTTTATCTATCTCGTTTCCCCTTTTTTTCCCCGTCCTTCGTTGAAAATATTCTCGAGGATGACAGAGAAAGCCGACGTCGATCGTTGAACACACCGGACGAACACAAGTTAATAAAAGCTGATACTTTATCTATCTAGTTTCCCTCTTCTTCCCCGTCACCCGTTGAAAATATTCCGGAGGATGACAGGGAAACTCAGGGCGGATAATGGTCTAATTGGAATTCGTATCCTGTTTCGTTACAAGCCGGTAGACAACGTCCCAGTATCGATAAATCTCGAAGGTCTAAAGGACCAGGCACGCGTGCCAGAAGGAACAGCCACGTGGCTAGATCCTCGTTCCAAGAAACGATTTGTGTTTTAACCAAAGCTGCACGTCGCCCTTTGCCTCTTTCCGGGCAACAAACACTGTCCCACAACCGACCAAATCGAACGTCTACTTTTTTCATTGTTCACGTCGATACACTCGTTGGTTGGAGAGAAGTCTTTCGATTTTCAAGAACTTCGAACTGGTGAAAAATTGCGTGGACGATGTGCAATGGGACCTCGGTAGTTGCACGAAACGGGTTAGAAAAAGGCTGTAACTATCGAGGTAACTTCTGTTAGTTCACCCCATAAATTCGTGCCGAAAGCGAGAAATATTTCAATGAAAATCCAGGGAGATAGCGCTGACATAATAATTTTACCAAAAGAAAATAAGAGAAAGTTGCGAATGAGAAGGCACTTACGTTTTCCTTTTTATGAAATTTAAAGGTTTGTTGAGAATATTGATCTGAATTATAAAATTCGACACGAACTTATGCGATGACCTAATACTATATCTTACCGATGTGATTAACAGATTGCATTGGAAGACGCACTGGTGCGTCTTTCGGGTTTTTTACTTGGATACGGATGACGCGGATGTAGATTTTCATCGGTCTGAATATAAATTTATGAAACGCTCTAAATGGTTCGATTTCTCTTCGGAAATGCCACAATAGATGTTTCCGTGTTGACGAAGTGCAACTGACAAGATTCCATCCGTGACCACCAGAAAGATAAACGCCCCATGGGTAAGAATGTTGTCTTATATTTATTATTATTTTGCCATTATATGCTTAGAATAATAAAAATACTTTCATGGCGTCCTGAGCAAAACATGTGATTTCGGCGTGGCAGTCAACGTGTTAAAAGTTCTTTCCAGCAGTTCGTCACCAGAGCCGAGTGCACCTTCTCCCCAAAATCCCATCCTTACAAATACACCTACAAAATCCCTTACCCTTAGTCCAATACTGTGGGTATGTAACACGTGGTCGGAATTTTTTTAACACATATGTGTTCAATAAGGACAATTGCACAACAAAGATAACAATGCATTAATGGGAATAATGCTCTCTTATTATGTCTCAGTTATTGTTTTCATCAACCACGCTGTTCTACTGTTTACTCGAACCATTCCACCTAACTCGCTGCCCGCTTCGCCAATCTCAAACCTTTTCGAGCATCAGCCATAGATCACACCGACTCCCATAATGTCCACCTATATACAAAAACACACGACATTCACGCCATCATTCAATACGTTTTCTTCTCTTCGCGAGGTTCGTGTCTTCTACAAAAATCCGCGTGTACAGAGTGTCACCGTTGCAAGAATACAATCGGCGTTTACTTTCGCACCTGTGCAACTGCCGCAACTATCGAGGGTCTACCCGTAATCACGTCTATCGGTAGTGAAGAAAAGTAAAAGAAAATGAAACAGGGTCTAACCGACAGTTTCGAAGCTTCCATAGGCTTCCCGTTCTTCCTCCTCTTTCTTCGTCTCGGCGGCGGCCGCAAGACGTTTTGGAAGTATGAGGGCGCAGATGGGATTGTGTTTAATGAAGTTTGGCCCGAGTTGCACCTGCCACTTTCGAGGCATCTCGGACCAACGGCCGTTACACTGCCTCGAGCAGACTTTGAAGAAATTGGCGGGAACCCAGTTGTTCCCAAGCCCGTTCGAGATTCCGTGTGCTCTCGAACGCTTCTTTCTCTCTCACCTTCGCACTTTTCCTCCTTCCCTCTGTATTTCGTTTGCGGTCGTCGCATTAAAACCGCGATTCAACTGTTTCCTCGTAAGAGAAGAAAGAGAGAGAGAGAGAGAGAGAGAGAGAGAGAGAGAGAGAGAGGAGATCTCAGGCTGGACAGCTAAGGATTCGATTTCTTTCCATCGAAAAATACGCTCCCTCGATGTATCGGACGGATGTGTCCTTCCTGCTTCCGGTTGGACCGAAGAAACACGAGAGCCTGTCGAATAGAAGATCGACGGAAGTTCAGACGACGATTCAACGGTGTTTTTTTCAATTCTGCATTTAGTCTTTTGTTCGATCATGGAAGATCGTCCTTTAAGTGTGCTGTTAATTCAATTAATCACGGAATATTGGTTTCTTATGTCGTGTCTCTTGTGAAATACCACGAGTTCGAGATTTAGAAGGGATTTGTACAGATGTTGAGGAATACTTATTAACCCTTTAACGCTCGTGCTTGTGTCTTACACGTGCGCAACTAATCCTCGGAAAAGAGCAATTTTTTAAAATTATTCAATTATTTTTTTAATTATTTTCTTTCACTTTGCATATTGCGCTATCGTTTCTATTCTATGGGAAAAACGTATGTTACAACATTATAAATAAATGGGAAAGTTATTTCTACACGACTAGGAAATAATGAAAAGAAAATGAAATTGATCGTTTTCAGCAGCTCAAGTTGAGAAATGTGAGCGTTGAAGGATTGAAGAACAGATTCCACGCACTGTTAATGGAGTCGAATAAATAAAAGGTGGACAAGGGGGAGTGGTACAATTAAGCAGGAAGTGATTCTACGTGGAAAGATAAGTCGAAGATGTAGAATAAAATTTGTTCGTGTGTTGCTTCGTTTCCGAGATAAACAAGTTTGAAAATTTTGCTTAAAAAAGCAAATTTGTTTTGTTGTTCAAGTAAATGTTGTTCAAATTATGTCGTGTTTGATGTCATTTTCATCAGAAAAATCTCATCAATATGTTAAGAAAAATTTCGGGATAAAAAAACGTAAAATTAAAAAAATTGGTATTTAAATCGCTTGGTTGCCTCGACTCACCTTTCATCCTTATCTTTTATTCGCTGTCCTTGTCTACGTTCGGCAAACTACAAAGGCGGGCGCGAGGCTCGAAAACGTAGTCCCTGACTCTACAAATGTCAGGTTTAGATTCCTCGCGGACTGACACTTGTGGAGACATTACTGTATTTATCTCTAAACTAACCGGAAATTGAGGAGTATCGTAGACTCTGTATCCGGCTTTACGTCCCAAAAACGGTGTCTCGACAGTAGAGGGTTAAAGCAGAATCGTCGACTGAAGATCCGGTATTTTGATGCTGTAATTGTCCGAAAGTTTGTATGTACGATTTTTTCATTTAGCTGCTGAATCTTTGAATAGAGAATCTTTAAGTTCAATTTTCTCGAAAGCTAAGCCTTTCGTGACGAAATTCTATTCCACATTTTCGCTTTATTTTTCCATATACGAACCGCTTCGCCGAGTTGCAAATAAACGACTCCCTATGAAAAGCTAATTACAATATGTTAAATATAAGCTTTAAATCTTAAAGTTCGATAAATTTAACAATAAATTAGTTAATAGTGAAGAGAATAACTACATCGTTTTTTATGTTTTCTCAAAATTGGAACGTTTGGTCCGATCTCCCCTACATTAGATCCCCAAATCCTTAGATCCTCCAATTCTTGACGCCTTCAAATATTGTCGAGAGGCTTTGAGTTCAATTTTCTCGAAAGCTAAGCCTTTCGTGACAAAATTCGCTTTATTTTTCCATACATAATACGTTAGATCCCCGAATTCTCAAATCCTCCAATTCTTCGATCCCCGAATTCCCAAATTTGTGAACTCTTTAGAATCACGACCAGCCCTCGCCCACCCTGTATATCTGTTCTTCTATCATCGTTCGCGTGCTGTATGACGCGGCGCAAGGATCTGGTTCTCGAGGATGGTAGCCGGCCTCGAGGGCTGCCATCCGTCAAGCAACGTGAAAGGTTCTGCTCCTGTTTGCGGCGATTTAATTACCCTTCGCATCTGGCGATCCTGCGTTTCCTGGCCCAACTTCTCCTGCGTCTTTCTTCCTCCCTTCTCATCCACCCACGCGCTACAACCGTTAAACGTAACCGCAGTTCTTTCTTTTTTTTTTTTCAAATTCCACGAAACTTCCCTTGTTCGAAACACTGAAATTTGAAACGAAAACGTTAGCCGGTTGTCTCTCGTTCAATTGCACGAGTAAGTTACTTAAATCGTCACGAGACAGCTGCGTGTATTCGCGTAGGACGTTTTAAACGGGTCGATGAGACGTGTGCATACAGTATGCACAACAGTGGAGAGAAATTCGTGGATGACACGAGGAATCGTAGCTAACGGGAACGAACGAGACGATTATTAACACTTTCAGGACGACTGAGGAATTCACGAAACGCTCTGACCGGTGTTTCCTACCACCGAAGTGTGTGCTATCGTTAACCCTTTCGCTGCGCAAAAATTTGAACGCGTAACGAGGGTGACTGATGGTAAATTTTGAAATTTCTTATTTCCGCCGTTTTTAAATTCGGTTTGTGAAACTCTTCATTTTTTAAAGTTACAAGAAAATTATCTAATTTTTTGCGTAGTTACATTTATGTTCGTGTTAACCATTTCACTGCTATTGGCGACTGCAGGCGCTTTGGAAATTTCTTGGCGTTATGCTATTGGAGCCTTTAAGCCTTGATTTCATCCTCTGCACTCTTCCGCGTTAATTCAATGAGACAAACTTTAAAACGATACAGCCGAAAGGAAAGATTTGCAGCCGTTGTGGAACGTCTGAACCTGCCACGCGCGTTATGCACGTACTAAAATTTGCCGCAGCGGAAGGGTTAAATCGATAGCAATTAAAACTGCTTTCCTTGTCGGCAGAGTATGTTTTCCATACGCTCTCTATCACAAATATTGGAATTTTCGTAAAAACTAAACGTACACATACACTACCGGCCAAAGGTTTCGAATCACCTCCCACTTTTCATCGATATTAAATCTGCTGTTAATTTTTTATAGATTTGAAGTTTATCTCAATTCTACATCTATCAATTTATCTCGTATCAATAGATTCGAACGATGAAAAATTCTCAAAGTCGCTGACTTTTTTCTGGAAATTTTTCTGTAAATTGCAATGCTCGGTGATTCGAAACTTTTGGCCGGTAGTGTATGCGTCAGTGTCCCTGAAGAGGTTAAATGAAACTAAAAGCGCGTGAAGGGTAAAATTGAGAATTAAATTAAGGTAGAAGTGCAGCAAAAGGCTCCAACGATACAGTAACGAATTCCACGAATTACATTCATAAAAATACAAATTTGCATAAAAATCCGCGGTTTAATTATCAACGATACTTGATGTTTCAGCGTATAGCCTAAAAATATGGCGAAACATCGTCAAGTCACACCGTCTACCCAAACGACACATCGATGGGTCACGTCGGCAAAGAAGAGCATCGATGACCCACGACGGTGGGTCATCACACTGTCCTGAACGTGTTAAGAAATAACGTACATACAAAAACGGACAGGCTCTGTTTCTAAGCGGAACAGCTGTTCCACCCCCTCCTGGGCGTCTCGTCGTGAGATCTGCCGGTATTCGGTCTATCTGAAGGAACTATCGTGCGGAGGTGGTTTCGAGAGGGCAACAGGAGGTGGAAGGTAGGTATACACGAGCAGCTGGATCTGTAAGGACTCGAAAAACTCTCCGGTCACGCCTTCCTCCCGCATTGTTCGTATGTAACGTTGCTCTCTTTCACCCCCGAGGGAAAAGAAGAAAAAAAGGAAAAAAAGAAGAGGAGGAAATTCATACGATCGAACAAAATCTTGGATCACCGTCTTGAGAAACGTTCTTGCATATCTCCACCTTTTTGATCTCCTGTTTCCATTAATCGGGGGCACGATTGCTAGGACAATTTCAGCGAGGATCCACGATACACGGTATCGTGCGATGTTTCTTGTTTTCGTCGTGATAAAATGGTCCCGTTCACCTTGGCTATTCGATGTTAAAAATGGAAACCGAGCGTTCCACATGCCGCAGCGAAACGAACGCATTATATACGCACGTTCGAACCGCAAATGTCACGAAACCTTTCCATTGGACAGGGGCGAACGAAGGAAGGAGCGAGCGAACGAACGTCTTTCTCTTTGGCTTCTCTGTCCTCTCTAGCTGGATCACACGAAAGGTTAATATGCCGAGAAATGAAACGAAACACGGCGTTGCACGCACGGCTACAAAGTGGAGAGGAACATCCTGTGTTAAACGTTCCGTCCTCCTCCTTCCCCTCTCGCCAAGGCCATCGTTGCACGCATCATTTTTCTGCCGTGGATAAACTAGCTCAATTACTCGCGACCGTGTTCCCATCGAACGTGTCTGTACTACCCGGAGACGAAAAAGAGAAAAGAAATGAAAGAAAGAAACGTAATAAGTGTAATAATTATTCCAGATCATTATGCGTCATTTGCTGTAGTTAGAGATGCAGGGTAAAAGATAGTTGGAACTACATAGTTGGAAATAAGGTAATGGAGTAATAAAAACGAGCAGGAAATCCTTTTAAGTTTATCTCTCTATGTCTCGAGAACTCACCTTCTCTCTCGCGAGAACTCTCGGGAAGTCTCTTTCTCTCGAGAGAACTCTTTCTCTCTCTTGAGAACTCTCAAAATTCTCGAACTCTATTTCTCTCTTGAGAACTCTCTCTCATGAGAACTCCCTCTCTCTCCAGAACTCTCTTTCTCTCTCATAAGAACTCTCTCTCTCTCTCTTAAGAACTCTCTCTCTCTCGAGAACTCTCTCTCTCATGAGAACTCTCTCTCTCTCTCTCTCTCTCTCGAGGACTCTCTTTCTCTCTCATGAGAACTCTCTCTCTCTCTCTCTCTCTCGAACCCTCTTTCTCTCTCTCATGAGAACTCTCTCTCTCTCATGAGAACTCTTTCTCTCTCGAGAACTCTCTTTCTCTCTCATGAGAACTCTCTTTCTCTCTCATGAGAACTCTCTTTCTCTCTCATGAGAACTCTCTTTCTCTCTCATGAGAACTCTCTTTCTCTCTCATGAGAACTCTCTTTCTCTCTCATGAGAACTCTCTTTCTCTCTCATGAGAACTCTCTTTCTCTCTCATGAGAACTCTCTTTCTCTCTCATGAGAACTCTCTCTCTCTCTCTCTCTCTCTCGAGGACTCTCTTTCTCTCTCATGAGAACTCTCTTTCTCTCTCATGAGAACTCTCTTTCTCTCTCATGAGAACTCTCTCTCTCTCTCTCTCTCTCGAACCCTCTTTCTCTCCCATGAGAACTTTCTCTCTCTCTCTCATGAGAACTCTCGAAAACTCTCTCTCTCTCGAAAACTCTCTCTCTCTCGAGAACTCTTTCTCTCTCTTGAGAACTCTCAAAAACTCTCTCTCTCTCGAACTCTCTTGAAAACTTTCTCCCTCTCTTGCAAGAACTCTCGAAAACTCTCTCTCTCTCTCGAGAACTCTCTCTCTCTCTCTCTCATGAGAACTCTCTCTCTCTCTCTCGGGGACTCTCTCTCTCATGAGAACTCTCGAAAACTCTCTCTCGAGAACTCTTTTTCTCTCTCGAGAACGCTCTCTCTCTCTCTCGAGAACACCCTCCTTCTAAAAAGAGAGAGAAGCAGAGCGACACGAGAGGGTGAACGGTAGATTTCTGGTTGGCGTGTGCCATCGTTTCCGAATGTTGCCTCTGTTCCACGAAGAATTCCAAAATTTCCAGAGCATCTGCATCTCGGAGCCAGCTGCGCCACCCCCTTCGCCACTTATCCTCTACGTCTATGACGGTGACGCGAGCGGTACACAAACGAGAGGACGGACATTTCCATCTGGCGATGAGAAGGAGCTTTAACGGAATCCTGTGTAGGAGGAAGGTTCAGATACCAGCCAGGTATACACATATAACGTGTCGAATGTGAAAAAGGATTCCAACCGGGTGGATTGTCGTACTACGAAAAAAAATACACACTACGAACGTCGCTGTTTGGAAAATCGGAACACTGTTTCGCTACAGGGTAGACACCACGCGCCCCGTTGTTCAACCGCAGATGACCAAACATGTCTGGATAGTGTCGAATTTCGGTTGTGAAGGTGCACTTAGGCACATGGCCCACGCGAACGATTTCTGTTTGTTTTCAGGTTCGCTGCGGTGAGACGTGCACGTGGAAAGCCAGCTTTGTTTTCTTAGCCACGCTACAGGGTACCTGAGTGCACAGGTGATTGCGAACACGTCCTCCTTTGTTCCATCTCTCTCTTTCTTCCTCGCCTCCCTTGTCCTCTCTGCCCTTTGTCCACGAACTCTGTCGCTCGATAACATTTCCAGCAGCTTCCGGAGATACGTATCATCGCTGCGTCGTTAATATACGAGATACAGATTCTAACAGGGGCAACTTTGTATCGGGACGGGGAGCGAGTATAGTCGATGGAAGAAATATGGCGAAATCGTAAATTAAAGAGATATGTCACTTTGAGCTGTTTAAAAATAGCTGAAGTTTGGGAATTTTTTTCGTAGGAAAGTAGTAAATTAAATGGTTCCATTTTTTTTACGGGATGTGAATGTAACTTTCAGCTTTCTTCTTCAATTTTTTAAAAGTGAAATTGTTAGAAAATGAACGAAAAATGGCGGAGTTATTTGTTATTGCCGGCAAGGTTTCGAACGCCTTAAATAAAAAATTCTTCCTGATTTATGAATAAAAATGTATCATCTACAGTGCGGAGTAGGATTTTTCAAAAATTGTAATTATTATAGAAACGGTGGCAGTCTGAAGATGGAAACCCTCCTTTTACCAAAACAATCAAGTTTAAACCTTTCTAAACTAAGATATCGAGAAAATTGTACAGTATATTGTAGGTAATACATTTTTATTTATAAACCGAAAAGTATTTTTTACTGTAGACGTTTCAATCCTCGCCGGTAGAAGAGGTTTCGCAATTAGCAAATAATTCCTCCATTTTGCAACATTTTCACTTTTCAAAAATTGCGGAAGAAATCTAAAAGTTACGTTTACATCCTCCGGAAAGAATTGAAACTTTTCCTTTACTAGTTGCCTATAAAAAAAATTTCCAAACTTCACCTATAATATTTTCAGACGTCTCGGAGTGTGTATAGTTTGTAAAAGAAATATAACATAAATTAAAGCAATCAGTAACAACGCTAATTTTACGTTTCCAATTGGGAATTTTTACAATTTTAATTTGTCAATATGATTCTTTTTATTATATTTTCTTAGAGAGAAGTCTTTTAATTTATTTAATATCAATATTATTTTCACTTCTTATTTTAGGTTTGCCCTTATTAACTAATAAATGATTTATACATAAGACACGCTTCACGCGATTCTAACCGAGCCATCGAGCTCCCATCTTCCAAAATTTCTGTCTTCGCTATCTCGCCAAATTTCTTCCATCGACTATACCATCGAACGGACAGATTGGTAACGATCGGATCCTTATCGTTGCGTGAAACGTTAGATCCTCGCGGCTTTTTCCCTTTGATGTTTCGAACAGATAGATTGTACACCGATCGTTTGGACGTTGGTTCGATGATGAGTGGAGTCGACCAGCGCGAGTGGATTCACGAAAAAGGAAGAGTTTGTCGTCCGCCGCGGCCAAGTGACGTTCCGTTCCTTTTCTTTCTTTCTGTCGCCCGTTCGCAGCATATGCTGCCAGCTGCTCGGACCGTCCACCAAAAGGGTTCAGTCTCGAATTTTCAAATTCCATTCTTCGCGATTTCTTTCCATCCTCTCTCTTTGTCCAATTCTGACCGTTCGCCGCGGCCAACCAGACCTTCTCCTTCTTTCCAACTCCGAACGTCCACGCTTGCGAATTTCTACTTTCCCGACGATAATGATAACAACGTCTTTGTCAATTCACCCTTTAACTCTCATCCGTCCCTCGGTTTCGCACCTTAATAGGTCCCCCGGTGTTAATTTGACACAGTGGTGAAAAATCCATTAAACGAAAAGATGAATAATTAATTTTCTACAAATAGCCGAATAATACAATTTCTCACCGGAAAAATGTGTCGAATTGACACGAGGGACGGGCGAGGGTTAACGGTGTAATTATCCGCTGTGCGCGACACGATTTTTGCAGGAACGTGGGGCATGGTTGTAATCAGAAGCGCACGATCCTTACTTGAAAATTCTTACTTGCAACGATGAATTATTTCAACTATGCTGCGCAGAGCGTGATAACAGGTTCGACACATCATTTTAGTGCAACCATAAGTGTGTTACACCGAGAAAATGTATTGTTCGACTAAACAGTCGTCGCAAAATTATCGAGATCCAGAGGAAAGTGATTTTAGTCTAGAATTTCGTTCAATCCTTTGACAGTCTGAAAAAATTTAGATTTCACACGTATCTTCTTAACAGTCGTTGTGTGATCGTTTGTGATAGTTATGATAATAACACGTCGGCCCTTTCTTACGTTCTTCCTGAAAGTCTCTCTCGAGTTAAACAGTTAGATATTTCTACTGTTATGTGGAATTGGTTTAATAATATGTTGTGAGTGATGCCGTGAATGTAGTGTGTTTGTCGAATCGTCTCGAGATTTGGAAAACGAGCGGATCGTACAGGGTAACAGGGGGTAAAAACAGTAGATTGTTTGCGAGATTTAATAAGAGACCGTTGATCAGATTATCATTATTCCTTAAACTTTCCTTAAACTTAAACATTTTAGACCTTAAATATTAACAATTACAAATCGATCAAATATATCTATTAAAATACAATTACTTATTTTATATATATCAATTGAGCATATATTAACATTTCTACGTCTATTCTATAAATCAATCAAAAACAATAGGTACCTCTACATCTATTCTATATAAACTTTATAAAACAATAAAATACATATATTAAAATACCTGCATCTATTCTATAAATCGTTCGAATAATCTATTAAAATACACTTACCTATTTTATAATTACTTTATAAATCAATTGAATGTATTTATTAAGGTATATTCATCTATTACTAACCCCAAATCGATTGCAGTAACTATTTAGGAGCGAGCTAAATTTATACCTATCAATTAGTATACAGGTTAATTAATTACTCTTGGAGTCTCGGGGGTTAAGTCGAGACTCCAAGAGGTTAATAAATTTTAAATTAAACTAACAAATATAAATAAATCTATCAAATATAAATTTATACCTATCAATTAGTATACAGGTTAGATGTAATTAAATGTTGTATTTCTGTCTTTCATTCTTTTCGTTTTTGTTTATTATTTTTACGAGTCTCGTGCGTTTTATGTTGCAATCAAATAATTTACATTTTCTTCTTACCCTGTCGCTGCTCAATTTGCGACAATCTTCAAATTATAAAGACGGATTTATTACCAATTAGGTTATACAGTTAGTGATGTATTTCAAAGTGAAATAAAGTTTCTATGGCTTCTTACGGCATTTTCAATCTTGAGTACTTCTGACACTGGAAAATTAGTGCACTTTACTGTGCTATTCATTTTCTTCGCGATTCCCACGAACTGTAATCCTTTCAAAATTTTTTGCACACGTCATCTAGTAAACTAATCTTTCTAACTTCTCAACAAAAAAGTCAAGTCGTTTGGCCCAATTTTAAAAAAGTTATTCCGTTTTATAGGGTGACCTAATACTTGTGGACGGTAGTGTACATTGTATGTCGTTCGACTATGTAAGTGCAAACCCGTGCAACGGATTTTCAAACTCGACTTTCTCAAAAACTAAGACTAGGATGAGAAAATTTTATTCTACATTCTTTATTTATTTTGTATATAAGGTATCGCCTACTACGTGTGTTTATAGTTATTATCAAATTATTGTTATAAAATATATTGCTATTGAACTTATCATCACGTGTTATACAACTACATGTTAAAGGGTTAAAGTGCCGCCGTAGAAATAAGATACTAATAGTACGTCACGAAATTGATTTTGAAGACGCACCCCAAATTTACGGGACGATTTTCAGAAAAGAATGTTTTATTAGGTATATAAAGATATTTTCAAATTTTTACTTAATTTATTTACTGTTGAAATAATTCGTACTGGCGATATTCACTCATCTCGTTAGTGTCGCCGTTCGAACTCCTCTAACAGCCTCGACACAGTACAAAGGTTCGTATTTTAATTTCCAATTTTCCGCACTCCAATTTAAGTCGATTTTTCTATGTAAAAAGGTGCGTCTTACGGTCCGAAAAATACGGTAATACGAAGAGAATTGCAACTGTGAATTGATAAAAATTTGTGGTATTATCGTTGTGCAAAAACAATTGCAAATTTAAGAAATTTATTCAAGCCGTCGTATTCTATGTAAAGAATAACGAAAATTTGTCCTCTTCCATTTTCCTCGTAAATCTACCATTTAGGAGGAAAAACGCGGGGAACTAATAGAACGTGGACACCCTGTATATCTTAACTGACATACGATACTAACTTTGGTGAAGAAATGTAACTGAAATGGTACAATACTTTCTGTACGAACATAATGGCTGTCCTAATACTCATAAACGCCAGTGCACGCCTTTCGTAAGTAAACGGTTGCTTTTTCAGGGTGCATACAGGGTGAGCCACTTAAAACGTACCACCTAATTGTCTTCGCTATTGTGGCAGAGAAAACTTTTGTACGCAATTTAAATGGTTTCGAAGTGTGAATAAGGTGGAAGAAAAGGTAAAAAATGAAAAAACTTTCACATTTGATTTAAAATTGTAGAGTTTGACACTAGGTTTGCGTGATTTTCACGCATTTCGAATTTCACGAGGAAAATTACAGGAGTCGTTTACATTTCTTTCCTACCACTCACGCTTGTTATAAATGTTAAAGAAACTGCGTGGTTTTCATTCGTGCGTCAGTTCGACACGTGTACGTAGAGATAGGTAATAAGAAATTTCTGTAAACCTAGTGTTAAGGTCACATTAAATGCACATCAACGCCTTCTACACATATACATATTCGTATAAAAAGAAACATGCGTGATCTGTTAAAAAAAAAGTCTATCGTATTCACCTTTCGAAGCCATTTAAATAAAGAAGATAATTAACCTGTTTCGCTTAGCCCACCCTGTACACACGTTTCCCATAACCAAAGGGATAATCGTGAGATTCGTGCCAAAATAACAGCGAGAAATTGAAAAAAGGGAGAGCAAGTGGGCATGTTTTGCATGGAAACGAAGTACAACGTGGTGAAAGAGAAAATTGGCCAACTCGGTGGCCGTTTAAACCGTGTTTCGTCTATTACAACGTTCAGGCGCGTGGAAAATGATCGGGCCCTGCTCGTAATCGTCTTGGGCCCGGGCTGAAAGTCGCCGGTATTAACTACATCCTGACACGCGGAACCCCTGCGGATCGGTTTCTCTCTAATTTTCGACGATGCACTGACGTCACCGTGTTCCCCGTGTGTTCCGGTCTGGGTGTCGGGGACCGGAAGTAACGAACTCCGGTTGGGGAGAGCGCGGGGCCTTCGAACTGAAAAATCCCCCACGGATATATCGGCGTTCTCGCGTTTAAATAAGGAGGAAGTCGCTGTTCCCTTCGAGGACCCCCTTTCTACGATCGTTGCCTTCCGAGACGAAATTCGGGGGAAAAAATATGAAAATATCGTCTGCTGTTGTTGTATGTTAAAATGTCTACGTTATTGCGTAACTTTGTCAGGTGAACGCAAGTAACGTTGAGCGAGGGACAAATGTTTTTAATCATTTTTATCGTATCTCTTCTTTTTTTTTTTATTTTTGCACGTCTGCAACTAATTCCTGAAAAAGTGCAATGTTGTTTCATTACTTTCTTTCATTTTTCGTATTGTGCTATACTTTCGATTTTATGGCAAAAATAAATGGCACACATAGTTCTATACGCCTAGGAAATAATTAGAAAAATATGAAAGTCTCGTACATTCCAATGAATTTTTATTAACTATTTATAACTATAATTTTTATTAACCCTCTATTGTAAGTGTTTTAAACTTGTAGAATTTTTTTCAGAGTTAAAATAGTCTACATCAGGTGATCCCGTAAGAAAAATATTTGAATGGAAATTCGAAGAATTTCTACAGCGACGATATAACGACCTTACCAAAAGAACGAAAAGAATTTTTGCAATGAGAAGACGCTTACGCTTTTTCTATCAAATTTAAAGGTTCCTTGGGAATATTCATCTAAATTCTAAAATTCGACGCGAACTTACAGGATGACCCTGATACTTCAGATTTGAAATGCACAAAAATGTGAAAATCATGGATTTCTAGTGTGCTACTCTTCAGTCCCACTGGGACTTAAAGGGTTAACACGTCACACGTATGTGTGACGCATCAATTCCCACGATGGAACGGTATTATCCATTACAACACATCGCACAAATTCCCCAGTTTGAGTATTCGATAAATATTAAGTACACATAGATCCCTCGTATCGATAAAAAATTCGAATATTAAAAACATGAATCAAAATAATTCGTAGGATAGAAGACGATGCTTCAACAAAACCTTGGCAACGAACACGTTAACCTAATAGCAGCATCTAGAAGGCGTCTAAAATAAAAAAAACAAAAAAAAAAAAATCTGTGAGAGCAATCAAAAACCTCGGTAATAATCGTTACGCCGGCTGGCCATCGTGGTCACGGTGTTCACCTGTCCATGCTTTTGGTCATACTCGAAGCCTGGCTGCACGTATACACGAACGCACGTGAGCTCGTGTGCCCGCATGATCTACGGTGCACCGTGTTTTTCAGCTCGGTTTCTGTAACGGTCGAATTTACCCCCATCGCTACGAAACCGTGATACACAAGAGCCGTGTCCTTCCATTTTCATATATTTGTCAAATTCTGCTACATTTCCCTTCTACTAGCGAAACCGATCGCAATTACAACGTTCCACTGTCACGTGTTACAATTGTGACGCGCACTAATCTGGTTAGAGTGTCGAAAAGGGGAATATAGAAAAGGGCGTGTTTGCAAGGAGAGAGTCCAGTGGGGGTATCGAAGACCTTGTACCAAAATGAAATTCCGACCTTGGATGACATTCACAATACGCCATACAAAAACACGAACCCCTATCGCTTTGCGTATTTCTGACGCAACGTCACCTCTACGAGTAGAAACAGTACGTATGTGTGTACTTACGTCTGTATGCCGGTGCAAGAAAATCGAATCGACGTAAAATAACGAACAACGTGGTGTGTTTCATCGCGATCAAGGTGTTTCCTGATCATTGTTGCAAAAGCGTTGCCGGCCCCTAGAGAGAAAAAGAATCGCGACGGTGAATTTTCAACGCGAAACTTGTTCCTACGTCGCCTCTCCCTCTCTTTCACCGCCTGGTCCACCTGCTCTCGAACGATCGTTCTTTTTTCTCTTTTTCGTTTTTTTGCTCTTTCGTTCGGGCGCAGAACGCCAGGCTTCCCGTGAAAACACAGACGGAGCCACGTAATTCTTGACGTTCGCACGAACTCATCCCTTCACCAGACTGCTCGGGTAATTTCGAGTAATTAGACTGTGCGCGAGCTTTCGAAGATTTTTCGCCTGTATAATTAAAGACGATCGATCGTAACTTGCCGATTTAACAACGTACGACAAGGTTTCCATGCGGACGAATCGTCGCCGATGTTATCGGTCAATACATACTGGCTGTAGATAGCGTTCCCGAAGGAACGTAATACAATGGACAAAAAGATAGTAGGTAGGAGAGTAGCCGAGAATCGTGTGACGTTGTAGACGCACGCGCGGAGAAACGCGAGGATAAAAAGGGAAGGAGAACGATGGAAAGAGGAAGCACGCGGCGCACTCGAACAGGAGAACAGTCCGCGGCGTGATCGTGATCGCTCTATACGTCGTGCTACTTAGAAACAAATAAAAGGTAGGCTTTATGGCGCGAGCCTCTTCCCTTCTCTGACCAAAATCGCTTAGCATAATCCGTTGGACGTTGGTTCGTGGGACGAACGAGTGAGAGAGAGAGAGGGGGGTGAAGGGGGGAGAGAACGATACTACGGAACGAGGAAAGTAGCGTGGCCTGTTGGACGGACAAAGCGAGACTGCGTTGGTGAAAGGGAAACGGAACGATGCCAAGTGCGCGCCATTTCTACCGCGCAGCCACGTTGGCGCACCAATCAGATTTGAATTCGAGCAGCCGGTGGAAGGGCACCGGACCTCGTGGCTGCGGCGAACGGCGGACTTGAAACAAGCCTCGTCGCCTTGAAGATTCAACCAGAACGAGTCTGGCCGTCGTACGGTGAAGACCAAGGGCTTCGCTCATCTTACAAGTCTAGTTCGGGTCTGGTGATTTTGTCGAAGAAGAGGGGGAGAATCTTCGAGAAAAAGTTGACAGAAAAGTCGGAGGAAATTGAACGAGACTTCGCGAGAATCGCTGGCGGTGGAACACTGAACGCAGGGAAACGAGGAAAACGGGCCAGAGCGCATCGTTCGATACGGCTGTGTTGGAATCATTGGAAATTCGTCGCGGAGCGGACCGCTCTCGTTCAGAATCGTCGGAAAAGTGGTGAAGCCGCATACGTATCATCGAGTGAGAGTTTCCGTATTATTCGTTCGCTCCGGATTTGTCGTCGAAACAGAAGAAGTTTTCGAGATGCTGGCAGCTTCGATCTGTCGCGAAGTTCACTTCACAGTGTTGTCCAGCACGACGATGGCTTCACGCGTACCACGTTGCCTGTTCGGCAAACCGAACTCGAGGGAAACCGTGGAGATGCTCCAAGAGGCGTTGGACGCCGAACGGAGTAAATTCGCGAAGCGATGGGGCGTCGATCCCCGTTCAGAGGACAAAGAGAATAATTATCAGAGGAAGCATCACGACAAGTACGAGCAGTCGCCAAGGAAACGAAGCAATCCGTACTCGAAACAGACGAGTATTCACGGTGAGTACACAGATATTTTCTCGATTGATAATCGTCGCCCGATTATATTAGAACGCCATGGTCGAGGCTACGCGCGACTCGGAATATACCACTACACGGGGCTAGATTTCTCCGCGGTGAAAAGATAATGGAGCAAACGACTCTTCTCGGTTTGTACGCGGCGGTGCATCAAGCGTGTGACTCAGCGCTACTTGGAAAGCTCGCGGTTATGGAGTTTCATAAGCTTCCCATAAATGGTAACGAGCTCTAAGTAGTCTGCTCCAGTTTGATCGTATAAATTCCTTCGTTCTTGTCTCGCTCCGTCTCGACGTAAAATGGCGGGAAACTCATTTTGGAGGTTACTGTTAATTAACGTCGTTCCACTTGCATAGTGAACTCCAAAATGATTAAACGTTTACACATTTTCTGACAAATTTGGTTAAAAAAAATATTCACACAGAGAGAGCGAGAGAGTAATACGTTAGAGAAAATACGAAGAAAACCGAGATAAACTTGAGCGTAGGCATGGTGGTTGGTGAGAGAGCATCGCAGGTTTTTGGCGGGAAAGCGCGAGCGTTCGGCGAGGAAAGGGAAGGTATATACGAGAGGCGCAGGCGCAGGCCGGTCGCGTGGCTCCGACCTGTTTTCTTAGTCTAGCCTCGCTCCGCGCCTCTTCCGCCTTCTCCCTCCCTCTTCTGGCCCTCCTCGAGAGAGCTTCTGGTTTTACGCGCGGCCATCCAGACGAAACTTTCGACCCTGCCGCCCGTCGCTGCCGCCGCCGTCGTGGCTGACCGCTATCGCTTTCCAAAATTACAAACCCATCGTTAGTCGGACCCTGTGTAGACCTTCCCTTTCTTCTCCTCTGCTCTCGTCAGCCATCCATTAGGCGCGCACGTATAGTCTCTTCGAAAGCGTAATCTCGTTCATTTTGCTCGATCGATTCGATCGTATCACGAGAGGGGGGAGAGAACAAGAGGAACACGTTTCCTCCCGGTTGCATTACTTACCACTGACGCAGATAGAAAGAGTGACGAATCATTATAAATACGGTCTAGAAAGTGTTTCCCGTAGAAAACGTTTGACTAGTGAATCACGCGGAATGAGTCACGAGTCCACCGCGTTCGACGGTGGACGAAATACCTGAAGGGTCCTCTCTGACTCATCCAAGGGCCCCAGTTTTCAACGAGCAAGACCAACTTGCGATCGGATTCTTCGAATTCCTCGGGCCGAAATCATACGGGGAGGTTATACCTGAAATTGCCCGACCAAATGCACCATGGATATCATGTCTTATCGACCATGTGCATACTTCGTTCGTGGCTTTTTCAGAGCAATTATTTCGTTACTTAGCGTACTACCTGTATTTTCCAGGAATTATTACTCTCTGTACGTACTATGCGGAGGCGAGATGGCGGTGCACCGACTGCAAGCTAAAACAGCACATTGGACGCTCCACTCAATGCATCAGAAGAAATCTTACTTTTAGGGTATCACACTCGGTCGAATTTCTTTCGTTCGCGTTCTTCTCGATACGATCGCTGTTATACTACAGTCACTTAGATTGGAGATTGAGCGAAGCTAAAACAAAACATTGGACGCTCCATCTAATGTCCTCGAAGAAATCTTACTTTTGTTGTATTCCGCGGCTCGCGATTCCTTGCGTTGGTTTATTATTTTCAATAGGTACGCGGTAGGAGAGCCTGACGGAAACTGGGACGAAATAAGGATGCTACTCTGCGCGTAGTACTATTCGACTTTATTCGACAGTTCGGTGACGTTCGGTGCGTGAAGACCACTAGACAAAAATCTGCTGTTTCGACGGAAAAGGTTTCTAGATATAGGTTCGGTAAGTACGAGAGTAGGGGTTGGTCCCAGAGGTGAATGTAGGGAGAGGCGGTGAGGTCTAGGTTCAGCGCTGAGTAAAGGATGATGTGGAGGTCTAGGTTTCGGGGTGACTAACGTTAGGATGATGCGGATTTGTTTACAGTTAAGGAAAGGAGGCAGGATGACTAAAAACTAACGAAAGATAGGAGAGAGGTATACGACACTTTTAGGGTCCTCGCTCTGTCGAATTTCTTTCGTTCGCGTTCTTCTAGATACGATCGCTGTTATACTACAGTCACTTAGAGTGGAGGTTGAGCGGAGGTAAAACAGAACATTGGACGCTCCACCTAATACCTTCGAAGAAATCTCACTTTTAGTGTCCTCACTCTAGGTATAGGTATCCTCGGTATCATATCAGAGGATACTATAGAGTGAGAATACTTAGATACCCATGGTATCTCCCTCGGTCGAATTTCTCTCGTTGACGTTCTTCTAGATACGATCGACTCACAACCAATAATAATAATGCTTGCGAATAGATGTGTCGCTGTTACACTACAGTCACTTAGATTGGAGGTTGAGAGGATGATTTTCCTGTCCTCTGTACTGTTTTAGCTATTAGTGTTCCAACATCTCATCTCCGCATAACTGCGCTGAAAAGAGACGCGAAAAAGAAGAGCGCACGGTAGAGTCTCTACAAATGAGTCTGTTACGATAACACGTTGCTGAGCTTGTCGTTGAAGTGAAAAGTCAACGGAGCGAGACACAGCGACAAACCCTTTTCCACCAGCACCTGTTAACCCACGCTTAGCCTCTACGACGATTTCAGTGTCTCTTTTTCCCACGATTAAATCAGACTCGCGAACACGCGATACCAGCCACGGGACCTTCCGAAGGTCGCGCAACACCTGTCGCTACCGTAATTTCCACTGCGTTCACCCATTTCGTTGCTGCTACCAGACTGAAGAAAGGGACATTCGACGTCGAAATTGGAAGATTCCATCCCGATTCCTTTAACTTCACGCTACGAATCGTTAGAGACCTTCTTCTTTCCCCTACCTCTAAACGTCTTGAAAAGACGGTATTTGGAATGGAACGAAGGAAGAATTCAGGTTCTTCTTCGCGCGTGTTCTTTCGGGTGAATCGAGAAGGAACTGTGACCTCCTTTTCTCGAATCGTCCGGTGGAAATTCTCTCGGTTCGATAGAAAAACTCTCGAGGTGAACGAGGGTGGAGGGATCCGGGGACGGACAAAGGTAATCTCGATCTTTGTTCAGGAAATCTCGTTTCTCGAAACATATGGACAGGTAGTAGACGTAGGTTCGCCGCGCGATACACGAGGGAAACCGAGGCACCGGGGTGGAGAGAGATATTTCGTGGCGTGGCCGAGGAGGCTAGGCGAGGAAACAGATGTTGACAGGCGAAATCCTCGACGGAATTCAAGCCGGGAGGAGAGAAACCAGAGGACGACGTTGGTCGAGGAAGCTTGGTTTCGCGCGCGCCATATGGCGGACCAGCGCGAAAAGGGTGGAGAAGGAGGAGGAGGAGAGAAAGGATCGGCGTGTCCTCGGACATGTGGCCACCTCGCCGATTTCATCGGTGGCCTGTGCGCTTGTCATTATCGAGAAACGAGCGTTCCTCGAATTAAACACTTCCCTTTTGCGGACAGAATCCAGATGAAAGGTCGTCGATAAGATTTATAGATCGTTAGATTGTCCCTCCCTAATTCCAATCGTTACTTCCAATCTCTTTCAAAAAATGGAATCGGGCAGAAAAAAAAGAAACGGGAACAATGTAAACAAGAAGTTGCCAGCGTGATGCCATTAACGCGAAATCGCACCTGCGGGCTCAGAGAAAGGGACGAGAGATCGAGTAAAAAGGGAGACAGCAAGGGCGCTCAGGTGGTTACCTGATCAAAAATAGACTGTCCACGAGATGTTTTGTCCGTCCGTGGCTTTTGTTGTGGAAATTTTCGTGCTTCTCGCGTGGTCTCGCCTCTCTCTCTCTCTCTCTCTCTCTCTCTCTCTCTCTCTCTCTTACTCTGTTAAACCGCGTCTCTAGAAGCTCTGACCCTTCTCGTTTTGCAAGAGATGTCGCAACGGGTTCCGTTGAAAAATTTCTTCCGTTCCTTCTTTTTCTTTTTGGAAAAAGAATATATATATAGACGCATACGTTAGTCGAGAAAGTGACTAGAGTTTGGTTATTGTTATGCGTCGAGCGCCGCGCGTATCGTACAGTAAATTTTAATTGACCACAAAATGTGCATACTAATCTAAAACTTGGCCTGTTTCGTTTGTTGCAGATTACTGGCGAGCTCGGAAGGTATGCGAGGTGAATAAGAAGCCCCTTGCATCATCGGTGGACGCGGCGAAGCAGCAGAGCGACGCGACGAAAGCGTCGAAAACGATGAAATCATCGAAGAAGGCGGCGCAGAATTGAAGGAGATGAAGAAACGCGTATTTAATTGCGTACTCCCCCTCCCCCGAATCGTATATATGATCCCTGTATATTTATTCGTCGTTCTTCCGCGATACACGTCGACGTGTTTGTACATTTCGCTCGATCGTCGACGTTCTTCCACGATTTAAGCGTTAATTACCAATCGTTAATTATATATCGTAACGTTTACTGTAAATACTGCGTCACAGGTGATAATATTTGTACGTATACGGAGGTTTGGACGAGCTCACTTCTCTCGTTTCGCTTTCTTCGCGACGTGACAACGTAGCCCAACCGCGAGAGTAGGATAGTTTTGACCGCGACGAGACAAGTCTTTCGCCGTGGCCAAAGCGTGACGCGGTTGACGCCGATAGGTTGTTTAAATTGAGACATCGTAGAAGTGAGCCGTCGAGAGCCTGAATCGGTTGATTCTTCCACGAATCAACACAATGCAGCGCCTCCAAAGAATAACTGATTACGAAAGTGAAACTCCACGTTGTTTAATCTCGTCCGCCGAGATATCGGAGAAAGTCCTATGTATATCTGAGCCACTTAGGATTATAGAAAACTCTAGTCATCTAGTTATTTAAGCGAAATCAAACAATAAACGGCCGTGCTTTCATACATACACGATTGTACTTTCATTCAATCCCCCTCCCTTCTAAATGTACGTTTAAACCGTCTAAATCGTAGAAAAATCATGTAAAACTCGTCGAATATTAGCAATTACCTAGGTAATTCTTTGATCGTTGCACATGTGCTGGTGGAATGGTCGAAAATTAGGCAGCTGAGAGATACGAGTGCTATTTTGTAACGGACGTTTTGTAACATCCACCTGGATTCGAACCATGGTGGTCTAAAAGGCACGTGTGTGGGGTAAACTAGAGGGTGAGTCATAATAACCGCATCGACCATCGCTAAATTAAATTAAAAGTTCCAATATGTATCGTACCACAAACTTGCACGTCGAAAGCACGAACTGTATCTAACTGAAAAAATTGTCCTGCATAGAGAAAAGAAATCTGATAATGACCGTTTCGTACGTGCTTTTGGCACACCCTGTGTACACGCGTGTTCGAGCATTTACTTATCTCTGACGTGGTACGAGCTTGGGGGTGGCTGAACGTAATATACACACATATACACGTAACGATATATACATAAATATGTACATATACGGTTAATTATAATGCGTGATGCACCGCAGGGTCTTCCACCATGGGGGAACAGTACGAAGGGAAGCAGCTGGTTCATGGTTTTAATGGCTGTCATCCTAGCTGGTCATTTCGATAATGGTAACTAATACATCCAGTTCCTGGCCACTGTGCAATCCTGTTTAAAATCGAACGCAATCTCGTTCGAAACATTCCATTTCCAACAGCTTCGTGTTAACCCTTTGCGATTCTGCGAACTCGACGTAAGAATTTTTGCCTTCGGATAGATATATAACGATGATAAACCAATTTTTCATGCATTGATATTACACTGAAACGTAGTATTTTATGGTTAACCCCTATCGGACGTTAGCATTTTGTACTTTACCTGCCACTAGGTCGGAGTTTTATTTCAGCTTTTATTATAAAGGAAGGTTAACTAAAATTACTTGATTCAAACAGAAATTTTTGTGTATATAAGTATTTATATTTACACTTTAGGTAAACTGTAAAATTATGCCACCTCCCACGTGACATACGACCGATAAGGGTTAATAAAGGGAAACTACGTGGACTCTCTCAGAGTGACCAAATGAGTAAGGACTATTTGGACCGCAAAGGGTCACCTGTGACAGTAGATCTTTTCCTCGATGGTCATCGATGACCAGAGTGCCTCGAATGTTTAGAATAATTAATTTCTTAGCTACAGAACGCCGCTATAGTGGCTTTCGCGTGTAAATAAATTACAATTTATTCACCTATAGCTCTATTTCCGATGTGTAAATTTTATAGTGGAAAGCATCACCAGACACACAAATCGCAGCGTTACGTTATTTACGCGCTTTCCGTGTCAAACCGTACAGAGATGCAGCGCCGCGGAAAGTCCAGGCGTAGCAAAATAAAATGAATATCGTCAACTAAAAAATTTTCAATATCGCAGCTGATTAGATATTTTGAATTTAGAAAAAAAAAAATTTCTAATTAGAATAATGAAAATTCTGTTGTGAAACCCTGAGAGCAGCGTGTATTTAAATTGAAAATTCTGTTGTGAAACCCTGAGAGCAGCGTGTATTTAAATTTGGCGTGGCAGTCAAGGCGTTAATTTCACTGCTATTGGCGCCTATAGGCGCTTTGAAAATTTGTTCGCATTATGCTATGACTTTTGGCCCACTTCTATATTAAGCTAAGGCTTGATTTTATCCTCTGCACGCTTCCACGTTAATTCGACGAAACAAATATTAAAAAATGATACGGCCAAAAGGAAAAGTTTGCAACCGTTATGGAACAAGTAACTAAAATGAATGTCCTCAACTAAAAAATTTTCAATATCGCAGCTAACTAGACATTATTCTGAATTAAAGAAAAAAAGGTAATAATATTATGCTTGGAATAATGAAAATTTTCTTGTGGCCCCCCTGAGAGCAATATGTACCTAAATTTGGCGCGGCAGTGAAGGTGTTAATTAACCCTTTCATTGCTATTGGCGTCTACAGGCGTTTTGAAAATTTACTCGCACTATACTGTTAGAGCCTTTCGATACGCTTGCACCTTAATTTAACACTTAACTCTTTGCGGTCGAACTTTCCGTAGGCATGGCAGTCTTACTGGTCGGAATTATACTTTTTATAAATAAAAAAAATCGCAGTAATTATTACTAAAAAAACGTACAGATTTTATTCAAACGAGTTTCTTCAAGCTGCGTGCATATTATCTTTTTCCCCTGTTTCTGCAAGCAAAGTGGCCACACAGAGTTCGAGAACGAGACAATTATACTCTTCACCGCACTTCCGTCGTAACTGACCAAACCGAATTTCAAAACGACAACACGGCCGAGATAAGAAATTTCGCAGCCGTGGTTAAAAATTCACCGTCCCTCGTTAAAATCCTAAGACAGGGTCGAAACGACAAAGGAACGTCACATCGAACGAGACGATTTTAACGAATCTTTACGTTAAGAAGAACTGCACAAGCAGCCGCGCACCTCTCGAATCCTGCCACGCAGCTTTCGAGTATAATTGGAAACCTAAAACAGGACGTGACCTCATCGCGTTATTGTATCCAAGATCGTTAAGGACCTGGTCGTTGCGATATCCAATTACTCGAGAGAGCGAAAGAAAGAGAGGAGTCGGAGAAGTGTAAAGCAAAAAGAACGTTACAGCGTAGTCGGGGTAAATTATAGGAGAAAAGAAGGAGGAGAAGAAGAAGAAGAAGAAGAAGAAGAACGTGGACGTAGATCATATTTTCGTGTTTCAGGATTCTCTGGCCGTTGGCTACGAAATCCAGGTGCGCCACCTTGTCGCTTAATGAACGTTTATCGTTGGTACACGTGTAACTCGCTGCCCCGTAACGCAGGCTTAATTGATTGAATTAGTCGCGGAGCGGGTATACGCCGAAATTACACCTGACCCCAGCGAACTTCCGACCGATCGATTTTGATCGATCGCCGGTTCGTGGCCCGATCGATCAAAAACCTCTTCTCTTTAACGAGAACCGGGGTTAATCGATCACGTTTTTTATGCACCGTCGGGTTCATTAACGATCATTCGATGTACAGCCTCTACCGATTTTTATTCCCTCTCTTTCTCCGGTGCCCTGCACGATCGAGCGTTTCCTCTGTTCCCCACGAAAACCTAGGAATATCACTTTTCGACGCTGATTAAACGTTCTTTCACTTCGTTTTTTTTAAATTTAATCGTGTACACGGGGTGGTTTGTATTCCTGGTAAATCAAAGTTCCGGTACGTTCTCCGAGCCGTTACGTCGAAAGAAAGGACGTCTGATCCTGAGAACCTGCGTGCGATGATAAATCGTATCGAGCGGCGAGGGAAGACGAGTTCCTTCAGATCGCCTCGAATAAAAATTTCCTATCGTACCGTGGCTGTTTGACCAACAGAAAATTCAACGGACAAATACGGGCCAGCTACCGAGAGAAGTTAGGGGAGAGGAGGGAGGGTAACAGAATCGGGGTAATAAATTACGATCATTCCGGTGAATCGAAGAATGGTAAATGAGGAGGGTAATGCCCGATCGAGAGCCACCGAAACGATGCCCACAATGGCCTAACGAACTTGCCGAGTGGCATTTCGCTTTCCAACGGTGGCACGCGCCTCTCTTTTTCTCTTTTTCCCTGTCTACGAGGCCCCATTCGCCTCTGTATATTAACTAATACCCTGTAAACACGCGTGTTCAGAGGGGAGTAACAGACTGCTCTAATTAAAGGACATTCACTATCGAGCGGACCGAACTTTCGACCCTTTTTCGCGGAAACTGGTCGGGATGACCGTTTCAACACGCGAGGATCGTTTGCCATTTTTCTCTGTCACCCCTTCTTCCTTTTCTCTCTCTCTCTGCACGATCTTCGTCCATTAGTTATTCCGGACTGGTAACGTGATTTCGAACGGTCGCTGTCCGTTGGCGTAAACACGTGGTCGCGCTATTTACGATTACTCCTAGGTGAAGAATGGCGAGGAATCGAACGGTTCGAGGATGTTTAAGAGAGGGAGAAAGAAGGAGAAGTCGGAGAGACGTGGATGTTGAACTGGGTCGGATGCGCGTGCAAGAAAGTGCACGTGTCGATGCTTGGAAAGGAAGTGGAAATTACGCGGGGGGAAAAAAAAGGAACGTCCCGAGTGAAGAAGAAGAAAAAGGACGAGGTTGGCTGTACGGCGACGGTCCCACATGGTGGATCGAGCGAAACTGCGGTGCTCATTAACGATTGACAGTAATTCTGTCGACACACTCGATGCAACGAGAACGTTCGAACGTCGCCATAAATCGGTCGATTGGCCAAGAAGAGTGTTCGAACGCCACTTGAGAATTGCACGAGTAAATACTGCTGCGTCGAAGAAACTGCATACAGGGTGAGCTGGGTAAAATAGGTCGGATAATTGTTTTCTGCAGCTGTGACGGTGGGAGTGATTTAATTAATTCAACGTTGGAACGTTTGCTCGTACCGTGTTACTGGAGGTGCGTCTACCTTCATGTTCATTTCATTCTTTGCACACTTCTACCCTAATTTTGAAACGACGCGGTCGGAACAAAAGATTTCGAGGCTGTAGTTGAACATCTACCGTCTGGCTCGCGCGTTAAGTATTGAAATCTGCCGCGGTGAAAGGGTTAAATGGTTTCAAAGGGTGAAAAAGATGGAATACAGTTTTTTATTTTTTATTTAAATTGCCGTACTTTTCGGACCACAGGACGCACCCCAAATTCGTGGGACGATTTTTAGAAAAGAATGTTTTATTAGGTATATAAAGATATTTTCAAATTCTTACTTAATTTATTTACTGTTCAAATAATTCGTACTGGCAATATTCACTCATCTCGTTAATGTCACCGTTCGTACTTCTCTAATAGCCTCGATACAGTATAAAGGTTCGTATTTTAATTTCCAACTTTAAGTCGATTTTTCTATGTAAAAAGGTGCGTCTTATGGTCCGAAAAATACGGTACTTGTTTTGTTGTTTTTTTTGTATAAATGTGTATATATTTTTCCACTTCTACGTGCATTTAAACATGGAAGATAATGTGACCTTAAAATTTTTTTTATAAATGCAATTTTCTCTTTTCAAGGTCACCTATGCTTTTTTGGATGAACGTGTATATTTTTCTTTACTGAATTTATTTATTTAAATACACGGGTAAATAGTCATTTGGTACACAAAGATAAACGAGCATTGTTGGATCAAAATCCTCTAACACTGTGTAAAAAGTAATCGAAAGAATTAAGAGACTGACAAAGTGTGTTAGACTTCATAAAAAGGTTGGCCACAGTGAATTTCAATAAAAAAGTGCCATTTGACTGCGAAATTTTAAATCAAATAACAAAACTTCCCTCCATTTTTTGCCTTTTCTTCCACTTTATTCACTCTTATACACCCTGTACACGCTAAACGTTCAATCGAAGAACAATCGGGTTCACGGAAAACAGAACCGCCTTCAATTTCCAAATGGAAGGTAAACACGAAATGGAGCAAAAAGAAAACGAAAAAGAAGAAAGGTAAAGAGCAGAGGTGAATCACGTTGACGCAAGACGGAGGGTGAACGCGAGAGGGAGGTAAAAAAATCCATGGAGCGAAGGGAGCCACTTCTGGTCCCGATGAAATTTCAACCGGGCCACTTCCCCTCGTACACACACCCACGAAGTTTCGACGGATCGATTCGCCCGGGTAAGTTATAGTTACCAGAGAGAGAGAGAGAGAGAGAGAGAGAGAGAGAGAGAGAGAGAGTGCAAGTGCATTTGCAACAGCGTGCGGTTCTCGAACGACAGATGTCCCACGGCCAGCCTCTCCACTTCTCTCTGTTCGCTGGACCAAGACTTCACCGCAAAAACTGATCGACCGTAGAGCTGAACTGAGAGCGAGCGGGGTTATGTCCACCGAACGAGCAAACCAACGAACAAGATCGTCGTTCCGTAGCGTTGTCCTTCGTGTTCTTCGCCTATCTCTCACGGTAGCCTTCCTCGCCCGGAATCACCGTTGCGAATTCGATCACACGGCAACGTGTACGACGTTCCTCGAAACCACAGAATCCTCGAAATCCTCATTTTCTCATGGTACGCGAAACAACCGCCTCCATTCCATTTTCTCCCGTTCGTTCGCGAGCTACTACTAGACGCGGCCAATCCTCCATTTCGCTTTACGACACCGGCAAATTACCAGCGGGGGCCAAAGAAAAACCGAGTGAAAAACGAGGAGAGAAATAGAAGTTACCGTGGTTAACGCCTCGCTAGGAGGTGAGGCTACTCGAAGAAGGGGGATCAACATGGCAGGATGCCTCGCCTAGATCCTGTCTGGAGGCCGAAGAGAGGTCCTTCGAAGCGTGAAATCACTTCCAGTCTGAATATAAAGAGCGAAAAACCGAGTGTCCGTTTGTGTTTCGGTCGTTCCGTACCACCGCCTCCGGGACTCTGCCTCGGAGAATCGTTAAGCGCCTGTTGGCCTTCTTCCCTTCGCGCGTTAGAGGCCACGGGTCGCGCGTCCTGCCCCTGTGGATCTCGCGAAAATCAATCCTCGACGTTTGCGTGATAAGAAGTCGCGATTCAAATACGCGTGGCGTGATATCGTTACGGTACGGTGAAATTTAGGTTATCGCCAATGCCTAGAAACCTGGGACACGGCTGAAAACAGCGACACTTAAAATTCCACGTTCTATCTGATCGAAGGAGAGGACCGAGGTCCATTATCCGTGCAGCTGAAAGGCGGAGAGCGAGCTTCGGTCAATTTGTCCATCCGCGGTGCATCCACTTATTTCGAGATAAGCGGTAGCGGAACGGCGGCTGTTGCGACCAGAGGATCCAGCAGGCGTTTTAAATTTATCGCGAAACTGTGAAACGTCCTTCCGCCACAGTCCCCTCTAATGCACCTCGCTTTCCTCTTAACGCCGCGTTTCACGGTAAGTTGAACGCTGTACCGCGAATAATTTCGATCGAGGGGATAGGTCGGTTTCTTCTCCATTATCGCGAGACGAGCCTCGAAAATACTCTCGACTGTTTGCGCTCGACCTACGTCTGCGTGCAGGATTATTTTTAACCGAAAGTCACTCCTCTCGACGGTATAAAACGAACGAGACCGAGTTCTTCTTCGTTTGTCCCTCGATGCAGAGACCGGGTGTTCCTCCATATTTCGAGGTACTGCCTTTTTTCCGGAAATAGACTTCCTTTCTCGAGGTTAAACACGAGGTGTACACATATTGGAATACGACAGCGAAGCATGTGCTCGTTTGGTTTTTCCCCACGGTGTGGGGTTCGCGCGTATACGTCGAACTGGCACACGCTTGTGTCACGGAGAGCAAGAGGGCCATACGCTGTTCCACTTATAAATAGACGTACGTAGATGGATTAAGCGTGTGGAATGCAGTTCGATGCACGCACAAGCGGTTTTAAACGTAGTAGCGACGCCAGAGTTCTGCTGCACCTCGCGAACAGACCTCAGTCATCGCGGTAAACGTTGCGCGGATCGGTTCTGTTCGCGAAAAACGCGGCGATAGGCGAACTGTGGCTCGTTGAGAGATAGTTGGAGATATGTTGGCTGAGAGACACAGGTGAGAGGAGATAACGGCGTGATTGGGGGAAGAATGCATTGCTTTCGCGTGTTATCGATCTTTTGGTGGCGACGAAGACTACGTATGAGGTTTATACTTTGAAAAATGTAATTTGAATAGTTTCAACGAAACATTTGGTGGGTTTTTGAAATCAGAGGCGATTCAATGGGGCGTTTTAGTCGGTAATTGAAACTTTCAACGAATTTTATTCACAATCACAGTTTCGAAGTCAGCGTTGTTCGTAACTCCGACAATTTTCGTCCAAAAAAAAGTTCACTGAAAATTTTCACAAAATTCGCAATCGATATTTTTGTACTAAAATGTTTGGGAAAAATTCGATTCTTTCACCATTTCTATAAAACTCCTACGCGCTTCTGTAGTAATTTCTGTTTTTTTTTTTTCTAAGTCAAATCGTGTGACAGTAAGGCGCAACACCGTGCGAATTAGAGGTTCGGCGAAGCGGCTGTAGCGCCGCCATTTTGCGAAGAAATTAAATGAAAAAAATACTTGTACACTCTTCAAGGACAATATAACAAAGCACTTATGAAAAGTTTTCGATTAGGTCGATTATTTTCTTAAAAAAAAATGCCAAAGTTAGGTATCATTTTCAGGCCTCAAGGGTGGTCCAACCCTTTAAAACACACTCCGTTTCGCCAACATTGCAACTACCATTATCAGAGTACCGAGACACAGATAACGATTATCTCGATTCTCTGATGAAGCTAATTGCAATGTTGGCGAAACGTCGGAATTTAATTACCACTGGACACTTCTCTAACCCGGAAGCCTCGAATAACATTTCGAGCAATCCAGCCTTGAAAGCCTCAAAAGTCTCCGAAAAATAGTTAAAATTTCACTTTTTAAAAACTGAAGAAAGAAGCTGAAAGTTACAATCGTATCCTCCGAAAAAATTGAAACTTTTCATTCAGAAATTATCTATTAAAAAAATTCCCAAACTTCACCTATTTGTATTTTCACTGAAACAAATTTTCAAATTTTGAACGTCTGACTTAACGAATAATTGCATGACGTATCAGAGACTTTGACAAGTATTCCAAAATCTTTTCAAATTTCTCAAAAACCTAGAACAGTGACAAAATTAAACTTAGACACAACCTACTCGTTGTCACTTTCAGACGCCTCAAACTACCCCTTCAACCCTTCGACAGTTTATCCCGTGAGAGACTCGGGCAGAGCGTGAAATATCTGTTTAACTCAAGAAAGTTAGAAAGGGACGAGATACTATTATGCACATAGGGTTACGTATTACACGTTTTAAAAATGATCACACGGCGTAAGTGCACCTAATACTTCCGTAGATCTTCTCATTACAACACCGTTATATTTCTTCCAACAACTGTACACAGTACATATCGTTTCTCGTGTCCCAGTGAAAAGTGGAGCAACGATAGATCGTTCTTCGAACGGTTAATCAGCTTCCAAACTCTCCGCCCCTATTCGTGGCGGGTTGCACGATTGCAAAGGCGAAAATCGCGGCGATCTAGGATCGCAAACAGCGTGAACACGTTACCTTTCACGCTGGTAAGTAGAACTTGGACACGGCACGGCAGCTTTCCCTCGCGATAAGGCACACACATCCCTCCCAGACACCATAGATCCTGTCACGTTGTTGCGGTCGTTGCTGCATCCGGTAACTCACGGGGAGAAGAGAGTACTGGTGACTAGCGTTTCATACGGGATTTAACAGTGTAACGTTACATCGTTGGTCTGGGCCTTTCCACGTCGCTCCTCCTCGAGTTCACCGGCGGCGCGGCCGCTGTCTTGGATTTCTCTGCGTTACGAAAAGAAGAGGTTATTGTGCGGGGGTTTTAAATTCCGGACAGGTTGAATGCACCCACAGCTTCGCCTTGGAGAGACACCTTCCTCTTTATTATATCGATCGCGGTGAAAAACAGTATCGAACGACGAGGGCTTTGTTCGTTGGAAGGTAGAAGAACAAGAAAAGGGAAAGGGGTGAATTTTTGTATGGAATTTCTTCGTGGAGGTTTTTTCAAAGAGGAGACAATGAGAAGGGAGATGGATTAGAAGTTGAACGAAAGATCGTTTCGTCCATAGTTTCTTCGTTGAGTCGAAGCTTTTAGAGATATAGAAATAAGTTGGAAATTGAATAAAATGCCAATTAGACAGCGTGGTAAGTTCCTTTGTCGAGAGAAAATTTCCAAAGATGAACCAACGAGTACAGAAATAGGTTAGAAATTGAATCAAATATTATTTGAACAGTGTGGTAAGTTTCTTCGTCGAGTCAAAATTTTCAAAGATGAACCAACGGGTATTTAATTTTTAATTTAAGAATCGCGTCGAAACATTTACTTTACCGACGCATTATAGTTACTTTTTGGGGGGTAACTGTCGGTTCTGTGGTGGCAACAGCAGATTTTTGTTAAACATTTAAGGTTCCCGACCCCTGACCCACAACAACGAGTCAGACTCGTGACGGAAATTCTAGTCGAGATGTGAGAAAAATAGTTGCATCGACAAGAAAAATTCATCGTAATCCTGACTTTTATTTGAATTTATTAGGTCATCCCGTAAGTTCATGCCGAAAGCGAAAAATATTCTAATAAGCGAAATTCTATAGCGACCACATAATGGTCTTACCAAGAAAATCTAGGTGGGACGTTGTGGAACGGGAAAGCGCTAAATTATAAAATTTGACACGAACCCGATGACCTAATACCACACTGAGAATTACTAAATGTGATTAATCTGTGTCAGATCAGCTTTTGTCACCTGATACAGTACTAAAACACTAAACGACCGACGCTTAGATGCATAGTCAGAAAAGAAATGAAAGATTAGATGATTCCTCTTTTCGCCGCGGCGTAACAGAACGACCTCGCAATCTCGGTGGCAGGGGGCAAAGAAAATACCGTCGATTCCGTCGTTATCGTCTTTCGGGACGAAACAAAACCGCTGGAAAGCACGGTGGGCGTGGAGTATTAAAAAAAAAAAATACGTCGAGAGTGAAGGAACGTGGCGGGAAGAAGGGTGGTCGTAAAATTCAGAAAGTCGAGGCGTCCCGCCGTACCGTTCGAATGCTCGTTGTATTTTCTGCAACGGAAAGCCCGCGAAGAGAAGAGTGTCATTTGTTAGGCGATACGTGTGGGCCGTGGTAACGTCACTGACCTGCCGCAAATGGCCGAACGGTGCGGTGCGTGAACACGAAATAAACGCTAGATAGAAATCCGCAGCTGCGTCCGCGACCTACGTGAATCTATTCTCGTCGCCGCTTCCAATCGGAACGGAAAAGCCCGGCAGAGGAGTCGGAGATTCGAAACCAGTCCGATCGTAGGTGGTTTTAACCTATTTCCACCGTCGAGACCTCTTCCTTCCGGCGTGATTTTACGACGAGAACGAGCGAAAAGTGTCGGAGAAGGAGGGAAGAGAGACATGTGTGCCGACACATCGGAAATCGATATACACACGGGTACGTGAAACGTGCTGCACGTTAATTGTTTGGTCGTGGAAGAACGCGTACTGCGGCAACCGCGAAGGTTGTAACAGAGGAGTTTCCAGCGGAATTTGAAATTAATTAAAGTCGATAAAGATCGTTGGATGGTAATGACTAGAAAAGGACGAATCTCTGTTTTTACCGCGTTGCAACGCTTCGTGTTGTTCAAGTTTACTTAACCATTCCCCGCGAGACGTTATTCGCCGGTGTGTTGTGTTATTATCCATCGGAGAAACGGCAAGATCGGTGAACGAACCTTTCGGTAATACTTGTTTACGGAACACGCTGCCTGACTTTCCCATGCGTTTTCAAGCGGCTATGAAAACTCTTCTTCCGCTAACGAGCATACGTAATTACGTGAATTACGCGTTACAACCAACCGATCATCTCGGGTACGTTCGTTTGCGAAAGTAATACAGTCATTAATTACACTCGACGTGAAATGGTATTATTATTGGATCGCCGGAGAAGTTCTGTCCGACACTTTGTTAGAGAGTTCAGGCGTTGCGAAGGGTATCTAGAGAAGTGGATTTATTGCGGCGAAGTGTAACTCGGTATCGCAGGAATTGTCACCGGAAAATTCACTGGACCACGAAATCTGTCTGTGTGGTTCGTTTCCGGTTAGATAAATTCAAGAAGATTCGTTTCATCGTCTGGTTATGACAGATAAACAGTGGGTTTTGTGCAATAATGTAACGAGGAAGAGACATTAGTCGAAACACGGACAACGCCCTTTAGAAAGTAGCGAGAAGAATTTAACGATAGGAAAAGTGACGTTTTGTGTACGGTGGGACATGCGTAGAATAATTCCGAAAATTAACCCTTTGCGATCGGCACATTTCTCTGGTTGGACTACCAGCTAGTCGGAGCAAATTTAGATTTTTAAAGTTATTTTTGCATAGTTGATTTATTATTCCAAAGTATGATACTTGACAAAACAAAGATCATGCCGCCATAACGGCGACACCGATTTCTAGAACAAAATTGAAATGCCGCCACTATGGCGGCACCGATCGCAAAGGGTTAAAGTAACCGAGAAAGAAAAATCAAGGTGAAAGTGTGCGAAAAAGCGTCGAAAATCGCAATAAGAGAAAATATTCAAAACGCCTATAGCCGTGAAAGTCGCAGTAAGAGAAAATATTCAAAACGCCTATAGCCTCAAGGACACAGAGCGAGAAAATTTTCGAAGCGCCTTATTCCTATCTACGATATTTCCCGAATCTGGAACCGATAAGCATTGACATTGTTTAATCGCTACGGAGAGAACTTTAATTGTTCAGCTGACCAATTAAAAACACCTAATCAATTGGCAGTCAATGATCCGTGACATGAGCACGGTACACTCGTAAACCTAAATTCAAAACGACGCACATTATCGATATCTCGATTGACAAAGTCTCGATTCCCCGATCAAGCTAATTGCAATGTTGGCGAAACGTCGGAATTTAATTACCATTGGTCAGGGTTCTAACCTGGAAGTCTCGAATAACGTTTCGAGAAATTCACGCCGTGAGAGCCACCAAAGTCTCAATTTTGAAACCGTTTAAAGACAAATCCGAAGATTTTTGCGAAACAGGCGTAATGCAACGTCCAGGCAGAGGGAAAATTGTCGTAAATAATAATACAAAATACACAGTTTGAAGAATTGTGTAAGAACAGTCAAATAACTAATCCGGAAGCGTAAAATAAAATTTCAAGCATTCCAGGCCGTGAAACGCCTCAGAAGTCTAAATGTTGAAGCCATAAGTTCGTTTCTAACGACAAATTCGAAGATTTTTATGAACGGTGGGAAATTGTCATAAACAACAATGCGAGATACATAATTTGAAGAACTGTATAAGAAAAATCAGAGCTCTAATTCGGAAGCCTCGGATAACATTTCAAGCTTTCGAGGCCTGAAACGCCTCAAAAGTCTAAATTTTGAGGCCGTAAAAAGTTTCATTGATTTTTTGTTTTAAAGACAAATCCAAAGATTTCCATGGAAGAGGCATAATTGAACTTCCACATAGGTAGGAAACTGTCGTAAATAACAGTGCAAAATACATCATTTGAAGAACTGTGTAAGAAAAATTAGTGCTCTAATTCGGTAGCTTCGAATAGCATTTCAAGCATTCGAGGCCTGAAACGCCCCAAAAGCCTCAATTTTAATGCCATAAAAAGTGCAATAAATTCTTTTTTCAACGACAAATTCAAAGATTTCATAAAACAACTATGACACAGCTTCCAAACAACGATAAAAAAAAAAACCATTTCCACCTAAACTCTCAAAAAGGCGTACTCCTGCGGACAAATATTCTACAGCCACCTAATCCAACGCTATCGTTCAACACAGGTACGTACGTACTTCTTAAAACGGCGATTACGCTCGAGCCGGTGAATCGTTTAGCATAACAGGTGCGATTAGTCGTTTTGCATAACGAACGTAAGCTTAGCCTAATTAATTTCAATCATTTCAACACCGTCCACAGTCGGCTCGCGGTGATTTACGCTTTTTGCAGGCATTCCTTTATACTTTTCTTACCAGACGTCGTCGCTGGTCTCTCCCCGTTTCTATAAATGTCTCTCCGCTCGGCGACCGCAGAGGAGACAGATTGGCCGCACGTGAGTCGACGCTCGACTTCACTCCCGTGACTTTCCGCCCCCAGAAAACGTGCCCGGGCACAGGAAACATTCGGGATCGTGCCCTAAAAGGGGGACCCACCACCGGTAACGATTCCAGTCGACGTTTAAACAGGGAAGAAGAGAAAAAAAGGGGAATAATTATCAAGGGTGTCGCTAAGTCGAGCGGTCTTCTAGCCCCCTCTATTCGTTCGATAGGGTTCGTTGCGTTTATTTTCGCTTCTTCTTCCCTCCACAAAGAAACTTCGCCGACAGACTATTCGCAGGGTTAAAGTCCTTTCGAAGGACCAAAGGTGTTTACCAGGAGCCACGGATCCTGGACAATGGACGAGAAAATGAGCAAACGTGTTCTGATACCGATACCAATGGTACGTTTCGAACTTCGCCCTTTGTAGAGACGGAAGGAATTCCAGAGAGACGAGATTCGTTTAAGTAAGCTAGTCTTTTAATCTTACGTCTGAAATACGGGAGACGTTTGGAATAGATTCCTGGCTCGTTCGTTGAATGTGCAGGCTTGGCTGGAGAGTATTAGGCAGGTTTATTATTGCAACTTACCGAGAAACTGTCTCTCTGAAAGTCTTCTATTGTTCTCTTTGTCGGGTAGATCAAAGGAATTTTGAAAGAGGTGAACTGTAGTCTACATTCTTTGCTTCTTCGTGAAAATCACGGTCTGATGTTGGTATTTGTTAGTTTTTCTGTTAATTTTGGGAAAGTTGGAGTGTTTTCTTTGGAACATGCCAAGGAAATTTCAAGGAAATTGCAGTTCAAACCATCGCAAGACATAATTAATAAAAAATGATTGTTCTCACATTTCGATAGTTTGATTTTCTTCTACTACGAGAATATTTTTAAATAATTCACCAAGTGCCTAATCCTTTTGGCTAAGATCGTGCGCGTCCACGACAGTTTCTTCCAACACTTGGTCGAAGTTAACGTAAGTGATTTGTTTCGGTGGGAATACATTTCAAGGTCTGCGGATACATGCAGGAAGCGACAGTTGGCATAAAAGATTTTAGCATATGTTGGGATCCGCGAGGAACAGGTGCATCGTCGATACCGCGAAGGAATGAATGAATATGCATTCCATTCATAGAAACCGTTCGGAATTCGTCGTCCAGGCTCGTCCGAGGAGGCTACAAATCGCCTGTTTAACGACTTCCACGTTCTCAAATCGGGACAGCATCACCGAAAGTGTCTCTGAAGGTAACTGCGTACGTGTTCAAGGGGTGCACCATCTTCGGGAGTCGAAGGAAATTTTTTTCCTAAGTAACCACTGAGTTTCAATTTTTTTGGAGGATGTAAATGCAACTTTCAGCTCTTCTCTGCAATTTTTGAAAAGTAAAACTGTTACGAAATGGTGGAGTTATTTGCTAAATGCAGAACCTCTTCCATTGCCATCGCAGACAAGGATCGAAGCGTCTGAAATAAAAAAATTCCTTTTGATTTATTAATAAAAATGTATTATTTACAATGCAGCGTAGGATTTTCCGAAAATTGTAATTACTATAGAAATTGTAGCAGTTTGAAGAGGGGAAAAAATTTCTTTCCGTTCCAATCCTTACCAGCGATGGCGGTCAGTAACCGATCTTTCTATTTTCAAAAAATTAGAGAATAAAGCTGAAAATGACATTAATTCCCTCTCAAAAAAAAAAAAAAAGAAAAATTGAAGCTTTCCATTTAATAGTTACCTACAAAAAAAAATTCCCAAACTTTCACCTATTTCCAAAAGCCGCAGTACTCCACACTCCCTTAAAAGCAGAACGACAATCAAGCCACAACGAATCTCTCCCGATTCTCGTGGAAATTCCGTTAAACCCATCTAACCAAACGATTCAAAACAAACTAATCGTGCTCGTGCAATTATCGATAAGCAAATCAAAAGTCGAACGATTCCCCCGTCGCGATGTTTGATCAGGTAATATCGAGGATAAATGGGAGTCTTGAATGATGTCACCTGTTTGCACGTATCACAAACGCGATCCATCGTTCGTTACCGGCAATGAATTACGTCTACAAAGGATCGACGATAAGACGGTGATACCGGAGCGAGAGAAACTATGGAATTTTTCACGACGACCGATAAAGAAACGGAGCTAAGGACGCGAGCAAGGTAAGTGTAACCCGATAATCGATCGACCGCGATTTACTCTCACGGTGAAGTGTTTTTATGAACGAGCAAAGAAGGTGCATACGTACTTACTTACTCGTAAGAGTAAACTCGTCACGCCTAGTATTCACGTCGAGAAAGAAAGAAGGAGAAGAAAGGGAAAAAGAAACGAGGCAAATTAATTCGAACGGGATTCGTTGAGAAGTCTGGACGAAAAAAAGCGTGTTGTACAGTTGCGCTTCTTTTTGGTCGGTAACGGTCCGCTTCTCTAGCGTAGTTAATATTAATCAGACGCGCTCGTCCACCGGACACGTTCATGCTGGTCACACCCGCGAAACGTTTAAGCACAACGTGGACACTGCAAACTTTAACCTGGATGCCTTCCAGTGGTCAACTTCCTCGATCGTCTGCCCGAGATCCTTATCCTGGAACGATCGACGAACGAGAACGGCAAAAAAAGAAATGCAAATCGTGTCTCATTCAGCTCGGCGTGTCCTTTCCATTACAGAAAATCATTTCTTTCTCCACCGAGGACCTCGAGCGGAATAATTGCTGGATAGCAACACGCTCGATTCCTCCTTCGCAATTTTTGTAGCCGTTCGAAAGGGGGAATGATACAGTCGAGGAACCAAAAGATGTCACGCGCGGTTGCACGCGACGAATCGAAAGAATCCTGCGTATCATTAATTTTACGGCTTATTCAACGTTCCCATTGTACTCGAAAGGAGTATGAAATTTTTCAAACGCTCCGGAAGTACGCGTTGAAAAAGAAACGGTCTGATTTTGCATCCGGATCTGGGATATTGGGTTCGCCCGTGAGTTCGTCAAGTTTGAATTTCGTGTTGTTATTTATTGAAATAGGAGCAAAAGGGAAATGAAGCTCGTTAGTGTACATAGGCAATCATATTGATTGCATAGGCAACGATATTTCTGAACGCGTCGAATTATGGAAAAGAAGTCCAAATCAGTACGAAACAAATTAGCTACCATAGGAATATAGTTAATCGGATCGCGAAGTGAAAAGCTGAAAAAGCTGGACTTTCCGGCAGGAAAGTCATCGAGAATCTAAGTTACCTTATCGAGGCGTAAAAATTAATATTTGTTTATCGGCTGTGTGATTTTTCGTCATTCTTCTTTTACGTTATAGAGAATTTTCTCGTTCCATGATAATAGTAAAAAGACTTTTTGTCGTTTCGAATTTTGTTGCTTTATCCTGATAGTAAAAAGATTTTTGTTCAAAAACCACGGAACGTCAGATTAATAAATATGAGCATCTCTGAAATATTTTATTTTGTGAGTTTAATCGTGGTTCTAAAGCTGATGAGAAAAATGGCTCTTCAGCTTCCGCTATATTCGCCAGGCTAGGCTTTTTCACTTCCTCCAAAATGCTCTGAATAGGATTTCAAGAAATTCAAGACTATCAGAACGTCGAGAAATTATGAATAATGATGCAGAATACGTCATTAATTAATTCACGTTAAATGCTTATTTTCATATTCAGAAAAAGTCACGCGAACTTATGGTCCAATCTGATACATCGTTCGCCGTAAGTTCGTTGAAATTCGAGCGACACGGTAGAACGCAAGTATTCGACACATCAGCTGTCGTCAAGCGCGCGAAAAATGAATGGCGCCATATTTAAAAAGCCGCCGTGCCGTATGAAGCCTTTCGAGAGCGTGCTCGTTGATCGACAGATGCGTGGGTTGCTAAGGGAAAAAGACCGAGTCCAGGTGCCAGGAACATCCGAACGAATAGACCGAAAGAAAGGAAAAAAAAGAGAAGAAAAAAAGGAAACGAAGCAAGTGAGGCGAAATTATGCGCGATCTAGTTGCAGCAATTTCCTCGGAAGTTACGACGCGGAACACCGGAGCGGAACGGTACGGTTAAACGACGCGACGGTTTGCGCTGCGTGGCTTTTAAAAGAGGTCGAATCGTTGGAAGGAATCGCGCGAGCTGCAGGTTAAAAGAGGAAAACTGAGAAAAGGAAGACGTTCCAGGCTGCATCGCGAGCTTCAGTTAGATGCTTGCCTCCCAGCTGCCACTTTTTTTTTTCGTTCTTACAACCTTCGAAGAATCCTCCGGAGAATACGAGTATATCTATATGTGAGAATTTCCTACCGTTCTACTTCCCGCCATTCTATCGACTACACTCTCTCACGGAAACGTTGCAGTTTTTCTCCCTTAGCAACGCGAACACACACAGACGCACACGCATATACCGGCATCTATCTTTTTCCTAACCTCCAACTGACAATTCCATCCGATTCTAATTCCAGCCCGCGAATATATTTGATCGATCGGTTTATCGCTATACGGAATAATAATTCGATACGCGACGAGCTTTCGATCACATCGATAGAATTTCACGATCGAATTTCCTCTCTAAGAAAAAGTATATTCGTCGAACGATCAACTCCCCCTCCTCTAGTGTGTTATTCTATTCGACGATTCCTCGAAGACAAGATATTGTTCGTGGACGAGAATGAGAGGATACTCGATCGATGAATCGCGACACCTCGTAGACGCAATAAGGTTTCCTGCTAAGACTTCTTCTTCTTCTCTGTCTGATCGATTCGCGGAACAGCAGATTTTTTTCCACGGACGAACGACGCGAACGACCGACAAGTTCGCGTCCTCCTAAAGGATGAACGACTGCACAATGAATCACTCGGTTAATGGGTATTCGCGCATGCGTCCGTTGCACTGTGTTGCTGGTAAGTAATAGTCCGCAAGCAGAATCTAGGCTAGTCAGCTGCACCTGGGATGCAAGTAACTATTCCGACTTTCTGTCAGTCGCACTTTAAGCCTTGCATCAGCTACAGGCCACGCGTCGCCGTCGTCTCTATCTCTCTCGTTTAACGCTCCGCGCGAATTTCTTACGTCTCTCTGTTTATCGTGCGTTTATCGATTTCGCGAGAGTGAACACTTGAATAGTATCAGTTATTCTCGAAGGTCAGGAACGACGTGAGTCGGTGAATTTAGATAAGTGACAAGGTTCGCGGACGAGATTATCTCTCGGCAAGTGACAAGGTTCGAGGCTAGATTATTTCACGGGCTATATATATACATGTATAAAAAGCGTTTACAATAAAACAAAACCAGTATGATTGTTCGCGGATCCATATGGTAACCAAACTTTCTTAATTGACAAGAAGCGACGCGAATATAAAATAAAAAAGAAACGAAGGAAAAAGTAGAGGAAGAGGAGAGAACCTAACCTAACAGTCCAAGTGTTGGCCACGATTGAAAGATTTCGGAACGAAGCGTCGCGGTGGTATGTATGTTTTTGTACATACGATTGCACGTCGATACAGTCGGAAAGTGTCAATATTGATACCCGTGCGAATGCGCACTGAGCATCTCGCTCGTTGCAATGTGCGCGCGCATTAAAGTATCCCCCCGTGATGGCTTAGTACCAGTCCACACCCCCGAGGGAAACGATGGGATTATCGATCGAGTTGCTATTCAAGCTAAGAACTTTTCGCCAGCTGACAGCGTGTATCGTGGGGGCGCAGTTTCGGGGAAGGAAGACACGCGTTTCGATCTGTTCAGAATGAAACGAGTGTGAACTGTGATACTCGGGAACGTGTTTTCTGTGATTCCTAATATACGGATAATTTCGCCGTTCATCTTCCAACGTTTTCTTCCTCGATCTGTGAGTAGACGAAAATCACGACGGTATTGTATACCAGTGTTTTCGTTCCGTATCGTCGAGCGTATGTAGCTCTCTGCATGTATCGGTAGTTTTCAACGTGAACTTTGTCAGTTAAGAGTCGCTAGTGTGTCCTCTTGACCGGCCAGGCGGATAAACATTGACACGAAAAATATCGCGAGCGTAAACAGCGGATGTGAAGCTCGTGCAGGTGCACGCTTCTTTGCACGGATTCTTTGTTTTACGCAAGGTGTTACACGCCCGTTGATTATGCACCCCGACTAAAGTTATGCTACAGATTCGTCCGCAATACCGAGTTTCGCACGTTAGTAACCGATGTGGAGGTAATCCTAGTTAGATCTCGGTGAACAATTCGAGAAAATTGGTCTGTTTGTTACAGCGAGGTAAAATATGCGAAACAAATTTTAGAGTCTGACGATCCTTACGCTTAACCGCGTTCGCGAAAAATTAACTTTGAAAAAGTCGGATGACGCAGAATGCGATCTAATTGAATTAAACATAATTTCAACTGATAATTATCATTCATGTTTATCTTTTATATTTCTCACGAAGAAATCAAATTGCACTTTATACCTGTGCTCCACATCGCGAAATCACCGATACTACTGAAATTGTTCACGATTAAATCTCTCAGGTTGCCATGCAACGCTTCATAGATAGCAGCGAAAGTTCTGATACGAAACCAGTTCATGACCGGATAGAGAAACAAAATAGCAACATAATGCTCGCTTTCACACGATGAAAATGTCGAAGTGTGTTACGGCCAGTTCAGTCGATGCGGTTTTTTGACTGATTCGATATGTTTGTCGAATCGAAAGCAACCAAATGCTACGTTCACACGGTTCTGTATTTTCGCCGCACGTTCACCTCCCAAACGTAAGAATTAATGAATTCGGTAGAGTGTGTAATAGCTTATTCACACTACGACGAATCGTTCATTCGCCAAACCAATTGTTCGCCTTATTAAGCACATTTCACATTTGTGTACACGGTAAAATCACCGATTCGGTTTCGTCGATACGGCCGTCATGTTTTTCTTTATCGTATTTATAGAAGTGTCATAGAGCAAATTGCGTACGAACCGTGGGAAATGGCGAAAATACAAATTTTTTAACTAAACAATTAAAAACGCAACCATGTGAATGCTGCTTTTCGGTAAAAATGCAGAATCGGTCGATAAACCATATTTCTGACCTGCCTATTATCGGTAAGCGATGCAATTTCACATGGACAGCGACAATTCGCGAATCTCACGTGGACAATGTTCGTCTCGGCGAATATTGACTGTTGCTCGCGGGATTCGGTGTTGAACACGTGAAAGTTTATCACGTCTGTATGTTGAATAACAACTATTATCCGGTATGCGGTCGTACGTTCTCATGCAGGAAGTGATATGCATTCCAATACATCCGTTGAACGGCATATTGGCTGAGAGTGGTTTCCCTTCGGCTCTCTCTCTCTCTCTCTTTTTCTCTCTTTCTCCTTCGTCGACACACGTGTAGAGACTGGCGCGCACTCTGCGATGCGGCAATTCATTCGATGCATATCACATTGTTTACAAACCACAAAGAACTACTATCTATGCTAAATCGTGCGTGGCACGTTGCTAATTAAAGCCTGCCTTGCGGACCGCGTTAAAGAATCCTTTTTTCCTGTGCTCGCGTGCACCATGTCGTCTCGTCTGCGTTCTTCCGCGCCATTTTTTTTCCCCCCTCGTCTTCTTTGGTATTCAAAATGTTTCTCACCGTGATTCATATAATTCCGCGACCAACACTTTGGTTAGGTTAACGTGAGCTTTTTCAAATTTTTTTTTCCCTATTTCAACTACTGGTGTGAGGTAAATTATAATGGGGCTTGGCACAGTTGGTGGAAGCGATACAGCGGGGCCGTAAAATTAGTCGAGCGTTAGAGTGCAGGTAATTGGAGTGTCGAAACAGCAATTCGAGGGAGATAAGGAGATCGAGCATCGATCAGGGCTGTTCGAAATTGGTATAGTTGAAGGAAGAAATGGGATGTCGTGAAATTTGTCAGGCGTCGAAGTTTACATGTTTAAGCATACAGACAAGTGAATTGACAGAAATTTGAGAAGATAAGGACACGAAATCTCAGTCAAGGATGCATACAGTATGCTTTATCTTTGATTTAGTTCTAATTGAGAAACGAAAAGTGTCGCATTCGATACTGAATACTGCATCAATTGGTCCTGTTTAATGCTTTAATTTGCGACCTCACTATATCACTTCCAGCAACTATAATTTAAATACTAGAACACTGCCTCGTAAATGAGTTCTATTGATGGACAAAGAGAGAGGCCAGGGGAACCTCTAGGATCAAGTGAGGAAATTCCTACTTACTATCCTTATCATCCAGCAAACCCTCTCACTCGCATTAGTATAAAATGAAATTTTTAAAAATTCATGTAGCTCACAAGGGAACCCAACACACATCGAAAAAGGGTGACGAGGGTAAATTTAAAAAAATATATATTTTTCGAAAATTCTTTACCACCACAATGTAGGATATTAAAAAAAAACATGATTCTGAATTCAACCTCTTTCCAATGCCTTGTACGATTTTGTAAATATTCACGATAATACGAAAACTCACAATTTCTTTAAGAGGAACTGTTTTCACCCCTAAAACCATTTCACTGCCGAAACGAAAAATGTTGCAAACTAAATTCCTGCAAAGTTTCAAATTTTTTAAAACTTCCCTTGTCAGTTCAACACAGAACTTCATCTCGTCTCACCCTTAGGTCTGTTTCATTACCGAAATAAGAAACAGTTTCGTCATTAACCCCTTGCCGTATAATAACAAGTCAGACTCGTGGCGCAGATTTTGGTCAAAATCCGGCAAAAACAATTACATCAGTAACAAAAATTCATTTCAATTCCAATTTTCGGTTTAATTTGTAAAACTGAAGATTGCCGAATTTAATTAACCTTAAAACATCAGCTTCTCTTACTTAATACTAAAACCGTAAATGGCCGACGCTTAGATGCACAGTCAAGAAAAGAAATCATACACCAAGGGGTTAACATCCTCCGAGCTGAATTTCTACAAAATTTCGAACTTCTCTAAATTCCCTTTTAACGCAATCCTCGTCTCTGAACATGCAAAGGGCTCGGCTGACGATGCATCCCAACATCGACGCGCAGGACGGAAGAAGGCTGCGCAGCGTACGCCGAAGATTGTTTCAAGACGACGACGACGACGATAACGAGACGGAGTCCGGTCGAAATTCCGGCGTCGAGGACAATCTAGCGAATTGCTTCTTCGAGGAGGCGCGAAAAAATCGCGAGAACGTGTGTAAATTACTCGATTGTTCGCGATCGCGCGTTATCACAGCGGGATGTTATTTTCTTTACGTTCTGTTTAAGCACAGGCCAAGGAGAGGTGGAACTTCGACTTCGAGAAGGAAGAACCGCTACCTGGTCGTTACGTATGGGTGAAGCTAGACCAACACGGAAACGAGATTTGTAACGCGTTGGAGACGAGCAATCGAGTAGAAAATCTGCAAACGATGCAGGAAGAGGACACGCAGGACGACGACGTGACTATGCAGGAGCACACGGACGACAAGGACGACGACAAAATGACCGACAGCACGTGAAAATAATCGCGAGAGAATTTTACCTTCGAACCGTTTTTTTTTTTTATTAAGAAATAAATTGGCCCCAGAATCGACGCGTCAAAGTCGGATAGAAATTGGGAAATTGGTCGATCGAGAGACAAAGTTGATTCGACTTCTAGTCAGAAGGAACACGCTATTAGTGCTCGAGGAGTTTAACAGACCAAAGCTAGATTCTTTCTTCTTAATTTTTTCTTAATTTAAATTACGAAAAACTTTTTACTCGCAACGACAACTCGAGAGGATCGATTGTCGTTTCGTCGTGATATTTTTGTTATTGTATTATTTACCTTGACTTTCGACA
>NW_017100219.1:1539206-1542096 GCF_001263275.1 Habropoda laboriosa
GACGAAAGAAAAATATTATATTTATCTATAAATTTATAAACGGAACGTCTGCTCAATTATTTCCCCTCTTCTTTTCTTCCTTCTCCTTCACGTCCGCGATAAAACGAATCGGCTGCGATACGAGATTGCATACTCGACGGATTGGATGCTCGCAAGCATATGGCGCACGACTTATGCATGACCTAATTTCTAGGCACGAGATGCAAGATGACACATCTGTTGAATGCATTTTCTCGAGAAAAGTAAACAATTCACTTAAGCGTAGCGCGACTTCGTTGAACGAAATCGTTGAAGCAATTCGTACGAAAAAAAAAAAAAAAACTATTTACAATTTGTAAAACGAACGAAGAGCTCGAAGACGATTCCACGAGTATCGCTATTTCCGAAAAGTTCATCTCTCGTCCTCGTGAGAAGACAGCTCGTGCACCTGGCATCGCTTCTTAAGAATCGTTTCTATGGAAGCTGGCCACGATGATGGTGGTGTTGTACCCATTGCCAGAAATTGCACTTCCGTTCCGCGGAATTCCCACGGAAGTGGGCACAATCGCGACTACGACAAAAGATATTCGCGTATAACGTGCACCACCTTCATTGTTCCGCGCCACCATTCAATACCTTCACGCTGAAGAGCTTCGCAAACAACGGACATCGCTAATGAACCGATCCGCCGATCGATCAACGAGAGATCCTCCCGCGAAACGAACATTTTCTCTAATCGCTCGTTGAAAATCTCCGGCTGTTGTTCGGAAAAAGGGGAGAAAAGTTGGAAAAAGAAAAAAAAGAAAATTGTTTATCCGTCGACGTTACTCCAAGAACAATAGGTTCAGTTCTCAACCTCGATCTCGATCCACCACCTTGATCTCGATAAAGATGATTTATCACGGCTTACATTTTCGTTCTACGGCGTCGTGCACGCGACCAGATAACGCAATACCAACAACAGTAAACTCAGATTTGATAGCGAAATTCTTCTTGCCGGTGATGGAACAGGTGAATCTTTACGCCGGTAAACAGACGATGCAGATGTGGCCACGCGTCTCTTCCGGTCGTCGTCTATTCAGGATGTATAAACACGCGTTTCCTTGAGAAATAATCTAGTACATACGGGTAGAGATCATCGTTTCGGGAGATAGACGACAGCGTGGGTTGGGTTAGAGGAGGAAAACGGTGTTTATTTTCTGTCCTTCGTCTACGACGAACCATGAGAGAACACCTGTGCAACGGAATACCTTGCTAAACGGGTACCCCAGCTTAAACCGCAGATGAAAGAGAGACGGTAGTCTTTGCGAAACGCAAAAAGGATTGTTTTACGCGACTCATTCGCTCGTTCTCCCCTCATTGAGATGCATCCGGTGCCACCCTCACCACTTCCTGGATGTTGCGTGGGATTTTCATTTTAAACAACACGCTTTGCAGTCCTCTCATGAGAATTTGCTCCTTTACCGAACGTATCTCACATTCCTTTTTTGCGTTTCCTACGTTTCTTGGGAAAATAACGATTGGTTAAAGAGAAAAGTCCTTTTAGGGACAATTGTACCGTTACGCGATGTTACAATAGTGCGAAACGACGTTAAAAGATATTTGTTCGGGTTAAAACGGGTTTTTAACGATTTACGAGTGAAGTGTAGTTGATATAACAGAGAGAAAAATATTTTGGAAAATTGTTCTGTCGAATTAGCCCGGTTTGAATATTCAAAATTTCCCGCGCGAGCACGGTGGCGCCATTTAGTCAGCCATACTGTGCCAGACGCGTATACGCAAACACTAGCCAACGTTATATACTTGGCAAACGGGCTCCGTGATTGGTCGTGACGATCGCCTACGTACGGTTCGCTCCGCGCGAGTTACTTGGTACGCGACAGAAAATCATTTCCCCATTGCCATCTCACAGAAGATACAAACGATTCAGGCCACGAGAACAGCAACGAGGTAAATTGACAATTATCATTGAAAAGTGTCGATTCGCCTCGTTGATCTTGTACCATTCCTAACGGCGTCGCAACAAACATCTGCTACTTAGGCCGAACCAATTACGACACGTATAAAATTTAACGAGTAAATACCAGTTCACTTTTTATATTTGCATAATGTTAATGAACCGAGACTCGCGATTCTTTACACGTAAAATATACGGATATAAAATATACAGATTCTTGAAATATTTAAATTCATGTCCCTTATTTAAATGTAAATAGTTGCGATGAAAGATTTTATTGAATTAAATTTGAATGAATGTATGTATACGGAGTTAAAATGCAGGTTGTTCTATTTATCCTATTCTTCTTGTCCCGTGGAAAACATCTGTGCAAGATAAGGTTCGATTTGAAAATTTTGACAAAGCACGGTGCTCTAGTTCTCACCGTAGTGTCTAAGAACAGTAGCTTATATCAGTTGAAATAAAATGTCGAAGATAATCTGAACAGTATGCAAATAAATTCACAGTGCGTAACGTATTGCCATGCAAACATGGAAATCCGCCGAATAAACGTACGTACGAGTGTCCGTGATAAGATTACAGCCGTTGTTTTGAAAGCGGACTTGTTTATTTTTCGCCCCTTTGTCAACATACAATGCACTTCTTTTTGTTTTTTCTTTCAATCAATTTTACCTTTGCGTACGTGCACGTATGTTGCTAACGTACCAAACGTGTATGTATATGGTAAAACGTACGTACATCATATTCGAGACGTCACGTTTTAATAAATTCGTATTGTATAAGAATGCAATTCTGTTTCGAAGATAGCTTTCGGTAATCTCTAACCTTGAATTATCGTCTCTTACGTTTATTTTTAACCAATGGCAGATTGAACAGCGCGTTTTGGAGAAATGGGAGTGGTAAAAGAAACAACTATGGCCTATTGCTTTCTCCAAGCTGTTTAGTACAGTCTCC
>NW_017100219.1:1542116-1545565 GCF_001263275.1 Habropoda laboriosa
CCCTTAATGCAGAAAAGTAAAGTTGGAAGGTATTTACCATAGAACTTGGCATACTGGGACGCGTCCAATGGTTACGATCAGCATTCTACTCGTTTGTGTTGCCGTGGAAGGGGCCAATAACTGTACAACCTTCTCAGTACATACGTATTTTCAAAGGCACGAAGCGGTGCGCTCGGGTCGAAGGGACTATACTCTGCAAATGGCGGTTATTTCGTTTCTTCCCCGACGTATAGAGAGGGAGAAGGGGGTAACGCCGAATGAGCCGAGGATAGCCGAAAAGAGCCGATGCATTTAGAGGCTTGGTCGCTTGCAACGAGAGGCGCACACTTCAGTCGCTAGAGAGCGCTTTACACGTGTAGAACGCGTTTTCGCGCAACTCCGTGCGTTACTGGGCACACACGCAGCTCGCGAGCGTCAACATAACTGCGCAATCGTGTACGACCTTCCGCCGAACTTGGAACCACGCGCGTGTCTTGACAGTCGTGTATTTGGCGGGAAGCGCGGTGCTGTTTTCGTTTCGATTATATGTGCTAGCGGAGTCGATTCGGTGGCTCCCCACCGTGTCAGCGGACAGCATATTGGTGCTTTCGGGCCGTGTGCAATAACGTTTTCCGCGAAATTTCCATGTGTCGAGCAACGAACTGAAAGTGATATATTTATGTGCTTTGCGTTTCACAGACGTGATAGTCACAAAATCAGAGGACCGATACGTGATCAGTTTTAAATTGAAGCAACAACGTAGTAATCTTCGCGGGAACACGTCGAAACACGCACGCCGTCTCTTGGTGCCTCACGCGCAAGTGCGTGCAACGTTGCCGGTTCTTTCTTCCCGCGGGCACTACCAATGAATTTATGAGAAGAAGACGGAAAATAACTCCGAATCAACTTTATGCTCGATCGTTAACACCAATTTTCGTTATTCCCATTACGGAATTGTGTATCGAACTCTGAGAAACTATGAGATAGTTGTTGCTGTTTTCCTATCTCTTCTCTCACTCCCTCACACCGTGCTACGCATAGTTTACCGTGTTTACCGTGTTGCCAAGCATTCCGGTTTATTGTGCACGCTTCACTCGTCGATGATATACACCGTTCCGAAATCCAACCACCGATTCGCGGATGTGTACTCTAAAAAAATCATCATCGCAAAGTGTACGGTGCATCGGTGAGCGAGTGGACGAACAGCAGAGTGGCGAGGCGACGCTGAGCACGGCCATTATTCGAAATTCGGTGGGTCGCGCCACGGCAACGTTGCCACGTCTTCGCGAGCCGCGAGTATTTCAACGTTCTGTGGACAATTCCTGGAAGAAGAATCATCTCCGTGAACGAGACGCATGTAACGCATTTGAAATCATTTGCGAAAAACGAACGATTTCTAACTTTGTGCTGTGCGCGTGTTGAAATCAATCGAGTCTGTGCAGTGCGCCTGAAACACGTTTCAAAAACTCTGTTATAATATTAGGAGGGAATAAAAAGTATAAGGAAAAACTGTGTGATCGTGAAAGAAGAGAAACGCGTAAGCTGTGTGCGTTTGTAAAAAAAAAAAAAAACTCTTGGTTATATTACTGCGGAGGAGTACGGCGACGTTGCCGGTGACTAGAAAAAACTAACGAAATATGAGCGCACGAGTGTTGAATCCGATGATGATGACGGAAATGAGTAGGAATCTGGGTGGAGGACGAACGGTGCCTAGCAGAGCAGCCCTAGCTCGTGTTCGAAGGGACTTATTCGGGCCTGTTGACCATGCCGCGGCTCGTGCATTGGCGGAACGTGAGCTTCGCGCTCAGTCCATGCTCGATGCTGAACGATGGGGCTTCGACTTTCACTTGGAGATACCGAGAGCTAATTCGAGGTACGAGTGGGAGCTGGTTACGCCGCAGGACGTGGTCCCAGAACCCTATGCCCTGCGAGGTATGCCCTACTTGAGGAAACACGCTCCAAGCACACCACGAAAGGTACGGGATTCATCGCCTACCACGAGATTCCTCCGCAAAGATTCATCCTCTCCGTCCACACCGATTCTTTCGAAATCGGAGAGGACGCCGCCACAGGAGCCACGAGTGCCGCAAATTGGAGAGATCACCGCCAGCGAACTGTTCGACTTTGACCCGGACAAGAAAATGTACATCATCGAACCCACTACCCCCGTTCTATCGACCTCCACAACGAGGAAACAGTCCTCCATAACCGGTAAGCGATAACGCATTTTTCTCCACCGCATAATTGCCATTGTAACGTAAACACGTGCGCTTCTCGCGATACCATTATACATGGAGTGCCGGTTCCGCTCTCCCGTCTTCAATCTCTTGCGCAAAAAACGCTTTTTACTGTTTTCGAAAGCATTCCCCAAGGGGGAATATAACTGTTCTCTAAGAAACGAATCGTTTCTTCTTTCCTTCTGGAACAGTTAGTTTTCCACTTGTTATCTTACTCACTTTCTCTCTTCTTTCGTCTTAACTTTACTCCCCAGTCAAAACAACAGTTCACAGTGTACGCCAGAAATGACACGTTCCATGGGGGACAATAAGAAAGAAAGGAGACGCTTGCAGGATTATTTGTGCGCGTTCGGTGGAAAACACTGTTCTCCTTTTTCTTTTACCGGCAGCGCTAATCTGTCGAAAGTACATTGCGAAAAATTATGTAACAGTTTAAGAACGCGTGATTTCCTGAATTATTCCGTTTGATCGTCGCGCATTATCGAAGTTAATTGGTCGGTATTATTTATATGGGAAGCGTGTGTATACCCTTGGTCAATCTAATTCGCCGACCGGCAAGGTCGTCGCAATTTACGTAATTACGTAAGCACCTGATAAACCGAATGAATTGCACCCGATGCATCGTTGGTATATACATAAGCATTCCTATTTATCGCTGAATTATTTTCACTGATTTCTCACCTTCGGATAGTCGCGGCAGACTTTGTACCGCGTAGTAACGATCGGGGAATAATAAAAATATTCCTGCGAGCCTATGTATGCTGGATAAACTATCGTGCTGTCATAGTTTGAGATAAGGAACGAAATAAAATTCGCCGCAAATATTTTTTCGTCATGGATAAGCATCGCACGATAATTCGCCGCACGCGAGCGTAAACAGGGATGACATAACGATAAATATTATTCGTAATTCGTCTATCGATTATCCAAACAGAGTCGAGGGATGCCATCTGGCTGCACGAGATGTCGCATTCTTAATCGTACAGAGATCTAACTCGTGGGCCCGTAGCTCACGGTCTAGTTCCCCTTTTTTCGCCTATTTATTATTCGGCTGTGCACACCACCCACGCGACGCGACTATTTCTGGACGTGACTCGTCATATGTCTTGCACGCATGCACCTACACGCGCGTAAACACATTTTGCGTCGCAGCAGCACGCGCACTTTTGTTTATACGCCACGTTTGTCTCGCGAACACACCAGTTGTTTATTCAATAAAATAGTCCCCCCTCG
>NW_017100219.1:1545586-1548758 GCF_001263275.1 Habropoda laboriosa
CGTACAGATACAGGAGATCATCTCGATAGAAACCGAGATATTTTAACAGCTCTTTTAAAAACCAATTTAAAAATTCGAATGCATCCAAATTGTAATTGTAGCAAATTGTATAGTTTGTGGAAGTAATACATCGAGGTCGTAAATTAAAGCATCGAGACAACTGAATCGAACCTAAAGCATACTAACTAATACGACCTTGACTCAGGTTTCAGGCTCTTATCTCCTCCTATTTCTTCGACTCCCTCGTCGATATGTTCGAACACGTAAACTTCGACCCGATCTTACGACCTCGGCAATATATCTCTTCCACCGACTATACCTGTACCGACGTTGATTCAAGGCCAAAGAGTTGTGTATACACATGGTCGCGTGTTACACGTGACCGTTACTATTCCACGATAATATCGTATACGATACGAGGCTCGCTATTCGATTAATCCGATCGATTCACCGTTTTTTGATCTACCGATGCGATTCGTTTGAACGACGAGCAACAACAGTCTCTCTCTGTCGCTATTTCGAGTGTTATACGGGTTAGAGGGAGAGAGCGAATACTCGTAACGTATATACGTGCAAGGCTCGGTCTGGGATGGTGAGTGCACGCGATGGGGGTGCACGACTGATTTTCCTAACGTACGTTATTAATGAGCCGCGCGCGCGGTCAGCTGTGCACAGTCCATATGGGGTTGCCAGGCACCCCCGTTCCCTTTCTCTTCCGCATCCAACCCTCGGTCATCAGCTTTTGTTCACCGCCTCGCTCGCGTACGACCTTCGTGCGTTGTTCGCGTCGCGCGCATGGGGGTATCAGCTGTGCTCACAATCGTTGCGTCTCCATGAAAAACGGCCCTACGGATGGCACTACTGTCGGGGAGGGTCGATCGGTATTTAAAATCAGGATCACTACCCGCATGCATGGGGTGTCCTATCGTGCTATTTAAATTGCACGCCGCGCATTCGTATATACGTGTTTCGAGTTGTTTTTTCGCCTGGTGAATATTCGCCTTAAGGGTTGCAACGTTTCTTTGTATACTCGGTGGAGTGTTCAGCTCGTTTTACGAAATTGTTTCGCTTGAATTAATTACACGGTTCAATGTATCCAGAGTATTTTTCAACGAATAATCGAAGATTCAAGGCTTTCACGACGCGGAGCGTAATTATTCGGGTTTAAGCCGCGTCCTCGTTGAAAACGTATTCTTCGTGGAACTCCGTAAGCATACGGCTTACACCCGAAAGCCTCGACAATAACAACAAACGTGACGAATCGACGGAAGCGTCGGCTGTTATTAATTACTATATTTCGGCGTTAAAAGGCACAGAAGAAAGGGAGAAGATTAGAAAGGGTAGCCTTAGCACAGCTGTCTCTCTATCGATCTCCATAATGTTCGTCGCGTGGCAATGTCATTGAGCTTTCCGGGGGTGCTAGACGGGGAAATTGAACAGATGCGTGGAATTTTCCCGTGGAAATTCGCCAAATGTTTCGTGAAAGAGGAGGGCGTCTAAGAGGGGGGAGATTCTAGTGGTTGGTACTAACGCGGGGCCCTAAGCACCACGTGACTCACGATTAATGCGACTATCGGAGCCTTTATAGCATAGACCGTTTTTGCGTGTGCTTCCTGTATCGTGACTCACGAGAGGTTGGCAAACAACTCGCTACAAAATTGCACGCGTCTTATTTTCTAAACTCTTTCGCTCACGTCCGCGTCCTTCTCTTATCGCGCCGCTGCGTTATTCTAGCGTACACTCCGCGCGGCCGGTTTCCCTTAACGAACTGTGTGTGCGCGCGCGCGCGCGAGAAGATTCGCGTATATCTAATCTAGCGGCGATATAATTAACAGGCACGGTGCGTGGATATTATACACGCGAGGTTATCGTCGAGAACCGTGGCTTCGAGTACGTGCATTGGTCAAGATTAGATCGTGCACGAGGTCAAATTTTATATTGCACGCGATTAGAAGCGTCCTGATTTAAATGTACACCAACTCCTCCGGGCACAGCTGTGCTTTCTCTCTGTACACGCGTTTTAATTACCCGCGTATCGCGCGTTACTTTCTGCTTGAAATCTTTCCCGATAAGGAATTTTCACGAATCCGACAAAATCAACTTTCTCTCCGTGTGCATATGTATACGTATATCATGTTCGGTTTGTGTTGTGTTTTCAGACTTCATGAAGAGTCGTAAACGTAGCCTAAACGGTAGCGCGAAGAGCATGATAGAGCCGCCAGAGAAGATCGCCCGCAACGCGGGTCAGATACGCAGCTAAGAGCCTTCCCAGCTTCCTCCTTCAGCCTCGCTGTCTTCCTCCGTCACGTTGGGAGAGCGCGAGTGGGACCGGAAACACGAAGCATTTGCTGCCAGGACGAACGGGAAAGTCAGAAGCTCTCTGGCAGGAGGCGCGAGGTCCGTTGGCTGTGCCATTCACGTAGATTTATCCGCCATGAATGTGGGCGAAAATGGTGGGGAAAAGAAAAGAAAAAATAATACGGATATGGTGTGCGACGTTCGCGTTTTTTTCTTTCTTTTTCTTCGTTGCGTATACATGTATACCTATTTCGGTAGCCATGCCACGGAAAATTCACAGAGATTTAGTAACAACAACAACGAACGGAATTTAAGCAATGGGGACGAACAATATATCGCGATGAACAATGAATTCATATATTCCATCGTTGTTGCTATTTTCTTCTTGATTTTTTTTTCTCTTTTTTCTTCTTTTTTTTATATGTCATCATCGTGTCGTTATCTTCTTTTGCAGTAGGCTAGGACAAAGTAACCATTATATAGATATATATAACGAGAGAGAGAGGGGGGAGAGAGAGAGAGAGAGAGAATAGAATGAATGAAAGTGAGAGTGAGCAAGGATTTCACGAAATTAATTAATGTAATATATTGTTCGTTTAATTCTTAACAAATGAAACGAGGTTGGATGAGTGATGATTATGATGATGATGATGATGAGGTCGTTGCACACTTTATAAGAGAGTGTAAGGAGACAAAAAATATATATATAAATATTTCTTAGGATACGCCTAGGTTTTTAGTGGTTTAAGTAAGATTTATGTATTAAGTGAAAGTACATTGCGTTTCTATTCGAAAAACCCACGCAGATATAAAGGCCGACTCGAGAGGAGAGCCTGGTCCACCTGGAATCTTTCCGGAGTCAGAGGCTGTTTTT
>NW_017100219.1:1548768-1549300 GCF_001263275.1 Habropoda laboriosa
CGACTTTCAGTACTCCGCGAATCTTCGTCGACCATTTTGCTCGATCGAGATCCGCGGATCTGATGACGATGTTAAACGAAGGGATTAATTTCGAACGAATTTCGCGGCTGCTTCGATCGTCTGTGACCTTTGAAACGGTCGCGAAATTGACACGATCTTCGTTTCCTTTCGTTGAACCTAACCTAAAACACCACGGACGAAATTTTCAGCGAATTTTTTTTTTTTTTTTTACACAAGTTCGAGGTAATGAAAGGAAAGGAAAGAGATGCAATCATGAATTTTTGGCGTGGGCCGTTAAAAGAGACCAGTCTCGAGGACATACAACGGGGAGAAAGATATGATTTAGATGTAATTCGTTACCCATGTTTAAGCATTGATCTCCTGTACGATTTTAAGAAAGTACAGCCGATGCCAAATCACCTCCGCGATTTTTTCTTCTTCTTCTTACCCTTATTGTAATACGTTTAACGAAGCAACCTTTATCGTATTTGGCTTCCCCTTTCCCCCTCCACCCTCCCCCCCCCCCCCCCAC
>NW_017100219.1:1549331-1571935 GCF_001263275.1 Habropoda laboriosa
TTAGTATGTTTAGAAGACTGAAAGCTTCGCGAAGATTGCGTTGTTCGGAAAAGATTTTTCTCTGGGGAAAAGAAAAAGAAATATAAGTCGTATCGAGTCTATCGTTGATCGTGAATTCTTTTTGTAAGATCAACGCAGACAATCAGATCTGTGATTGTCGTTTTGTCGCGTTGAGACGCAATCTTCGTCTAGCTTTAGGTTATCGATAAATTTTGTATTCTGCTTAATTTCATTCATTCTCTTGTACAAAATCATCACGAAGATTCCACCCGTTTTTAATATTTTTTTACGAATCAGACTTTATAGATAGTTTATCGGTGGTGTGTTAAGCGTGGAAAAAGAATAAAGGCCGTTTGAAAGTACTCCCCAGTAGTCACTAGATGGAAAAAGAAAAAAAAAAAATCATTGTTCTTTGTTTTCTCTCTTTGTCTACCTTTTTCGTTCTACCGGATAACTGCCAGAATTTCAGAGAGAGAAAATTCGCCGCAAGAGTACGCGCAATTTCGAACGAAAGCGCGTGCGTGTGTAGGCTGACTCGAAAGCATTCTCACCAACCAGAGTACAAATCGTAGCTTCTGGAGATCTTTAAACGGTTCTTGAAAAATCATGCAAGAGTGCATCTTGTATTTCGAATGATTTTGTTTTTTTTTTTTTTTGTTTTTTTTTTAATACACCAACTTAACCTTTACGCGTACTACTCTCTTTACCTTGGAAAGTCAAAGAGAACATTTCCCCCTCGACGTGTACCACTCTTTTTCATCGTCACCGATGAATTCTCGCGCGCAAAAAAGTTGAAAAAAGAAAAGGGAACTTAATGTAATGTAAATGTAATTCTGTATCTTAAACGGTATATTATTGATTTTATAATGGTAGCTGTTTATTACAAGTCTTCTTTTTTTGTTTTTTGTTTACGATAATTTGGTTGAAAACCATCCTTCGAGGTATACTCCCCTGTTCCCCCTCCCCACTCCTCGAATCGTCATCTCTTCCCCCCACTCCACCCCACCCGCCACCCTCCGGGAACATTTTTCACCATTCGCTCTTTTCCCCCCTCTTTGAGATTATAATTCAAAAATACGACTGGTGGTTACAAAGCTATTTTTTTTCGTAGTTCACTCGTGAAGTGCGCTATGAGTGGCAGAATTGATTCGTTGTGGAATTCTAATGGTCGTTTTTTCATACTGGTTACGCTGTGTTCGACGTTTCAATGGCGCTTTCATGGGCGCTGCAGGATACACGCTGTACTATGAGAGCGAATCCGCGATAAGAAATCGAATTGAAGTAACTGTTTTAGTAAGGACGCGCGTTGGATGATCTTTTACTTGAGTCGACAAGAAACAAACGAAAAGAGGATACCGTTCTAATTCGATCGCTGTACTTGTAAGCACGTGGAAAAGAAAAAAAAAACAAATGGAAAAGTAACATTGAATTACAAATAAGAAAAAAAGGAGAGAAAGAAGAAAACGAATAGTCAACGGCAGACTCTACGAAATTACTTTTTCCTCCATCAGCGTTGAATGAAAAAAAAAAATTATATATATATATATATAAAGAGAGAAAAAGAAATTCTAGAAAAAGCAAACGACTATAGAATCTCGTCAGATCTGAAAGGATCGAACAACAAGGAAAAAAGTAATGTCTGCTGTCGGGAATTAAACGAAAAAAAAATAGTAAAAGAGAATAATCTTATGTCTATGTAACCCTGTGATGTATTAGTATGATCTCAGTAAACATAACTTAGCGTGTACTTCTTATTTTGTAATAAGTATAGATGTATATGTGCGTTTCCAAACGTGAAACACGTAAAGGAAGGTCCCAGTAAGAGAGTATAAAAGATTTGCCGCATATGCTTGGAGCCACGTGTGCACGATGTTTGTTCGAGTGGGTGAATGTTTAAAGGCAAGAAAAAAAAAAACAAAAAAAATTAACGGGAGAGCAGAAATACCCAGTGCCTCACTTCCAGTTGGTATTCGCGTTAGAATTCTATGTGTAACGACCATATATTATTATATAAACCGTAATAGTAAGAGAGTCTAAAAAACTAACCTACATAAGTGAATGCCTATGTTTATTAAAAAAAGATTTATCTAAAAAAAAAAAAGAACGTTTCGACATACCTCTTTCTTTCTTTTACAACGCCTGGTATCCAAAACCTGTAGTTATTCCTCGTGTGTATGCGAATCGTGTAGCATTTCTAATTACACTGGATAACGTAAACAAAAATAATCCACAATTCTCTTCCCATCCGTACGATACAAACATCCTTATGTACTCTTTTCACAATAACAACTAACCTGCCCTTCACGGTAACCTCCTGAAATGCATCGTCTCCTTGTTACAGCCGAACACAACAAACCTCCTAGTACTTCCTTGAATCCTACTACAATCTTCACATACCGAATCCAGAAGTGTACAGAGAATTTGTTGTTCGTTGAGAAAAAATTGAGACAGGTACAGGTGCAACGGAAGCTGTATCGGTAGAAAATACTCGAGGTTGATTAAGAAGCAGGTGTCTGGATCTGTACGTATTTACTTTTTGGTAAGTGACACTTTAATTTTTATTATCTTCTTTATTTTCGTTTTGAAACGAAAGTCTCGGAGTAGGGACACGTCGTACCCTCCTCTTCTTAAACGTTTATTTCAATTGAAATTATTTGATCGTCGCGTGGTTGTAAAATCGAGGTCAGGGGATTATGCAAGAATTTCTTCGGTGAATCAGAACTGTTTCCTCGCGTGGACAGAAATGATCAATGAAAGTTCGAGTAACACTGTTCGAACGGAAATATTTTGAAATACTTTCTTTTATTTTTTCACTCGTTCGAAGTGCTACGTGGCTCTATTCACAAGTGAGCCTCCTTCAAATTATGATGCACGTGTCTTTCTGCAATCTGTACTCTTTTCAATGTTTATCGGCTGAGACACTTGGTCTCGTGCCTCGAGAAGTACACATAAAACATCTTCTGTCTTCCAACGACAAACAGTATTCTTTTTGTCCACCGTGCAGGCTAAATTATCTTTTTTATCGCTCGATAAGCATTCAAATTTCATTTATTTAATATCGAAATTTTATTCTGATAAACGTGTATCGGTCGTTTCGTTACGAACGACTGAAAAACAGGAAATAATCGTAAAAATTGACGTGACAAGAAGTCGGCTGTAGGTTCGTAGGAAAAAAAAATTATGAAAACCGTTTTAACAGAATTGAACACGGTTGTTTGTCAGGCTCCTTTTTTCCGTAACTCCGTGTCCTCGTTGTGCCTCGACGTATAAACACGCACGTTCACTATAGTTATGCTTCTATGCAATCTCTGTTGCTAGGCGCACCTCGGCCCACCAACAGTATTTTTAGACGATACGCTCACATTTCGACGTTCATTCTTGAATGAGAGTGCCCTGTTCGTAGACTCGTCCAGTACCACCAGAAGAATTCCACAGATTCCAATATTGCTTTTCTATAGAAAAACAACACGGAAACGTTGCCAGAATAATGATATAACGGGTACAATACATTATAGAAAAATACGCTGCACTGTATATCGATGTTTTCTATACTTTTTACAACGTCGTTGCTTGTCTCTTTTCGCGATGTTGTAACCTGGCTTACTTCACACACCTTATCGTTTGTTGCAAAAATTGCAAAAGCAGAAAATGTGAAACGTTATGAAAATGCTACGTACGGGAAATATTTTTTTGTTTTTATCGATCGTTGTTTTCGTATATATAAGAAGCACACTTTGTATATTCGTAATTGGAGTAGAATTTGTTGCATCAAGAAGATCGATCGTTTAATTTTTGTACAATTACGCGTAGTATTTAAGAAGGCCTCGGGGATGAAAGCCGGAAGTGGCCTCGATTTTGTTATCGACTTACTACCGTGAGAATTTCTGTTCGCAGTTGCAGACAACGTTCTTGCAAATATTGATAACATTAATTTTATCACACCGAAAGACAATCTGAATGTTGTTTATCTTCGTAATGCGTGGTACAGTGGTGTTAAATGTCTCCGGTGATTTATAATCGAGGTTGAAATAACTCGTAATTGCGTTTCGCACGACGGGCTGGACAGTTCGGTAAAAGTGGATCGAATATGTTCGTTAGGTTATTGAAATTTCGAACGGGCACTGGTAAATAACTGTGAGCAGCGTTTCTTTGGAATTTTGCGACGGTAGCGACAGTTAGTGGTCGAAGAAGGAACTGAAAATGTCGGTAACTAGGCCCATTGGCGGAGATATCGATTCAGAACAAACCCAGATTCTAATTTGCATAAAATTACGTAAATCGGCGTTGATTTCTTTTCGTCTCGAGTGTTGAAACACCATATTCGAATACTATTTCGGACCCAAAAAAAGATTAGCGATCTCTAGTAATATGAAATAAATTAAAACATCTGGTCCTTTCATTTCTTCACTTATAGTTATAAATCTTTCTTACTTTCACCTAAAGAAAATGAACCTGAATTTTTAAAAGAAGCAGACTGAAAACTTCTAACATACGAAACACAGAAATTCATCGGAAGATGAAAAGAATCCTCGAGTATTAATACAAAAGTCGTAATTGTTGCGTGAATAACGGAAGGTATTACGCCATCTCGAAAAGTTCGCATTGTAATTCAATCTCGTATCTCGAGCAGTCTGAGAAACCGGAAGTGGAGAACGCTGTGCCATCCTGATACCATTTGTCTCCGATTAGAACCGATAGTCCACTTCCTCGTTAGAGAATATTAAACATGTATGCACTCTGAAAACGGGAAACAGTATTGACATCCTCTCGTTAAATCATCTTGAACGTCGTTTACTCCCGTGAAAAGACATATTCTCTCCCCGTGTATAAAATTTTCACACAAAAGCAGGGAACACATTTCGTGACGTGTGCGACGAGAAGGTGTGTTCCTCTTTTCGCGCAAAAAAAAAATCTCTCTCTGCCGTGGCGTATACAAAGGGGCAATCATCTCTGGCGAATTTCTTCGAGATTTATCAACGAAGAAAGAAAACGTAGCACGGTAGTAGGGGAGTTGGCCGTTACTCGAAGTGGTCTTTCGCATTATTTTCAGCCCGACGACTTCCTGAAGAAGCGTCTTCTTCTGGGTTCGCCTCTTACAAATTGCGCCACGGGTGCAACGTACCTGTTGTTTACCACATAGCGGGTTCAAAGCCCGGTCAGTGCAACGGTCCTCCACCTTCCCTGCCTTCCTACCCTGCTCATCTTTCTTGCCCCACCATCGCTCGGCTCAACATCATCCCATCCCCTACCGCGTCGGCCTCTTCAAGTAAGGACAAAGCGGTAGTTGCCTGTGGTTCCAAGTCTCGGAGGATGCGCAACACGAGGAGCTCGCTTGTGTCTCTTTGTAAAATATACACGGCGGCGCTCGTGCTCCTCGAACCTTCTCCGCCCTCTTCTGTCTCCTCTCTGCACTATCTCGTCCTCTTTCCTAACCTAACTTTCTATCGTTTCTCTATCTGCTCGTTTTTATTCGATCACACCTGTATACTGTACACGCGTCTTAGGATAGGAGATAAATCGACGGGATAAGTTCACGGTTAATTGCTCTGTGTCTCTTGCATCACGTACATATCTCTCTTCGTTCAATGAAAACACGCTCATACACGTTTACCGTTAATTCCGACGATAGATATCTAAGACTGGTTACCTCCTCTGTTTGTTTGTAAACATTTTCAGTCATCCGCGAAAGGCACATCTCTCCACCGGAGGCACACACTCGTTTACCTACGACAAATCCTGTGGTGATGACTTTTAGGTTAGAATTTCTATTAGCACGGAAAGGAGAGATACGAGAGTGTGCAGTGGAAGAGGAGAAGTGTCGCGGTTGTTGTTATTGTTGTTGTTGACGGAGGGACGAAAGAAAGGGTTGATAGTGTGGTAAAGGAAGAAGAGTGGACCAACCAATCGGGATGGAGGCCGTACTACGGCGTAGTACTCCAGTGGGATCAGGGTTCAAAGCCCGGTCAACACCATGTCCATGGTTCTTTCTCCTACTCCCCTTCTTTCTCTCTCCGGCGCGCCGGTGCCAACCTCCCCCCTCCTTAACTCCAGTTTCTCCCCACCAACTCGAGTCACCCTTTCTCTCTCTCTTTCTTTCTCGTTGTACCTCGGTTATTTCATGACCACGGTACATGCGCGTAGAGAGATATACACACATACACCTATGCGTACGTAGCTTCTTTCTCTACTCTCTTGAGTGTCTCTTTTCGTCTGAACGCATCGTGTTGGCCGTGGTGATTCACCATCGGTCGGAGATAAGAGGCCAATGAAAGGAAACTGTAGAGGGCAGCACCGGCGAATAAGTACGTGCTCCACTTGCCCCGGAGGAAAGGTGATATCGGGCAACAAAGATGAAAAATCACGCGAATCGGTTCCTGGCTCCTGTTTATCCCGTTTCTCGCCAGTTTATCGCCTTCTTCTTCCTTCGGTTAGAAAGGGAAATGCAATATTACGTCGGTAAGTTCACGCTGTAAGCTGCTGATAATGGAGATGTTGCTACTAGTTCGCGTACTTATCGCTGATGCATCGATCGTAGCCAGCGTATTGATAGTTTGCGAACGAATTTAGTCTCTTCACGGTGCAGTTTTTTTTTTTTTTTAACTTTGAAAATAACGAGGCAATTTTTTGTGTTGTTATATTTGATTGTGATTTAGTGTTTTTCTTGTTAGGAGGTATTATATGACGAATAGTTTATTCACTGTCACTAGTTTCTTCATATTTTTTTCTGTCACAAATATTGGAATTTTTCAAGGATATTAAACGTGCATATGCACGATAATGTTCACGAGGTTAATTGCGCAATGCAAATGTGTGATGTAATTCAAGTTGATGAAATTCCAATTTTGTTGCATTAAATTTCAAGTTTTACGTGGAAATCGAACAGAGTGAAGTTTATCGTTCATTTTCTTTTTCTGTAGTTACTTTCAGTTCTACTGAATTTCAAATTTTTCAGCAGTAGTGTACGTGTTGGTGTCCTCGATTACATAGTATTTATCGATTTTTCTGAATCGATTTATCATTTATTTTTTCATAGAATATTCTTGTAAGCAATTTCACTCCGTAATATTTTACGATTTTATATAATACTCATAATTTTTTTGAATAGGTCAATCATTTCACTTTTCACGGAATGTGCTAAGGAATTTTATTCCGCAATAATTTACAATTTTATATAGTATTCGTCGACTTTTTTAAATAAATGAATCATTTAATTTTTCACGGAGTATTCGGAGGAATTTTTTCCCACAACATTCGTCGATTTTTCTCTAGAAAAATCTCGAACACCTGTTCAACGGTAATTAGTACAGATTACACGACCCACTTTTGCACCGATTTACCCAGAACGGTCTACCACAATAATTTACAATTTTATACAGTATTCGTCGACTTTTTTAAATAAATGAATCATTTAATTTTTCACGGAGTATTCTGAGGAATTTTTTCCCACAACATTCGTCGATTTTTCTCTAGAAAAATCTCGAACACCTGTTCAACGGTAATTAGTACAGATTACACGACCCACTTTTGCACCGATTTACCCAGAACGGTCTAAAATTGCCGGTATAAACTTGAGGCGTAGACAGTACTCTGCTAGACTAATAAGTAGACTCGATAACGTTGGTAAACAGGAAGCGAAGGAAGCCCGAGTCGCGAAGTAGGTTTATGTACCTTCTCCTATCACGCTAAACGGTCACCAACGTGTTACGCGAGTTTTCGTTTTCCCTTTTTCCCCGTCGCCGGTAAACGAACACACCCCGGAGATCGCGTGGAAAAATTTAAAAATACCCAACGCGTTCGACACACACGGCAGGAAATGATAGCCACGCGGATTTTGTGTACGAAACTGGAGAGGAAACCGGTTACGCGAACATTCATTAAGAGATCACGGTGCCTCGTACCGAAATTACGCGGCTATTGACAAACCTGGCAGTATTTTGCTCGTGTGGAACACCCTTAATGATACTACACACTTTGTCTCCCGATGAATATCAAGCACCAAAAATCCTCGTAACTACGCTGTCATCCTCTTTGTTTGTACAGAGTAATTACCTAAGCGAAGGTAGCCGTGTAATTTCATCGGTGATATATCGTTAATACGTGGTAAGAATGAGTAAGAAAAGTTAATAATTAGGTTGCTGCGAATGAAATATAGAAATATATTTTAAAATATGTATTAAATTTTTTTCAACAGCTTAAACTGCCGGGTTGATACCGTATATCAGTCCTAAATAGTGTGTTCTTTTTTGACCCAAAGAGCTCACGTGTAACAATTTTTATTACTTGCACGCCGTATGAACGTAGACAACAAATTCTTAATGTAATATTGAGGGAATATAAACTTGATAACAGCAAAACTTAAAAAAGTATGAAGACGATGGGTCAAAAAAGACCCAAATACCGCAGTAGGGTCTTTTTGCGTTTTGTCCCATCGTAAATTTTTACACACAATAGTAAAGAAGAATAGTATAACAGTTGAACACACAAGTATAACACAATGAAGACGTTTGATGGAAAAAGGGCACATACGCCAAAACGCCATTTGAAGAGAATCGATTTCAAAGTTTTCACTGTCGTGTTACTTAATGAAAAGTAATGCAATTAAATCGAAAAGAGAAGTAACATTTTCTTAATATATTATATACATATATAACATACCTGAGTCGACTTAAGCGATTTAAGAAAAAATGGTACATAAGCCTATGTGCCCTTTTTCCATCAATGGCCCCAGCTGTTTGATCCTACATATCTAAAATTTCATTTCACATGCACCAATGAAACGCACGTGTTCCTATTTACGTTACGTCTTCCTTGCACACCCTTGCGAGAGAAGTGAAATTGAAGGAAAGAGAAGAAACATAGAAAAAGAGTAATAAAAAGTTGTTACTGTCGCGTCAGGATTCAGGATATTAATCACTCGTGATGATCGCACACCAGCGTAATTGGTACGTGCCGGTGAGACTTATCTTTCACGTACAAACGATCGTCGAGGGGTGAAGTCTCGCCCTCTCGACGATCGCTGGATAATGGAGTAATAACGGTCATTAACATTTTCTGCGTCAAGTTTATCATAGAAATCTTTGTCGTTCACGAGGCGTGTAAAAGTCCGGAGTCAGCGTAGATTTACTGGGTTATAATTTCATCGTAGTATTTTAATATCTTCCGATGTTACCTTAGGGTGCTCTGCACCATCAAACAAAACAAATCCGAACTTCTTCGTTGTCCTTTTCTTTTTTCCTTAACCCTTTCGTTTTGCTTCGGCATTTACAGGCTCTTTGAAAGTTTCCTCGCAATGTTCCAGTTCGCGTCCTCTTCGTGCACTTCTGTCTATCTTAATTTAATCTTTAACCCTCCAGTCGCGGAAGATTTTCATATTTTTCTGGGCAAAATCGTGGGCGATTTTTATATTTTTGTATATAAAATCGTGGGCGATTTTTATACTTTTGTATATAAAATCGTGGGCGATTTTCATACTTTTTTATATAAATCACGGGCGATTTTTATATTTTTGTATATAAAATCGTGGGCGATTTTTATATTTTTGTATATAAATCACGGGCGATTTTCATATTTTTGTATATAAAATCGTGAGCGATTTTCATACTTTTCTATATAAATCACGGGCGATTTTTATATTTCTCTACATAAAATTATGGGCGATTTTCATATTTTTCTGAACAAACTCGCCGACAATTTTCACATTTCCCTGAACAAAATCGCAAACGAAATTTCCATCTTCCTTAGCTTCATCGCAAGGCGACTTTTAACGCACCACACAAAAAATAATCAAAACGAGTAAAAAAGAAAGAAAATACTATCATTTATTAACATACACCTTGCAGAAAACACGAATCCGACGTTCACCGAAAACACAAAAAACCGGCATTATTAAAAGTCTCTTCAAATATAACACACCTTGAAACATGGTTGCATACATAATCGAACATCGCAATCTTCGCACCGCGTTCCCTCAGTTCACTTCCTCTAAAAAATCAATGCGACGCGATAATAACGTGGCCCTCCGAAATTAAGAGAACAAGTAAAACTCGACTTGACCGTCGCCCGCGGCCAAAGGGTTAATTTTATCCTTCACGCGCTTCCACCTTAATTTCATCAAAGAAAGTTTAAAACGATACGACCACAAAAAAAAAAGAACCATTTTGCAACCACAATGATTTAAATAAAAATAAAATTTTTTCCACCCTACTCGTCAACAATTACATCTCGCGAGACGTGAAACGGAACGTTTCACGAGTTCCTTACGGAGCGGCGTGACGGTCGTTTTACTCGTGGCTGCTGTAAAATCAATTGATGCTAATTTGCGAAACTGCTTATGGGAATATTAGAACAGTTGGCTGCAAAGGGTAATCACATACGCATACAATGCGTACTATACCAACGTCCTTGAGCGTAAGCGATCTGTTTACGAAAGGGACGTCGACCCCTTTGGTACTCACATCCATTATGAAGCTTGTCGAAGGGGAAAATAACATAAACGGTCCTGGACGATGCTTACACGTAGCCTTTCCTTTCTTGTTTTTCCAATTTAAAGGATCCTCCGCATCTCTACGATCTATCATCCATAGAACACTTCGAATCTTCTTACAACGAACGCTTTTTCATCGCCAACCTATACATATATATATACTACCTGGCGAAACTCGAAAGTGGTAAAACCGACGACGGGTGTGATTCGTGGAAAGCGTCGGAGGTCTGATCTTCGAAGCCGCGTGAAATTGGCCGGTCGTAAGGAGGCGGAAAAAGGGGAAGATTGTCGGGTCAGAGCGCAGGAAGTGTAGAACGGCGTGGAGCAAAAGGAGAGGTTTTGCTTTCTCCGAAGCGTTTACACGGAGTTTTATTAATGCAGAAAGCGAGCATCTCGCCTGGTTGCAATCAGCTCGGGCAATTGTAGTTGGAGAGTTTCTTTTAAGAGTTACAGTAGATTGCATTCCACGAAGTAATTTCACTCGGACAGTTTCCCTGATCGATTCCGTTCGCTGTCGGAAACCGCCTTGCCCTTTATTTTATTTTCACTCTTTCGACATCGCAGCCGCGAAACTGGGTGAAAAAAAGAGGTTAAACATTGTGCAACCAAGTGACGGAAATTACACTCGAGTTCGTTCGATTTCGCCTTATTTTTCCAAGTAGGTTTTTTCAGTTTCGTTTCTCTGTCACGGATAACCCTTTCGTCCAGCACGAGACACGAAGTTCGGCTTCGGTTGTATGCTACCGGCTACAATCCTGATATTTCGGATCGAGATCAAAGGAAGGGGGTGCCCCCATGTTCTACTATGTTGGGTTCTACGCAACCCGTCCCTCTTCGTTTTCGTCAATGGCTCGAAATCGTTCCCTCTTTATGTCCCTCTGCCCCTTAGAACTGAACCGTTTTAGATTCAAAACCGGATTGAACGGATAGGAATACGGAAATTCTTCGGTATAAGAATTTCCAACCAGGCATACCTCAAACGGATCGTATATCTACACCAATCCTCTCACTAAAACGTTCACCACCCTTTTTCTACTATGTTGTTCCGCCTGTCCAGTCCTTTAACCTTAGATACCTCGCCCTGTCCTTTCGTTTTATTTCCAGACCCTTTTTATTTATAACTTTTCACGATAGTCGACACAATGTTGCAGAGAAATTTTTTATCTGAGGGAGAGAGAGAGGCGTGTTCTTTGTTCTTGAAACAGGTCTCGTGGACATGGAGTAAACGATAAAATTTGTTTCACGGCTCCCTCGAAACATGTACTAACCAACAGACTAAACTTTATCTGTCTTGCGCTACGTGCAGCCACTTTGTGGCACTCCGTTCCGTCCAGCGTGGAAAAAGTTTTTGTTCCGTGCAACCATAAGCGGTAGGTGAATGACCGAAAAATGACCTGCATCGAGCTCTTACTTTTGGTTAACTTTACAGCTACGAAATTACCACTTTTGTTAAAGGGATACACCCCACCCTGAAGTGTTCGAAAAGAGTTCAACTTTTGGAAGTTTTTTTTTTAGTGGGAATTGGTAAAGGATGTGTTTCAATTTTTTCGGAGGATGTAAATGTAACTTTTAGCTTTTTTCTCCAATTTTTGGAATGTGAAAATGTTGGGGAATGAAGGAGTTCCCAGCCATCGCCAGCAAGGATTCGAACGCCTGAAATAGAAAATTCTTTCTGATTTATAAATAAAAATGTATGACTTTTTTTTAAATTGTAATTATTATAGAAATGGTGGCAGTTCGAAGAGGAAAGGCCTCTCTTTGCCAGAAAAATCAAGTTCGAAGCTTTCTAAAAAATTAAATAATTGAGATATCGAAAAAATCGTAAGCTACATTGTGGGCAATACATTCTCATTTACGAGTCAAAATGAATTTTTAAAAATTGCAATTATTATACAAATGGTGGCAGTTCGAAGAGGAAAGGCCTCTCTTTGCCAGAAATATCAAGTTCGAAGCTTTCTAAAAAATTAAATAATTGAGATATCGAAAAATTGTAAGCTACATTGTGGACAATACATTTTCATTTACGAGTCAAAATGAATTTTTAAAAATTGCAATTATTATACAAATGGTGGCAGCGAAGGGAAAAGGCCTTTCTTTACCCAAAAAATCAAGTTTAAATTTAAAAAAAAATTAAATAATTGAGATATCGAAAAAATTCAGCTCGGGCAATTGTAGTTGGAGAGTTTCTTTTAAGAGTTACAGTAGATTGCATTCCACGAAGTAATTTCGCTCGGACAGTTTCCCTGATCGATTCCGTTCGCTGTCGGAAACCGCCTTGCCCTTTATTTTATTTTCACTCTTTCGACATCGCAGCCGCGAAACTGGGTGAAAAAAAGAGGTTAAACATTGTGCAACCAAGTGACGGAAATTACACTCGAGTTCGTTCGATTTCGCCTTATTTTTTCAAGTAGGTTTTTTCAGTTTCGTTTCTCTGTCACGGATAACCCTTTCGTCCAGCACGAGACACGAAGTTCGGCTTCGGTTGTATGCTACCGGCTACAATCCTGATATTTCGGATCGAGATCAAAGGAAGGGGGTGCCCCCATGTTCTACTATGTTGGGTTCTACGCAACCCGTCCCTCTTCGTTTTCGTCAATGGCTCGAAATCGTTCCCTCTTTATGTCCCTCTGCCCCTTAGAACTGAACCGTTTTAGATTCAAAACCGGATTGAACGGATAGGAATACGGAAATTCTTCGGTATAAGAATTTCCAACCAGGCATACCTCAAACGGATCGTATATCTACACCAATCCTCTCACTAAAACGTTCACCACCCTTTTTCTACTATGTTGTTCCGCCTGTCCAGTCCTTTAACCTTAGATACCTCGCCCTGTCCTTTCGTTTTATTTCCAGACCCTTTTTATTTATAACTTTTCACGATAGTCGACACAATGTTGCAGAGAAATTTTTTATCTGAGGGAGAGAGAGAGGCGTGTTCTTTGTTCTTGAAACAGGTCTCGTGGACATGGAGTAAACGATAAAATTTGTTTCACGGCTCCCTCGAAACATGTACTAACCAACAGACTAAACTTTATCTGTCTTGCGCTACGTGCAGCCACTTTGTGGCACTCCGTTCCGTCCAGCGTGGAAAAAGTTTTTGTTCCGTGCAACCATAAGCGGTAGGTGAATGACCGAAAAATGACCTGCATCGAGCTCTTACTTTTGGTTAACTTTACAGCTACGAAATTACCACTTTTGTTAAAGGGATACACCCCACCCTGAAGTGTTCGAAAAGAGTTCAACTTTTGGAAGTTTTTTTTTTAGTGGGAATTGGTAAAGGATGTGTTTCAATTTTTTCGGAGGATGTAAATGTAACTTTTAGCTTTTTTCTCCAATTTTTGGAATGTGAAAATGTTGGGGAATGAAGGAGTTCCCAGCCATCGCCAGCAAGGATTCGAACGCCTGAAATAGAAAATTCTTTCTGATTTATAAATAAAAATGTATGACTTTTTTTTAAATTGTAATTATTATAGAAATGGTGGCAGTTCGAAGAGGAAAGGCCTCTCTTTGCCAGAAAAATCAAGTTCGAAGCTTTCTAAAAAATTAAATAATTGAGATATCGAAAAAATCGTAAGCTACATTGTGGGCAATACATTCTCATTTACGAGTCAAAATGAATTTTTAAAAATTGCAATTATTATACAAATGGTGGCAGCGAAGGGAAAAGGCCTTTCTTTACCCAAAAAATCAAGTTTAAATTAAAAGAAAAATTAAATAACTGAGATATCGAAAAAATCGTAAGCTACATTGTGGACAATACATTTTTATTTACGAATCAAAATGAATTTTCAATTTGAGACCTTCCAATCCTCGCCGGCGATGGCGTTAGGAAAGGTTCCGCAACCAACGAAAGTAAATCCTCCAATTTGCAACAATTTCACTTTTCCAAAATTGCAGAAGAAATCTAAAAGTTACATTTACATCCTCCAAAGAAATTGAAACTTTTCACTGAGCAATCACCTACAAAAAAAAATTCCCAAACCTATCGCCAACCTGGGAGAACGCGATCGAACAAAATCAGCTCGATCCTTGCGAGGAAAATTTCCTCCGGCGCTGTTCGAGAAGGAAGAACGAAACGGTTAACGGAAAAACTGTAGATCTTCGTTGGCACGGACAAGGGGGGGGCGTAGGATAAAGATCGCAAAGTGAACGAGCAGCAGCGAAGGAAAACGCGTTTCGCGAACGAGCTTCCGGAGGCAGGAACGTTTCTCGCGGCGTTCGCACGGGATCATCAGCGATATGGGAAGGAAAGGAGCGGCGAGAACGGTACCGAGGCCTCGGGTAAGAAACCGTAATTGCCAGCCAGTGACTTTTGTAGCAGAAATTGCCCTCGTGGAAAGCCAGGTTTGAGTATAGCCGCGCTACGATTCGTCGGGAGACGAGAGGCATCGCAGGATGGAAGAAACCGGCGATCGATGGTGTACAAGAGGCTGGAACTCGAACAAGAAATCATGGAACTGACCTTTAAATCGGCTGTATGCGCCATAACGGAAATAATCTTTTCGCGTGAACTCCATCGGCTTCGATTCTTCGAAACCCTTGTAACTCACGATATGAAACTACGCGTGTAAAACAGACGATACCACCGACATAGATCATCGTCGATCGTTTCAGTAAGTGTTTAAAGGGAGCGATAAAACGGGAAGGACAGAGTGTAACCGAATGAGTGGCTTTGTCAGAATCTGTCGGTTGATTAGAGTTAATTGTAAAGTGCTTCTACGGTCGCTGCACTGATTGTAAATTATGAGACCGATGTGAGTCGTAATACGTACGCATAATCGAGGAAACGGGACTATTCGTGGTAACGAGGTCGTTACGGGAGGAGACAATTAAAATATTCATGGGAGTTGGTCTGTTGAACGCTCCTTTCTAATTTAATAATTAACGCGGCACATGGAAATTTTTTACGAGTACCCTGGAAGATAATGGCCCATTTTCAGCCATTTTTGTAATTGCTAGGGATATCTACGTAATTTCGAGAAGAGATTGCATTCGTTACGGCGTGAGATAAGCGAGTGCGTTTGGAAAAAGACCGCAGAGAAATGGACGCATACGTGTAGTTCACGTACGGAGAGTCTATCTCTGCTCTTGTTATTTCAGCCTGAAGGAAAAAATGCTCTTCATGGCGAAGTTACGAGTGTATCGAGTGCACTTGGTGCACCTGTAACGCATGTAGATGCAGTCGAGTTGCGGCTTGCGTTAAAAGTGTACTGGTGATTGTGGGTGTTGGGATACCCATTATGTTCGTAGAGGAAGTGTTATATTATTTGAATTACATTTCTACGCCAAATATATATCTTGCGATCGGTGAAAATACGAGGTTTGATTAAAAAATACTCGGATTGTGCGTAAGAAAAATAACAGAAAAGTTTAAATCCTTCAAAGAATAAAACCAAATTTTGAGAACAGAAAGAAGTAAACATATTGCCCAATTTCATAATAATATGAAACACATTCGATGGACTACAAAAGGCCTGAAAAAATAAGAAAACCGGTTAAGTACTTAAAAAATAGAAGCAAATTGGGGGAATAAAAAATATTAAAATATTGCTCAATTTCAGAATAATATGGAACATCAGCGTATAAAAAAGGAAGCCTAAAAAGTGAAGAAAGAATCTTAACTACGAGGTATAGAAAGCGTTGACAATGATATGCAGCTACGACAGAGCACCATTTTAACGTAGAATATTTTTCATTAGCAAAGTCCGAACATTTCTTATCAAACGTTGCATATGTACTCATCGCACGATGAAACTCCAGACGGAATAATTCTTTTCAAGATCATCAACAACCTTGCAACGACTATTTAACTCTGCCTCACATTCGGTAAATGTCTCAATACTTATGACCACGAGTGTACAGCGTGCATCAGCCTCGGGCACTGTCTTCTCTGTTCTCTCCATTATCACCGCGGCGATCGCGATAATAGCGAACGAGTTAATGGAAAATTAAAAAGAAAAAGGAAACCTAGATTCCAATCTCGGCAGATAGACATGCATTCTTTTATCTTATCGAAATCCTGATCACGCCATGACAGTATCGTGGGATTTAATTCGACGTAATACCGCGAACAACCGCAGATCAATCGCGGGAAGTCCGGCGTATCAATTTTTCTCCCAGCGACAAACCGCAACGATAGAGTCTATCAGCATCCAACGAAACCCGACTACTACGTACCGTACTCTCTACCGATTAGATTTAGTAACTAGACGACCGTGAAATCGAAACACAGCTGTGATCGTCCCGAGCAATTTCGATCTGGATACTCTACTGCCCTCGACGAAACTACTCGACCTGCATCGCCATTTTTAGTCACGATCCAGAGGATCGCCCTCGGTCTCTCCTCGTTGCACGCTGACGCGCCTCTCCTCGAAGCAAGGCCATTTTAATAGCAGAGACATTTATCATACGGGCTGGAACACAACATTGGTTGTGTCAAATCGAGGGATGGACACGATTGCAGTTGAACGATTTCGACGACAGACGATGTTCCTCCTCTTTATCTAGACGAAGAAGAAGTGGAGAGGATTGGTGGTTATTGCTTCGAGTGTTCTGCCCGAGGATAGAATGCTTGGAAGCGTTGAAAGAATTAGTGGAAAAAAAAGGGGGAATGATAACACACGTGAAACAAGGTTTCTTCTGGATAATTGTCTCACGGACACATTCCTGTCCTCGTCCTTCTCTTTCACCTCCTCCTCCTACTCCGCGCCACTTTGGTTCACGTCCATCGTGTTAAAATCACCAACTGGCCTGTCGGTCTTCTATTCCTTGTCGCGCTTGATAGCCGCAAAAACATGCACTTCCTCCTCGTGCAAAGAGTTTAATCGTAGATCTTCCTGTACGACCAGTCACGTCAGTCGGTCCGTGCCGTTTCCTTTCACAGGATAGCGGCACGGGATGGTAGTCGTCTAATGACACCGACCATTACCAGTCAACTGCTAATGTCGCTCTGTGTGGATGGAAAGCATTTTTTGGGCGAACCGAAGAAATCTGGAAAAATATCACGGCCATCAGGCTACACGAAATACACGACCAAACTGGACGTACTCGGAACATTACCAGAAAACCAAAGAGAAAATTACAGAAGAAAAAAGATATTGATAAGTCGCAAAAATTCGCGCTTGAGTTTCAGAGGCGGCGGGAAAGATAGACCGCTTGTGTTTTATTTTTAAATAATTGTCCCCTTTTTGACAAACGAAACGTGCCTTTGCACACACCGATTCTGTTTCATTTTCAAATCGGGCACGAACTTTCGCAATCATCCGATATAGATGTATTCTAGAAGTAGTAGATATATACGTGACTTTTAATCGAGGCAACGATAACGAGAGAGAATCGAGACAACGCCGGTTCAATTTGCAGGATGACGAAGCTAGATCACGCGGCCGGAGATTATTATCGCTTCGTCTTGTCATTCGACACCCTCTGTGCGCCAGGTAACAACTTCTAGGCTTACCTTCGGCAGAGAGACACACTGTTGTTGCTAGGGGAATCCTCTTACAGTTTTTCGCGTAATCGTAATCAATCCAGCGTGCTAAACCACACGCGATATCTTGTTATTTCTATCCCTCTGTTACTTCTACACAGATACGTGATTCTCTTCCTCCCTTTCTCTCGGCGTACACGTTCGTTTACCTGTTCCATTGGACGACGAGCGTATACTTACAGTTAAACACGGTCCCTGGGTAAATGTAGCATGAATACAATCGAACGTGCCGGCGGAACTGATCGCGGCAAAAAGACCGTCGTAATCGACGGCAGATACCGTTTTCTGTCGTTCTGACCGGCAGCGGACTTGAGGAATACGGAACGGTCGTAATACACGGCGGAATGAATTGACAGCGATGGCGTCCGTACCGAATCGATTTTCCGTTCTCACCCTGTTAAAAAGCAGAAATTCGCGCTGGGTTTTCGCTCGAAATTGCGTGTTGATAAAGTCGAGAAAAAGCGGCCAAGGAGAGGAGAGAATTCGACAGAGAAAAACGTACGGTGAACGGAACGAAATAAAGAGACCCCGAAGTGTAAAAAAGGTGGCTGCGGGTGTCGCCTCTGTCCACTGAAATATCGAGGCAAATTCTCTCGCGAGCCGAACGTTTCGCGTTCCGTAATGTCATATTTTTGTAACCGTGTCTTCTACAGACACACGCACACATATACTTGCGCGTTGTCGCTTTCTTTCTTCGTTGATCGTTTCTGTTGTTCGATTTTTATTCAACCGCCCGCTGTTTCATCCGTCATCTTCTTTCGCCAGAAGTTCAATTATTCCTTTTTCCGTCCCCTTTATTTTTCATTCCGTTCGTTTATTACAGACACGTCCGTTGTATATTTAGTCGAATTGTTCCGCGGTTGTTTCCTGCTAAAGTACCTATCTCAACGACCAGACATCTGTTCATCTCTGAACCAATGCTTGGCCCTTGTCGCGCGAGAAATTTATTTCTTTTTTTTTTTTTCCACCAGCGTTGAATCGCTGCCAACGGCATTAATGAATCTTAACTGCCTGTCAGCTGTCGACGGGATTACCGGTCCCTGATAAACCCGTTCGAATATTTCGTAAAAATAGGACGCGAATCGGCTTTCAGCTTGTCTCCGTACACCATCCGAGAGAATAGCATTCTTTCTCTTTGCTTACGACTGTCTGTTTTCTACTGTTACTTCCTCGAAGAAAGAATGTCTTGGTAAAGACACGAGTCTGAAAGAAAGATTAGCTCATCCTGAGTGTTCCCGAGGTTTTAAGTCGGTCGTTTTGAAAACAACATAACTCAGCTGAAATTGAACATTTTCTATTGACGTTTTCAGCCTTCCTGACCAGAAAAAGTCGCGGCCGCAAAGTCTTTCGTTTCGGAGTTTAAAAAATTTTTTTTAAATTTAAAAATTTGTCATTTTATTGAACGAAGGTGGAAGTGCGCAAAGGGCACAAATTGAAGATTAAATTAAGGTGAAAGTATGCCAAATGACGCGGTCCCAAAATCTTTCACTTTGGAGTGTTAACATTTTGTTAATTTAGAAAATTTGTCATTTTATTAATTTAAGGTGCAAGTGTGTAAAGGGCAGAAATGGGGGATTAAATTAAGGTGAAAGTATGCCAAATGACGCGGTCCCAAAATCTTTCACTTTGGAGTGTTAACATTTTGTTAATTTAGAAAATTTGTCATTTTATTAATTTAAGGTGCAAGTGTGTAAAGGGCAAACATTGGGGATTAAATTAAGGTGAAAGTATGCCAAAAGTCGAGGCCTCAAAATTTTTCATTTTGGAATATTAAAAATTAAAAAATTTGTCATTTTATAAAAATTAAGGAGTATGTGCGCAAAGGGCAAAAATTGCGGATTAAATTAAAGTGAATTTATCATTTTATTAAACTAAACTAAAAGTGCACAAAGGGCAAAGGATTAAGGATTAAATTAAGGCAAAAGTATGCCAAAAGGAAATTTTCACAATACCTACAGCCATTGCAATGCTAAAAAATTTTCAAAGCGCCCGCAAGCGCCAACATGACTGAAAACATTAACCAAAAATCTTCAATTCCAAAGTACCGATGTTTCTCCCGCGAGAACTCTCAGCATGACCTAATAGAAAACGAAGAAAAAGAAATGTCTGTCAGACCTGGAAAAAAAAATTCGTTAACTCGAATGGCGAAAAAGGAGAGAAGGTCTGTCAGACCTGGAAAAAAAAATTCGTTAACTCGAATGGCGAAAAAGGAGAGAAGGTTACGGTGCGCGCCTGCCTCTCTCGATGTAATTTCTGCCGGGTCCTCCGATGACCTTTCCTCAAGGGCATGCACCAGTGACGTCACCGCGCCCTTGCACACACTAGCCGCGTAGAGAACGCAAACAGGTCGAACCTGCATCGACGAGATACGGGCGTGTAGCGTAAGCACACAGAATCGGTCGCGTTAAGTCTGGTGGCGTGGGGCAGAGTACGGACGCCAGAGCCACGTCTTGCTCGTAGCCTTTACGACGTGTAAATCACAAACGCGAGACGCCAAGGATCCCTCTGCTGTTCCCCCGCCGCGCCGCGCACCACCGCGCTATTAAAGTGTCCCCGAAGATTTTACGACGGCCAGAGAATTCTTTCGGGACAGGATACATTGAATGAAACAAGCCTCCACTCCGATCGCGGTCCCGTGAATTCGCGAGCCGTGCGATGAAATTTCCGCGTGAAGTCCGGTGTGATTTGGCTCGTGAGATAAAATCGATCGGTACCGCGATCTTCAGGGGGAGTGTATGACGTGAAACAAAGAACTTGTGGTGTGTACGATACGAGATGAATTTGGTATTATTATTGCTGTTATCGTCGTTATTGTTAATTATATAATTGAAATTAAATATTGATCTAAATTATTTTTAGATTAGTAATTATCCTTTTTTTCGAAAATGTTTTATTTGAACTTTTTTTTAAAAAATGCAAGAGTGAAATTTCTCTTGGGTCGTAAACGACCCAAATTGCCTACGGAGGGTTAATAAGGTAGATTCAACTTAGAAAATAACAGATTTGATACTGAATCTCTAGCAGACAAGATTCACCGATAAATACGCCACTATCGTGTCTAATCGTCCTCGTTACTATTAACAAGGTAAATTCAACTTAAAAAGTCATAGATTTGACGGTGACAAAATTCATCGATAAATACGCATCTAATCATCCTCGTCGTTATTAACAAGATAGATTCAAGTTAAAAACCGAACAGATTCGAAGCTGCAACAGGCAACGCTATACAGGACCAAAGCAAAAAGAATATATCGGTCGAAAGGAATTGAAAGTTTATAAGTTCCTAGCAGGGGCCATAAGTGAACAAGGCACGTATCACTGTCTCGAATGCTGGGTTATAAATGGTAACGTGCCACAGAAGGTTTAAGGGTTCGGTTAATTCGATTCTTGCAACGTACGCGTCCTGTAGGGAAGGCAACTCTGTTGGTGTTAAGAAAAAGAAGAATCGAGAGGAAATCGCGTGGAGATCGAGAGACGCGCTCGTAAGGTGGTTGCAATTTCGCTGGGCGAGGCCATAGATGGAGGAAGATTCGACGATTTTAATCTGTTCTGATGTATACCCCTCCCTCGTAAGCCTCTCCCCGTTCGTCGATCTCGTTTTTCATTTTTTTTTTTCTTCTTATTCTTCTTCTTCCCTTTCAATCCGTTTCTCTCTCTCTCTCTCTCTCTCTCTACCTCTCGTCGTTCCCTCCTTTTCTCTGCTCTCCGCGCCGTTCCTTTTGCTCACGTCTTCCTTCCGAATGCTATTACGCGCAACGGCTACCGCGGACTGAGGAGAACACAACTACCCATCGGCTCCACCCAGATGAACGGGACGACGAACGGGAGGAACTTACAATTAGGCAATTTAAATCAACCCGTCCCGATCGGCGAGTACCGCTCGCGGACCAACGTGCCCCGTATTAACGCCGCGAAAAACGTGAGACACTGTTACGTGGAATTGATTTCGTTTCTTGCACGTTTAGTTTCGTGTTCTCTTGAAAATCGCCCTTAATTTAGTCCTTAATTTTTCATCTGCTCTTGAAATCTCTTTGCAATTACTTGTTGACCGCTTCGCAGTCGAGGGAAATTTCATCGAAGCGAACGTCGATACGTTCTTATTTTGAAAATTCGCCCTTAATTGGTCATCTCCTCTTGAAATTTTCATCGAATTACTTTTCGACCGCTTCGCAATCAAGGCAAATTTCTTCAATTCGCCCTTACTTTAATCTTTAATTTTTCATCTCCTCTTGAAATCTCTTTCGGATTACTTCTTCACCGCTTCGCAGTCGCATTGAAACGAACGTGGATACGTTCTTATATTGAAAATTCGCCCTTAATTTTTCCCCTTGAAATCTCTTTCGAATTACTTTTTCACCGATTCTCAATCGAGGGAAATTTTATTGAAATAAACGTCAATACCGGGCGTCCTGTATTAACCCTTTCTCACTTTGAAAATTCGCCCTAAAATTCGTTAATTTCACCCTCAATTCCCCCCCTTCTCCACTTCCACCTTAATTTAATAAATAAATTATTAAACACATCCACTCCCCGCTACACGCGCCACGTACCAAAACCATCCACAGCGAAAGGGTTAACATGACAAAAATTTCACATTCCGAATATACCTTTCTTCTTTCGTCGCTAATCCCATCG
>NW_017100219.1:1571972-1609653 GCF_001263275.1 Habropoda laboriosa
ACCTCCCGAGTAGGTAAGCGGGCGAGTAACCGCGGGTGGCACGGCGGATGTTCGATTAACACGAACGTTCGACAAAACGAACATCGGTCGCGCATTTGTAAATTGGCACGGTTCGTCCAATACAGGAATACTCGTTTCGCCATTGGAGGTTAGCCGAGCGAGGAGTTTCGGCTACCGGGTGAACCGAACAGGAGGAACCTTGACATCGAGCGATTATAATCGGGGAACCCGAAAGAAGCAAATGGTTGGAGTGGTGGTGGTGGGTTTGGCCCGAACCACGTACAGTTCGTGGATGATGCCAAAGTGGTACACACAAGGCAGGTACATAGCCTGGCTACAGGAGGAAACCGGTGCACCTTATCTTCCCTTCTCTCTCGATACACGTGCACGCGTGCACGTTGAAAAGTCGAATGCACACGCCATCGTACTATGGCTCGACTGTGCTGTACGTTTACTACAGAGAGGAGGCTAACCGAACCAACGAACGAACGATCCAAGAAGAAGAAGAAGAAGAAGAAGGACGAGGAGAGATAGAGTGAGAGGTGGAGTGCGCGTGGTTTTGCCCCTTTTGCCAGTTCTGCCTTTTTTCTTCCTCTCTTCTTTCCACTTCCACCTCCTTTATCTCCTCTGCCCGTGGTCCAGGGACGTAGCGACCGAATATCGGCTCCGGGAGAGACGTTTCCGATTGTTTCGGTTCATCGACTCCTCCCCGAGTGGCTTCTTCGCGTTTTTTCACATCGGTGAATTGAATTTTTTCTCCCTGAGCGGCAGCAACTTGTTGCAACAGAGAGGAGGTCGGCGATGCTGTAAAGGACTCTGGGTTAATTGGTCGGAGCAAGTTGAGTTTTCCGCGGGGAGAAAGGTCAGCCTTGAAGACGCGCGACGCGCAGCTGATCGATCGTGTTACTAGGAAGACGCCTCCCAGTGGTATATAGTGCGGTTTGCATTAAGGCAACAAACCGAATGATACACGGCGCTATCTTTTACTTCTCTCCCTGTGAATCCTGTTGCGTAATCTCTCGGTATTTTTTCGCGTGGAAAACTTGATCTTACGGACTAGTGTAACTGGTTGGGGAAAGAAATATGAATGAAGTATAGAGCGTTTCCTTTTTTCCTCTCCTTCGAACATGGCTGAAGTTTTTGCACTGCGGAATACAACCGTTAAATCTCGTCGTTAGATATAAGTATCTACTTTAATGCTCGTGTTCGTGCCTTGCACAAGTAATCCTCGAAAAAGTGAAATTTTGTCGAATTATTTTCTTTCGCTTTCCATGCGCTGTTTTCCCTATTCTATGGCAAAAATTGAAGTTACATTTTTCGGATTTTTCTGCAAATTTATATTTTTCAGAATATAGGAAAAACAGTAGACTTACGGTAGAAAAGAAATAGCAATTTCCATATTTTGCATATTTTTTCATATTACGTGCATTTTAAGTTTCCTGTAAACGCATCAAAACCACAGTCTAATTACGAGTTAATATCAATCTTATTTCCACACGCCTAAGCAATAATGAAGAAGAAAAGACGAGGTCGCTCGTTTTTAGCGTACGGAGTTAAGAAAAACGTGAGCGTGAAAGGGTTAACAAGACGTCGGACGGTAAGAGAAAGCTCGTCGCGCATTTCCACGTCGATCCATGGTCAATTGACCGATCTAATCTGCGCGTATGAGGCACGAAAGTTTCCACCTTACATCCCTGAGGGTCCCCTCTTTCGTTTGGCCGGTCTCTTCTTCGTTCCTCCCATTCTCCGCGTTGCCGCGATGGGCCGCTTTTTTCGTCCTTTTCCTCCACGGCTGTTCCGTCGGTTTGCTCTCTTTGCACCGCGTCACGGCTACTTTTGTTGCGCCTCTCTCGCTCCCTCTTTCTCCTCCTTCGCCGTTCCACCCTCGATCCAACTGTGTTCCTCTCGCGTGTGTTCGCCTCTCTCGTTCCATCGCTGGTGTTCGCCGCTGACGAACGATTCCTCTCCGCCTCCTCCGCCCCGCTTCTCAAGCGCCCTGCGCGGCGAGAGCGAGACAGACCGAGAGGGCCGAGAGCGAAGGCGGAGATGGCGGTGAAGGTGGCGGAGGAGAAGCGGAGCTTTCTCTCTTTCTTTTTTCCACCGCTCGTTCTCGCCGTCCTTTCGCTTCTTCGCTCCCTCTTTCTTCTGCCCAGTTCTCTTCTTGGCCGTACCAGTAGTGTTGCTCCTTTTGTTTCCACCGGGTAAGTGAGTCAGAGGAGCGAGGAGGACAGAGTTCGGTGGAAAAAACGAGAGGGAACGATGATCGACGGAACGAAGGGCGGTGGAGGAGATCCAGAGAGAGAAGAGACAGCGAAGCGTGTCTCGACACGCGAGATGCAGGATCGAATTCGACCCTCGGATCCGGATCCACAAAACTTTCGATCTCTTGGATCGTTCTCGAGCAGAGAACTTCGCGGTCTCTGCTTCGCCATTTTTTTTTTTTAATAGATTTCACATTCGGCGGAAGATTTCTGTTAGACGGTTTTGGGCGAAGTTTGTCGGGTCACGGAGATTATTCCAGCGTTGGATTTTGATCGCGGAGTATTTAACCCTTTCGCTCCGAAGGGCGTATATATACGCTCTCGAAAAGTGGGCGCTCGGGTACGAAGAGCGTACATATACGTTCATACCGTATATACTTTTGTTTCTTTTTTGTTTTTGCGACAAAATTATCGTTTGCCAAATTTCATTTAAGTCTTATAAGACAGATATTGGAAACATATGGGAAAGAAAAATCAGATATGAAATGTACCTCAGTGTCGACTAGTCAGTAATGCGCTCCGTTCATAGCGATCATATTTTGTCACAAGCGCGCCGTAGCGAAAAGGTTAAGCGCACACGCGTGTAACGGAATTAAGAGGATTTGATAAGAAACGGAGAGACTAATTGTTAATACGAGGGATAAATTGATTTCGTCACGGTTAGACGTGTAACCACGGATCTCTGCGTGTGCCCCTCCGTGTCTCGAGTGGTGCGAAGTCTGCGCCGTCCTATAACGCATTCGAATGCTGCAATTTGCATCTTCTCGAGTACAGTACGTCCCCTCCCTCTGCCTTCGGCCACGGTACGCAGTTCGGTATAAATATTTAATAGAGCGGTTTCAATCTGTATCAACCGCGTATAAGGAGATTGTCGTTACGCGGAGTAAAAGCTGGACGTTTCGCGGCGATTCATTGAACAAGCCCGATCGCGAGAGTGTAATATAGTTGCAGGTTGTGTTTAGCGGACGCGTTGCTAATTGATTGGGTAAATTTACTATTTTCTACGGTGTCGTTTCGTGGGGAATGATTGAGTTAGATGTGAGACACTCGGGAGGTGAAACGATTAACTCCACTTTTTCAAATTCTTTCGATTTCAGTATCAAAGATTAATTTTTTAGAAATGAAACAAGTTTAATGAATTTATGTTGATGGAGTTAGTCACTTTGGCTTATGAGTGGCTCGTGTAACGAACCTTCGTTCAATTTTACATTATTTATTTTCCAATCGCAGGATTATGTACCAGTTTTTGTGGAAACCTTTTTATCGATCTTAGACATCTATGCAATTGTAATTCGTTCGGTTGCTAACCTCTTCGAGGACGTTGACACTTGTACGTTTAATCTTTTTTTGAAAGTTCCGATATTTGTGACAGATAAAAATGTGAAAATGTAGTGAATAATTAATCAATCGCTGCATAATCTCCTAACAAGAGAAACAACAATACCGTCAAATGGTAACACTGATAACATTTTATTCCACTGGAAGTGTCATGATAAAAAATATTTTGCTTCAGTTTTTAAGAAGGTAACAGTCTCTGAGGAAAGTAACATTTTAATTACCCTGTATATAATTTTGTTTAGCCTCTGAGGCGATTAACATTTTAATTACCCTGCGTGTAATTTCGTTTGCAAGCCCCACGAGATCTAATCTTCTCCAAAACCACCCTACATAACAGCACAAACTAATTTACCATATTCTCTGGAAAAAATTGAGCTCCGTTATTCTCCTCGTCCTCCAAAATCAACAATAATCACAGCATCACACGTTTATCTTTAAAAGGCGCTCCTAAAATGAAGTAATAAAGAATAACGAGAAGTCCCTGACATCGAGATACAAATAATCCCACATCTGAGACGTCGTTGCTCCAAATACGGTCTCACGGTAGTAGAGCTGTTAATTTCCATGAAATGTCACTCGGTGCACCACGGTGACAAAATATGGCTGACGTGCCATAAATAAAAATCGTTATCAACGTTGCAATTCGTGCAACCCTGCAAATTTTCGTCGACACAAGGGAAGGATTTACTAAATTGAATACTAATCGTTTACCGGGAAACAGCCCTTTCAATACAGACGCCGGCTCGCGGGACCTCGCTTCGATGAAGTTGTAACGTGGCGGATAGACTCGTAGATAGCGTCGCGAAACAGGGCCGAGGGAAAAAGGAAGAGTCGGAATGTTGGCGAGGGGCCATTTATCGAACCGCGTCGCGAACCCCTCCGCGTTTTCCACTGGCGAACTTCTGCTACCGCGAATCCGCTGTGAACAGAACGCACTCGTAATTCTACGGGGCCCCATTAGTGTCATTGGTCACAGCACGTAACGTTAAAGCGAGCGATCTTCCAATGTGACGGTAACAAATGTGACGATAACGATGCGAAGGTCGGATTAACTTCTTCGGTGAAGTCGTTCGTTACGTCAGCTGCGAAAAGATTCGAACGTTTCTTTAGAAATTCGTATAATTTCTCTTTCGTAATTATGGTACCTTGAAGAAGTGTACGAGTACTTATGTGTTTTTTTACCGAATTTCTACGCAATTTTGAAAGTTGGTTTTGAACTTGTGCGCAATCTTGAAAGTCGGTTTTTAATCATTTTTCTTGGACAGACGTCGACCTTCGCGAAATTCTGCGTAAAAGGGAAGGGAATGTAAACGAGGTATTAATAGTGAGGTTTAATATCTGCAGTGGTAGACACTTGGTCCTCGAAGGTAACGTCGATTATTACGATCTCTTCCCTGTTTGGAAAGAGAAAAGAAAGAGTATAGTCGGTGGAAGAAATATAGCGAGGTCGTAAGGTCGGTTAGACGTCAGAGCTTATACCTTCGGGTATAGTAAATCGACAGAACTTTAAGACACTGACCTGAAATTTCATCGAATGTTGCATAAAGTATACTCTATTGTTAGTTTCGATTTAGTTCCAATCGAAGAATATAAAATGCCACATACCAACCCCTGAGTGTCATTGATCCTTTAATTTACGATCTCCCTATATTTATTCCATCGACTATACTCTCGGCACCAATCATCTAAATTCGAGACGTTCGATGGAAATTATTGATGGGAATCGATTGTCTCTTAAAAGGCGAATTCAGAGTAAGGTCATAAGGTCAGTTAGACATTAAGCTTACACATTTTAAAACATCGACAAGTGAATCCACAGAATTCTGAGAAGATAACAACTCCAAACTTCAATCAAGATCGCATAAAGTATGTCATAAAGTACTGTTAACCCTTTGAGTGCGATAGACTCGTATATACGTTCACAAAACACTATAAACGCAACCAATAAACTCATACATATAAAAATAATATATTAATACTAAAACATAAGCAATAAAAATAGTCGGAGTGATCATGAACTCATGCACACATGTTTCACGAAAATGTAATCTTGATATAGGTAATTTAGTTCGAAAAAAAAAAACTGAAGTAGTGACCTAATTACGCGTTACACAATTAATCTGTACTTGGACATAACACGACGTAAATTTTGGTTTAAACCTAATCGAGAAACATAGAACCCCACACACCGACCTCCAACTGTCGCAGCATCAATCAGTACTTGCTCCTTCAATTTACCACCCCGCTACATTTCTTCCTCCGACTATACCCTCACCTCGTTCGAACGATCGCGTTTTCCTCGATCGACGAAAGAGAGAGGGGAGTATAAATTGGGTCCGATTGCGGCCACGTTTTTCACCGCGGTGTTTATTGCCTTCTACCTTGCCCCGGACTGGTTTATTTTTCATCCGCGAAGATTCGTATCGGCCGTTGTCTATACACCGTCATCTTCCATTCGTAACGGAAAAAGATTCGCGTAATAATCGCGAATATGCTGATCTCCCCCCACCCGATTCGCTCTCCTCTCATTTTTCACGCTCTTCTCAATTCCACGTACAACTGCCGCTACATATCGCGTGTAGATCAAAAATCCTCGTCGCGGCGTAAATTGCGTTGGCAATTTTCGTTGTCGATCTACACTACCAACGCGACATACACACTTCTTCTCCTCGTCGACTGGTCACGTAAAATAGACAACGAAACGAACCGAGACGAACGGGGGTTTTTCAATATATAATTCGAGAAGTATACGTAACGTTGTTCTCCAAGGAATGAACAAAGGTGAGGGTTTGTTAATCCGTACCGTTTCGATCCTTGAAAAAGCGGATCTCGTGTAAGTAGTTTAGATCACGCGTACGAAGATGAACACGCACGTAGTATGCACCGAGGCTCGCCGCAGAGACACGCAGTTGCGTGACGGAAAATACAGAAGTGATTATCTATCGTTGGTACAAACCGCATAATTTCTTCTGTACGATATCGATCCTGACGATCTTTTCATCCAACGTTTCTGCGAAATAACTGGATAAGAGAGAGGAGACGGTCACGGCACGTTAGATTCGCTGGTCTCGTTGTCGATGGACTTCTGGTTGTCGTTAATTGCGTATCGTTTCGGGCAAACTGCAACACGCGAGCGTGACGCAGCGGGGTCAACGCTGGGAATCGGTGCAACGGGAGCTGAACGTGCGCAACCGTGGAACACGAGAGAGAATGGACGGTGAACGGGTGGAGAGTGCTACCGGCGAGGCGAAAGAACGATAGAGAGGAGAGGAAGATGATAGAGAAGGCGGTGGCAAAGTGGGCTGGAATATTTCTAAGGGGAAAATTGATGGCACGGTCGCGAGACTGCTCCTGTTGCATTCGCCTCGAGTAATAGGGTGCCCCGTCGAATCCACCCTTTCCTTTTTCTCTCTCCATCGAAATTACCACCGTGACTTTTCGTGCTACGCCCTTCTCACGTGTGAGACGTGGTGTTAGTGAAAGAAGGGCGATTTTTAGGAATTAAGGGTTGGAGTGGGTGAAATTCAGGAATATGAAGGAACGTTGAATCTTTTTTACGTGAGCCTCTGTACAGTTGTATTAAGCTACTTAAGGTGATAATGCCATTTTGAGTTCCCTTAACGCCGGACGGCGCCTAATACCGGACATTAGTTATACCTGCAATAATTGAAACGCTACCGAGCCGTTATTCCGCGTATCTCCTAGAGGAGACAAAAGGAGTAAAAATAAATTTTCTACGCGTTTCAGTCGCGTGTGCACAGGTAGAGAGATTTATTTAAGAAAAACCTTATGCGTCCGGCGCTAGGGGAACTCCCCCTATGTGTAATTGCTTTATTCGAGATTGTTGGATTATTAGGAGGAATGAGTGTGTGTGTGCGTAGTAGTAACAGCAAAAATGATCGACATACTGAGACAGATTGATATAAACATATACAGGGTGTCCCAGGTTTTAACGGCCAAGCGCTGACAGTACATTCCACGGGTCGAAATAAAAAAAAATGTTTTGCAAACGTAAGTTTTTTAGAGCTTCGTTAAAAAGTTATGGCAATAATACGAAACGAAGGGGACAATAGTAGACGTGATACAGAAGTAGATGAGCAATATTTACGTTTACTCTGTTTATGCAAGAAGCAACTAATACTCCGTCTGAAAAATGTCCACCTTTTATGGCAACGCAAGATTGACATCAGAAGATTACTCTGCGAATTTATTTTGTTTCATTTCGGTAAATGCATCGTTGACTTTTTGTATCAATTCATTACGCGATCTTGTAAATACCGCGCAAATATTGCCTCTAAAAGACCTACACCACCGGCCAAGTGTTTGGAACCACTGTGCATTGTAAGTTACACGAAAATTTCTAGAAAAAAGTTTAAGACACTCTTCTTCCTAAAAAAATTAAACGCTTTCTTGAGTTAAACACTTAGACATTTGACGCTCTGCCCGAGTCTCACGCGGAATAAACTGTCGAGGGATCAAACACCTGAAATATCCGGCATCAGTCGTCGTGCCATTAGTGCACACCATGAATGTCTCGCGTTTTTCGAGCTCCCAGTGTGTCCGTGTAAAGTCTCAGAGGATTTCGTTGGAATAACTAACTATCGTATCGAATAAAGGGAATGTTGTTGAGGCCTTGCTCTGTATTTTAAGATAAATCTTCACTTTAAGTTGTTGAGGCGCGAGCCAATGCGACGCGCTCAGTGGATGCCGGATATAACCGGCGCTAGTCGCGAAAGGGGTAAATTTCACTTAAACGCTACGAACGTTTGTTCCAACTCGAAATTCTTGGAAGTACCGGTGTACACGTTCGATGGAAATCGCCGAGGAATCACGCGGATTCGAATGATCGAACCGAGTATCAGAATCTTCGAACAAACGCTAATAATACGAAAGAGAGGCTCATTGATCGAGTCACGAACGAATCTACAATCACAATGGCTATACATCTACCGAATAGGTTAGGTTTTCAATGGGTGTCATTCATACTTTCGGATGAATCAAATCGTGACCTATGTATCGGATAAGCTTCTTAAAACTAGAAACTTTCGTCAGCTCGTTTATCCAAATTTATTCGACAGAGATTGTTTACTATTTGGAAAGCAGAGTCTCGTTTAGTGTGTTTCGAGGGATTTTCCACATTTTCTCTTCCGGGTAATCTTCGAATCTATAAGTCCGCGGGGTGTTGATCGGTTTTTGGACATTGGTCATTTGGTGTCTGGCGTAAGTGGCTTTCTGGCGTGGTTCGGCGATGTCTTATCAGGTCGTATCTTGTATAAACACGTTCCACCTGGTCTCAGACCGTCACAACCCACGCCATTTTCTACTGTTGCTGCACACGTTGTTTCGTAACTTTCCATGGGAATACCTTATCGTGTACTATTCCGTCTCACGTATTGTCCCGTTTCACCGATAGACGTAGAAAGTTCGCGCGCTGAGATTGATTACTCCGAGTACCAACTACATCGTGTAGAACACTGACTTTCGTGTGTCGCGATTTCCATAAGTGTGCCTGAAATTTTTTTAATACAAATTATAAACGATATTTAAAAATAATAAATCAGTCAAAACTGTATATTTCTCTTTCAGATAGGTGAGAAAGTGTAATACGTTCTTTGGTGCGCCGTAGAATTTTAGTAATTAGTTTATGCGTGCCGTGAGATAAAACGTTGAAGATCGCTGGTGTTTCGCTGATAGACGTAGAAAGTTCCCGCGCTGAGACTGATTACATGCTCCGAATATTCTCTCCCACAGAACACTGATTTTCGCAAGTGTGTCCGAGATTTTTTAGTACATATTAGAAATGTTAAAACAGTAACGGACAAAAATTGTTTTTCTTTTTTAACAGAAAACAATATAATTTTGTCGTAAATCGGTCAAAACTGTATATTTCTCTGTCAGATAGGAGAGAAAATACAATACATTCTTCGGTGCGCCGTAGAATTTTAGTAATTAATTTATGCGTGCCGCGAGATAACGTGTTAAAAATCGCTGGTGTTTCTCTGGTAGACGTGGAAAGTCCGCTGCGATTGATTACTCCGAATACTCTCTCCTATGGAACACTGATTTTCAACCTGCATCCCTCGAGATTTTCTCCGGTATGCCCAAAATTTTTTAATACAAATTAACACATTGCATACGACACTCTGCTCGCTCAACGCGCTTCCAGGGCTCGCACATTTTTGAACGCTCGAAAAAAACTTTGTGCAATGCATATATGCACTTTTTTATTTTTCATTGATGAAGTATTCTTAAATATTACTACATGTTTCTTATACATCTATTTAGTATGTAGGCTTTTTTACATTTTAATCAGGGCTGTAGTGGAGGGTATACGGCGGTATACGGCGTGTACCCTGTGGTTTGATCTGAGCAAATAGCGTACACCCTGTGCTTATTAAAAATTTTAAAAGTTTTGAGACATTAAATTTTTGAATATTCACATAAATATTTTTAATTGTTTCAATTTGCTTTTAAAATGATAATTTTTTACTAAATACCCGACTAAAACATTTTATTTTATTTTTTATTTAAGCAATATTTAAAATTTCTTTCAACAAATAATACAATGTATGGATTTCTATAACTATACATAGTATACCATATACAGTAATGTCTCCACAAGTGTCAGTCCGCAAGGAACCTAAATCTGACACTTGAGGACAGCGAATAAAAGATAAGGATGAAACGTGAGTCGAGGTAACCAAGCGATTTAAATACCAACTTTTTTCATTTTACGTTTTTTTATCCCGAAATTTTTCTTAACATATTGATGAGATTTTTCTGATGAAAATGACATCAAACACGACATAATTTGAACAACATTTACTTATTAACACGTTCACTGTCACGCCAGATATTTCACTGTATTGAGATAAAACAGACGCCCTGTATTACATTACATAGGGTCGGCCTACCGTTTGACTGCCAGTTGAAGAATTGGCCTGCCGTTTGACGGACACTTGTAGAATCGGCCCTACATTTGACCGACACTTGTAGAATCGGCCCTATATTTGACTGACACTTGTAGAGTCGGCCCTACATTTGACTGACACTTGTAGAATCAGCCCTACATTTTTTTACGTGGAGGTAGGTCGACATTAAATTAATTACTCAATAAGTATTAATAAATAAATGTTGTTCAAATTATATCGTGTTTGATCTCATTTTCATCAGAAAAATCTCAGCAACATGTTAAAAAAAATTTCAAATGAAAAAAAGTAATTGTTGTTGCTGTAAAAAAAGTTGTTATTAAAAATTTAGAAATTGTGGAAAAATAATAAAATTCATAAGCAAGAAAAATTAAAGAGGAAAAATAATTTTAAGAAATTCAGTCGATTTCAGTGTGGTATTCGGAGAATACCAGATGCATTGGGGAAAGTAATCAACTCAGTTTGTAAAAAGAAACACATTGCACGGGGAATATCCTATACACCAAAGAGAATAATCAAACTTTTTTCTATAAAATACATAGCAGTTTCATTGGTAATACAAAGGAAACATACCACCAAAAGACATTTTTACTACTTCTTATTGAAATTTGGAGTTTCTACAGTAAATGGTAATTTTTTTATTTTGCACGACGTGTATACACGTCGGACGCAGTTAACTGGCTAAAGGTGAACAAAATATTGCTCTAAATTTCTCCAAAAAACTAACGTACATATTTCAACATACTTACACGGAGAAACAAACACGAGACAGGGCCCCGAATTTAGTCCAATATCGTCGACGTGCGTAGATCCACAAAAAAAAAAAGAAAAAAAGAAGCAACAAATGGGAGACAAAGAGACGCAGAATTAGCGAAAGGAAGGGAAGCAAGGACGTGATTAGCCAGTATCCTTTAAAGGCGATCGAATTACTTAGCGCGCGGAATTCCCCGTACGGGACGATTTGTAGCAGTAATCCAGGCTTACGGTTCCCGGTGCTTGGATGCGCTTTAATATGATTTAAACCTACCACCGTGTTTGCTACCGTGTTACGATCGTCGAGCTCTTACTGGCTACACACGGGCCTTCCAGGAGAGTCCTTGAGAGGAGAGAGAGAGAGCTCGATGAAGCGGGACAGCGACACACGCGTGCGTACACGCAAGAAAGTGGCGTAAAATACGTAGGCGAGGGTACCGGTTTTTTTCCGGGGCCCAACTACTACTGTTCCTCTTTGAATTTTAAATCTTTCTCGCTACCGAATGCAATTAAGCCTTATTCACTGTGGCCGAGCGAAAAAGAAAAAAAAAATTGAATTCGTCGTGACGCGCGCATGCGCGATTAAGTTGCATCGAACAGCGTGTGTAGCTGCCCTTCAACACCTAACCGTATATAATTATCTATCGGTAGACGAGCCAGTCAGCCATCCCTTTCTCTTCGTGTGCAACACACGCGTGTCTCTATGCGGACGTATAAAGAATTTACTACTCGACGTAGTAACGCAGCTTTCCATTCAACCGTTTCTTTCTATTTCTTTCTCATCGATCGATATGTCCGAAAAATTGGTTTCTTCGAAATTGAAAATTCCACGGAGAAAATATACACGTTTCTATCTTCGCGACACGTGTTTGCACTGTGCAAAGTCAGCGCCGCTCACGTGCTACGGCTGAGACAATTCGCGAGTGACACGAGTTGCCTTTGTTTTCTCTGCCTCCGGTCTCTCGCTTCTTCTTCTGCTTCACCTCCTTCTCCCACGTTCATTTCCTCTCTAGTTGTTGCTCGGCAAGCAAGCGTGGCGATCGCTTTGAGCTAGCCGCCGGCGCGGCGTTTTCCAACGAGTCACGGGGCGACGCGCCAACGAGATACTTCACTGCGATCCGCGCCTCGGCAAAAGTGACAAGGCCCCGGCAATTATAACGGGTGGCGCAAAAAAAAAAAACAAAACGGCGCCTCGTCCACTCTGACCGCTTCTTTCTTCTTCCTCTCGGCCAGTACGCGCTCAGAGACATGCAACATCACCCGCGGAGCCTTTCTCCGATACCGCTTCATTCTCGTAGGATTGTCGCGCTATTCTCCACCATCTTGATAAAATGTATACACGTACGTACGTGTACGTGTAATTCCACCGAGTTTAACCGATCGAGAACGTAACAATTCGTATTCATCGTTGGAAGCTACGAATTTGCCTCCGATTTAACGTCGTGTTAAATTATCGATTCACGTGTAACGAGATCGACGAACGGCGTGCTGTAATGAATCGCAGGGAATAACGACGAACATTGAATTTTCATCTCTGGCCATCAATCACGAGAGCAGCGAATCAATTACACGCGATAAAAATAGATGAAATTCAAACCGGCAATTTGTACGTACGGCATCGTTGTACAACCTCTAATTACAAAATTGCATTACCATTTACTTGCCAGGGTCGATCAACTTCATTCCCAGCTTCTGGAGAGACTCGGAATGAATTATGAAGAACAATAAGTAGCCTCGTAATGGAGGATGATAACCTGATATTTGCATTGGGAATTACAATGCTTTCTAATTACATATATTCGTAAGATCGTCCGACGGAACGAAATCGATTGGAAAATCTGACGTTAAGTGAGGTTATACGCGATTACGGTTGACTATGCGTGATACGCAATTAGCAATTACCGATATCGAAAGCAGTAAAAACATATTTTTGTGAAAAAATGATTTATCGCTCGCCTTGCTGATATCGTTCAGATGCTGACATCTAGAATCCGCGTATCGGAGGTACAACGTTTCGTTGTTTGCTGTTAGATGGCGGTGGAGTAGTGTACATAGTGTTCGGTTGCCGGTAATATTTTTTGCATACAAAAAAGATTGTTGACTTGGGAATAAACTTTTTGTTAAGATCGTTTAAGAGGTCCGTTAAATGTGACGCGTAGTTGTGGATTGTGTCGCGACCTTCTAGGTTGAAACAGAAAGGAAAAATTTTAGACCTGTAACTTGCTGTACAGGAATAACCCAACAGGTAATATTCGCACGGATTACTTCGTTTCCTTGTATCGTAGAAAGAAGTGATAATTACGTTGTACGTTTTCTGTTACGTTCCTATATGAAATTTCGCGTATTTATGGGTACAAATAATAATTGAATATTTTGCACGTTGTACTTTTGGTATATCGTTCATAGGAATAATCGACTGATTTAGACATTTTTCCCGCCATTTGGCGCTGCACGCATGCACTTCTGGAGAAAGCGTTCTGATTTTATATTGTTTAATTTCTGTGAAATTAAATTTTCTGCTGAAAATCATAGTGAAACTTTAAGTTGTTCATGTTTCTCTGTAAATTGTCTTATAATGGAGCAAAACATAAAGCGTAAAAAAGTTACGAAAGAATCGATCGTCCACGATATTGCCTCCGCTGTTAGTAAGTGAATGTTTTTTTTTGGTAAATAAAGTTATTCAGTTAGCAATTATGTTCATATATTGTTACGTACATTTTCCGGGTTAGTTGGGCAGTTTATCGAGGTGCACGTTATATTTTTCAATTATCTACGTTACAAATGAAAATAGGGTTATGTGTCTGATTTGCTGAAATTCATAAACACCTGTTGCAATATTTTTACGACACAACTTTTTAGGTGGAATATCCGAATCACTTATATCTATGAATGAGAGTTATAGAAGTCTTTTAAAGGTTAATAGAGCACTAGTATTATTCATACAAAACACTAAGAAACAGCAGAATCTGGATAACGTACAAAGTGACTTGGAGCAAGCAACGATTGTTGAAGAAGAATCAGAATAACAGTAATATTGTACATTTTTTTTTTTTATGATACAATTTTTCTAATGCTTTACATCTAAAAGAATAATTAATAGATGTGCATATATTAAAATATTCTTCATAAATTAAGGAAATAATACATATTGAATAATTGTATTTTCTTATATCACAAAGTCTTTTGATATATAAAAATACATTCACTTATATCCTGTAATAGCAAATTAATATTATCACACAAATACTGTAGTTACATGTTGTAGTGAAATGGCACGAAGGTGAAAGATTGGACAATAAACATCTTTCATTAAATAGCTGTCTTATAAGTCTTGTAATTTAGTCTATAGTTCTTTATCCTTATTTATATTCTGGGTCAGGCTTAGGTTTTCTCCTAGGATCTGAAGCATCTAATGGAATTATTACAGGTGGTGTACTGTCTGATTTTTGTGTGTGTGCAAATCCATAATCGGCACCCTTTGATGGCTGAAACCACGTCCTAGACAGTGGTATTTGTCGACATCTGAAACATATTTTTCAGGATTGGAGAGAAATAAATACACCATATGAGTTGTCGAATCCAGTTATTTAAAGAAAGCGCTAAATTGTTTTGTTTCTAGTTTATAACGTTCTGCTTACAATATAAAAGCAGACGTAAGATGTCTGATGAAAAAGAAGATAGAAGTAAATAAATTTTTGTCAGTACTATGGTTAATTTAGCATAAAGTAACCATCAAATTTGTACCAGTTAATCAATGGAATGATAGAAAGTAGGGCAAAAGAGAATTGTTAGTCTTGTAATTGAAGCAGAAAACTCAAATAGATTAAAAAGTGAGAATCTGAAAAGAGATGTGGTGCAACGCGTGTGTAGCTTACAAGATATGTGAAAGAGCAGAGTGCAGTGAGAGAAAAGAGATCTTATTCCCGTAACAGTGGCTCTTAGCTTTTTCTTTTCTGCTCACACCTGCACGTATTTTGATCGAAGAAAAATCCGGTAGAACATTCTAATTCTTGTCTGCAGAAGCAAGCACACTGATTTGGATTCCAGATTTTCGTATTGTTGTTTTTATAACATTTCTCCTCTTCGTCGACGTTTTTGCACGAGCACATGCATTCGTCCGGTAAATAGGTCTGTTTCTCATTGCAGTCCTGAAAGAATTCGAACATTTTAAAATCTGAAATTGAAATTCCCTAATTTGCGCGCGACTAGTGTGCACTGTCGCGCCAGTCGTTAAAGTGTAGGCCGCGAACCGAATAATACCGGATTTAAAACGGAACATCCCAATTATCGACTGTTGTTAAATTACCTCCTTCTTAGTCTTGCAATCGCACACGCAACTCGTGTGTTCCTCCAACGGCACGATGCGCTTATCCACACGTCCAAACTCAACGATCGACGTCACGAACACCTTTAAACAATCACGATCTAATTATCGGGAGTAACGTTTGTTTGTCAACCACGACAATATTGACTAACCTCGAAATTTCGTGTTTCCGAGGCGGTTGGCTGACAGGAGAGCAACTCGTGGCTACAACAACCTCCGCATCTCATGATCCGCGTGCATGACGGGATGTAAATGGTGGACGGATCGTGTTCTTGTTTCAACGGGACTGTCTGTAATTCGGGCATACATTTGGCTAGCTGTGGTCTTTCGGCGTTCGAGCGTTCCTCAGGTCCGCCTATTCTAACTTAAAAAATATAAGACGATATTAAGGACAAGCGACGGTTCACGTTTCCGAATTAGTCAGAGGATTTCCTTTCGTTTCCCTTGAATTACTGTGACGTTCAGTTTATGTGTGGTTTCTGTGGTTTTACGTTGAAACATTGTCACTTGAAAACCGTCGTCGTACAATTTTGCCTCCGCTATTCTTTTTAGGCGATAGAACGGGATGAACAAGTACACGCAAGCTATTTCGTTCGCGAACAGCTATTTCGCTTTGGTCGACGGTCTCGTATCTGGTTTAGAAAGTCAACTCTCGGAGGATGTGGTACTTCATTGGTTCGGCAGGACGGTCAGAGGTAGGAGAAACGTATGCGCTTTCATGGAAACTCACAAAGTGAATTCTAGGCATATGTTCACACGGATCGTGCCGACCACTGGCATCAGTTACGAAAAAAAACACTCGAATCGGTAAGGTTAAGTAAAGACGAGGTCACAGATGCACGTTCAACGTGTGTATGTAAGGGGAATCCCTAAAATGGCGGATTATTTATGTAGGAAAGAAATTCGCTCGCGTCGCGATCGAAATAATCAGGAACTCTTGGAAATAGATAACAATACCGACAACGAGCAGACGTTTTTCCGTGAAACGGAAACCTCTTTGACGTGTCCAGACGTCATGAGGGATTTTAATCAGAACGAAATCGAGGTGAAAGATATGAACGTAACGGTCGACGACGCGTTTTACGATTTGAACGAGGGTGATCTCAGTAATCTTTTCAAGCTCGAGATCACGTCAACCAACATAGAGGAGATCGAGCAGAGCATTAATAGGATAAAATTGGAAGAGGAAATGACACCAACCATCACAGCTATCAAGAGAGAGTGCGGCGAAGGAGATGGACCTGACAACGTTGAAACTAGCGCGGTTAAGTACGTGGAGGCTGACGGTGAGATACAATTCTCGCGGAAATTTTGGAAACGAGGCAAGCGCCATTTTTCTTCGTACATTCTACGATTTGTTTTGATATTTCTACCGAATAGCACCGATGGCCGATCGAGACGAAATTTGGTGGGTATCGTGGAATGAGATGGTAGATCTGAAATATAAAATCTTAGCTTTGGGAAATCATGCGTTCGGAAAATACAGGCACCTGAATATATATAATAGCTCTTCGCTGTTATTAGGTTGGTTCATAATTTCGCGCGGTTTTTCCTTGTTTTTGAAATTTACGAACCAAATTTTTGCACTTTTCTCATTGTCTTTAAACGACGGAGCACTGTTTGACGAAAGCAGTGCATCTTCTCGACTAATTCACCAGGTTGATCGTCATTACAAAGCAGACCTTCCAAACCCTCTTCGTTGAACTAAAACGATCAATTTTGATCAAACGATGATTCATCATTTATGGGAAAATTTCCCTCCTGGAATCGTGAAAACTACTTTTCTGCTGTTCTGTTACTAACGTAATCTTTCTCGTAGGCGGTACAAACATTATGGGCAGCTTCAGCAACTTTAGATCTCGTTAGATTAAACTCGTAAAGTAAAATTTGTCGGAGATGCTCATTTTTGTTAGACATTCCATCATTTTTGAAGAAAAAACTGTTTATTATTTGCACAGAACGAAGAAAAAAAGTATCACACAGCTGATAGGCAAATGTTGCGAATTTCAGTCAATACGAAATGAAAATCGCACGAACTTATGGAGACCTAACCTAATATCAGGTGCTTCGTTCAGCATTTTCGACGAAATTACGAAATTACTCCGTGACCTAACCTAACCTGAGCTCATTTGCCTTTCTTTTCCCTATTCTGATAACGAGTAATGGCAATAGCTCGATATTCGACCCCTCATGATCTTCTTGGAAATTTTCGTTTCGTAAACATATCCATAGTCGCCTTTATCTTCGGTCCAAAGACCGAAAACGTCGGTAAGCGAGGAAAAACGAAGGCATATTAATCGCAGTCGGTAAAACGACCGGTTACGAAATGAAGATGATATTTTTCCGGAAGGAATATAGATGATTGTCAATTTAATATAGGAAACAACGCAGAAAATAGCCTCTAGATAATAATGAAAAAATATTACATATCAAATTTTAAAACCGGTCATTTAATCGGGCGTGGTACGATTAGTGTTAAAAAATACCGCGACGTGAAATTCGTATTGACCTGGTGACAGTGTTTCCTAACCCAAGCCAATACCGATACTCCTCTTTAACCCTTTGGACTCCTTTGTCGAGCGTGACTCGACGTCAGTTTTATTCACAGGTATGAACGAAGTAATTTTTAAATTGTGTTATAATATTTTGCAATATTTTTTTTTACCTGAATGAGCAATAGGTACACGTACACACTACCGGTCAAAAGTTTGGGATCCACTGTGCATTGCAAGTTAGATAAAAATTTCCAGAAAAAAGTTAGCAATTTTAAGAACTTTCTAACGAATTTTTTTTTAATTTAAATTAATCGTCATGGGGTAAATTGCTATTGATCTCTTCAACATCGTTTCAAATCTATAAAAAATCAGCAGCAGATTCAATATTGGCGTAAATTGATAAGTGATTCCAAATTTTTGGCCGGTGGTGCGTATGACCCTTAACCCCTTAACCTATGATTTCTTTTCTGACTGTGCATCTAAGCGTCGGCCATTTACTGCTTCAGTACTGTATCTGGTGACGAAAGCTAATCTGTTACAGATTAGTTACATTTAGGAATCCTTGATCTTACACATTCAAACGAAAGTTAGGATAATATAACTATTTTTCTCACATCTTCACCAGAATCTCTGCCGCGAGTCTGACACGTTGCCATATGTTAAGGGGTTAATGCTATTTTCAATATAATTAGTAAAAAAAATTGTTTCAGTTCCTTCCAAGTGCGTTTCAAATAAAATTTTTAAAATGATAGGGAGTTGTTGAAAAGAAAATGAAAAAAAAAAATTTCGAGCTCAAATGGTTAAAAGGAGTTGGTCGTTCTTTTCGCCACATGCCTGATTCGTACTCACGTTATTATACTAATTACCGAAGAGTGTGTCTGATAGCAGTGAAGATTTATTATACAAAGGGACCTGTATTGGCTGCGTAACAGTATTTGGGCCAACGTTTATTGGATCGTATGCTACATCGTTGGAAAGTTTACGAGTAGAGGAGTCCAACATAGGAGGTTCTTACTACCGTAAACGTCCCATTCAGAAAATATGAATTAAAATGTGTAAATCCGGGATTAGCGTGGAAATCGATCTAACCCAAACCTACCTCAGTCTGATAACGTACTCTTGTACACACCGATACTACGGTAATATTACGAACACACGATTAGTCGTGTAAAGACACGTCTCAATTCACGCCTAAATGTACGTAACGACTAGACTGCGGATTTTTATGCAAATTCATATTTTCATCGATGTAATTGAAAAAATGGAAGCTAGATAGTTAATTGTTTTATTCGCTAAATATCATAACGAGTACTATATTTTGGGATTATTCGTATCCCCAAATTTTCCATAAATGCATCAAAATCCGCAGTCTGGTAATGACAAATGTACTTGAAAGAATGTATTTTTTTCACCGTATCCTAATTTGATTTATATTTTCATTCTATTCACACGCTTTGCAACGATGTAGAGGAGGTCTAAATACGGGCTAGCTTTTGTATTTCAGGATTCATCGTCGAACCTGTGGACGATATTTAAGGTACAACGCTTGGATATGTATGAACATGTTTACCATACGACGTGAAATAAAAATAACCTAAGAGAAGCAACGTGTGTTGCAAATTATGCATTTCAAATAAAAGGGAAAATGTTCATTTTTAGAAAGGTGGTCTAAACACGGGCCACTCGTGAAATAATCGAAATGAAAAGTAACAACTGCACATTTTCAGGTTGAAATATTTAAAGACATGTTGGAAATGTAGATAAGCTTTAATTTAAATGCTATTTACAGTCACGAACGTATATATTTTTTTCAAGATTTTATATATCTTTTTAACGTTTTTGGTATTTTTCTTATCGCCGAATTTTAATATTTACGCATAATTCCCAGAAGCTAAGATTGTATATTTCAGATTTAAGTGCCATCTTATCTCACGATACCCACCAAATTTCGTCTCGATCGACCAGCAATGCTTTTCAAATACATCCACTAACTTCAGTGTATCATTCTTTTGAAACGATCACGTTTTTCTGCCATTGAAAAATTCCAACCATCGTATCACTGTCTCTAATTAAGATAGCGGCACAAGCCAAAAGCTACTTCACTCGTTATTCGAAGACGAACCCAACGCACTCCTCAAATTATTCACAAGGTGATCGGGGGTGTACATACCGGGTGGTTCGGAAAGTTCGTAACGAAATTTCTGAAGAATTCAAACTGATATATCTCTGTTTCTAGTCGAGATAGCGACAAAAACCGGAAGGTATTTTACTGAAATTACTCCCAAGGCGAACTATATTTTCCGCGGTGGAGCGTTGCCACGAAAATTTCAATATCCACGCTCCACTGTAAAAAATATAATTCGACTTCTATCCACCCCTGCTCATCTTACGAATAATTTCAGTAGTGCGTTTAATTCACCTTTAAGCATTAAAAAAAACAAACACCGTTCAACTTTTATCGCTGTAACAATTAAAAACAGAGCTACGACGGTTGAAATTTCGCCAAGAACTTTACCAAAAGCCTCATTCGAGTGAATGTAACAAGAATAGCAGGTAAAAACCGTGTAACAGGTATTTCTGTTTGAATTTTCGATCGCAGATGCATGGAACGCGTATTTCTCGGCCACGACCAACGTTCACACATGGAGGCGACCGTGTAAATTGCAAATCGCTTACACCACTTCAACCGAGCGTCCACACTTGGTCTCACCTTGCGAAAGCAGAAAAGTCGCGGCTCAATTTGAACAGCCTAAGGCCAGGCTGCCTAGTTTAGAGGAGATCAATGAAATCAGCAATCGACTGATACCAAATACCAACTATTTCGGCGGTTACCTCTATCACGTGGATCTCTTGAAGGAACTGAGGACCGATATCGGTACGAACTTGATCGCACGGAGCAATCTAAACGAGAGGATCGTCTTGGAGAAGCCGTGCGTCTGTTTGGACGATTCTAACGGCAAGAATAAGAAACGGTTCATCTTCAATTATCAGATACGTCTGATCATATACGAGGGTAGAAACGAACGGAACGCGAATCTTCCGCAGGAATTTTAGAGAATGCAATTCTGAGGGAGAGAAATTTCTTTGAAATACGACAGATCATTCTTTTCTCTTTCCTTTTCTGGTAAATAGTATCGGGAAGTTGATCTTTCCGAGAGTCAACCCTTTGCACTCGAAGGCCCTTTTTTTCTACGAGGAAGTGGCAAAAATTAATGTAATTTTTTAAAAGTGATATTTTTATCAGAAGTTGGTTCTTTCGAACTACTTCACTGCTGAGATCTCTAAACGGAGGTCCATGGACCTGCTGTTTTGGAAAATATCCTTAGAGTTGCCTCTGTAATGTCGCTTCTTAGTCGCCTGAAAGGGTGCAAAGGGTTAATTCACTTTTCCAAGAGATATTAGTTAACGTTAGACTAATCGTTTTTTTTTTTTTTTTATTAATTGGTTCTTTCGAACTACTTCACTGCTGAGATTTCTAAACGGAGGTCCATGGACCTGCTGTTTTGGAAAATATCCTTAGAGTTGCCTCTGTAATGTCGCTTTTTAGTCGCCTGAAAGGGTGCAAAGGGTTAATTCACATTTCCAAGAGATATTAGTTAACGTTAGACTAATCGTTTTTTTTTTTTTTATTTTATTTTGCATCTCTGATTTTTGTAAAATCGTCAAGTTTCCGTTTCTCGTTTCTAGCCAGTGGTATCGGGAAGTTGATCTTCCCGAGAGTTAATTCACTTTTCCAAGAGATAATAATTCTTTTTTATTTCTGATTTTTGTAAAATCGTTAAGTTGAAAGTCGTTCTTTTTCTGGAACGCCAGGTATCTGTGATACTTGTGAAATTCTTAGAAAATTAAGTGGCCAATTGTACGTATTTACTGATTAAAATATCGAAATTTGTCAACGTGTACGCATACACGCGATATTTTTCTGCGTTGCGATTAACCGAATGATCTCACGTTCACCGATAAACCAGTTTGAACAACGAAATTACCGGGGAGAAACCGTCAGGATTAATTGGTTTATCTAGCTGAACGATATTTACGGCGCGTTTACCTGTAATACGATTTAATTGCTTGTACATCCAGAGATTTACGAAGGCAGAGCCTCTTAACCTACGTCGCGGTATTTTCTTTCCTTCGTTATTATGCAATTCTTCGTTTATTTTCTATGGAATAAAGTGCAATTATCGGCGTTGTACACACGCTACGAGTCAACCGGTTTTTCTTTCGCGTATCAGCTCTTAGTTATTATTTTTCCACGTGGATATTGCGCGTTGATTAGTTACACGTACTTACCGTCAATTGCAAAGGGCTGCTTTTCCGTGTAGCCGAACAGTTTGAGCATTTCGTCGACCGAATCGGCGTTATTCAACATCCTGGCTACGTTCAAGGATTTCTGTGAACAATCGAACATTTTCGATGGTGAGATCAGATTTTCTGGAAAATTCTGCGCTTATCTGTGATTAGTCGGCTATCTAATCGATCATATGTCAATAAATTGGTTCGGGCGGCGGTGGATGTTTTATCGTCGGATTTACGCGTTATTTTGTGGATTTACCGTTGTTCGTATGTCATTAGGACATTTGTCTGGATGTTGAGTGAAATTGGAGGATTATTTGAAAATTATCCTGCTGGGAATTTTGTAATATATTTGTGCTGATATGCGGTGCTGTGTCTGGCGAAGAAATGTAATTTAACCCTTTGGTTGTGGGGTATTTGGGGTTATTTATCCCTTTTTTATAGGGAAGAGGACAATGAAGAATAGAAAATTTTGTAAATTTCAGTCGACTCTTTGTATTCAAACTCTCGTGGTTTTGATAATTTAGCCAGTTTCGAAGAATCGTTTGAGAGACATATTTTTCATACTATTATATAAGTAGTGGAAAATGCAAAAATAATATTGATTTTGTCGATCTTGGAAATTAGAATAATAGTTGTGCTAAATTTATTTTTATAACACAGTGATTTAACCATTTCACTGTTGTTGGCGCTTTGAAAATTTGCTCGCGCTGTTGTCTTGCCGCCTATAGGCAGTTTCAATATCTTCTCGCGTTGTGACCTTGGGGTCTATAGACATTTTCGATATTTTCTCGCGTTGTGCACTTGGCGCCTTTTTTTTATAATTTAATTTCTGATTTTTGCACTTGCGCACCTGGCGCACTTCCATCTTAATTTAATATAAGAAATTTACAAAACGATCAATTTTTTATTTGAGCTTCTAAGAATTTCTAAATTTTTAATTTGAATTTCTAAATTTAAAAAAAAATTTAGAACCCCGAAACGAAAGATTTCGCGGTCACGATTGACCGACCATCTGTCGTCTAGCACGCGCGTCACACTCTAAAATCTTCCCCAGCGAAAGGGTTAAGAAATAAAATTTCAATTTGAATTTCTAAATTTTAGAAAAATTTTAAAACCCCGAAACGAAAGAATTCGCGGCCACGATTGACCATCTGTCGCTTCCCGCGCGCATTGGCGAAAGGGTTAAGAAATAAAATTTCCAAAGTAAAAACAGATATCTGCAATTAAGGGTTAAATCGCACATTAATTCTTGTACAAACGTACCGGGTGTCCTAATACTCACGAACAGTCTATATACCTGATAACCGAAATTACGAAAAAACCGATATATACCTGAAACGAAGAAAATTGCACGGAAGAACGTGTCGAACAGTCGCATTTTAACATATTACTTCGTCGAGGAATTCCAACGTTTTGTCACGCGTGTCGCGAGGATACACCTATTCCGATGTTTCATCGCGCATTGTTCTCACCCGATGTGTGACCAGGACCTTTTCGCATCGCGACGGTGTCGAAAACAACTAACCCAACGGTCGTCGAAATCGTTGCATCGTATCGGGTCGAATCGAATACAGGTTTGTTTGGAGAAACGAAGAAAATTCTGCCGCAATTCTCGGGTATTCCCGGTACATAATTATTTCTCGAACGTGAGTCATGTACGCGCTTCGTTCGCGTATCATCGGCGCTGCGACTGCAGCGAAGAATCGCAGGCATGACAGCAGGTCAATCATCCGGGAAACTATTAAAAAAGTCGCTGGTTTCGCGACATGCTATATTTAGAACGGCTGTTAAGAAGGATTTTTATGCAAGGGTCACTGGTACACGGAGTCCAGTCGTTTTTCACCATCTCGCGCGTTCGTCTTTCAGCGTGGAACTGGTTTTTGAACAAGGTACTATCGCGCTCAGGCACAGAAAAACGAGCAAACGCCGTACCGATTTCTAAGAAGCATCCTCTCGATGTTAATGTACCGGCTCGATAGTCACTCGATTAACTGCTCTCTTCTTTTCTTTTCGAAAATGTTTTTCATATGGTGATAAATTTCTCTTGTGCGTGTTCGTGTGTTTCTATATCGTGCCATTTTTGTACACGGAGAATTCTACGTCAGCTTAAATATTACTACAGGTGTGTGATAAAGATTCGGTTACGGTACAGCTAGTGTTCTAACGTACAGATTACGAGACCTCTTAATTTGCATAATTAAGAAACGTATTGCTCGGAGATGTTTCCGAGAAACAGTGATTTCTTGGCTCTGGAATTTTGCCGCGACTTTTAAAGGTCGTTTAACGCAACCGGCGCTAACCTATTTTTATACAGTGTAACCCTGTTCCAACGTTGAAATATGCACGATAAGTGTACACGCGGTGATAACGTTATACAGGATGGGTCATTTGAAACAGACCAGCCAGAAATTACCTTTCTCTAGCTACAGTGGTACGAGACAATTTTTATACGTAAGTTAAATGGCTTCAAAGTGTGAATAAAAGACTGATGTGCATTTATTCTGCATTATAAATGCGTAATAATATGCAATATCTGCATAATATGTGCATTTGTTCATAGAATCGCCGTGAGCTAAAATTTATTGCAACCTTATCGAAGGAATACACGTTCGACATTGTAACGTACGCATGTTTCTTGTTAATGCTAACCTAAATTTCTCTTTTCCTTTCGGCCGTGAATTAATCGGCGAGAATGTTGAATTAAATTCGAATAACGATATGTTTCATCTGTTTTGCAATTTAGAGAATAGGCACGACTTTCCGTAACACATCTAACATCTCCAAGTGATAATCACCGATTTTAACGAAACTTTGGTATATAGCAGTTCTCAAATTACTATTCAACGCGTATTTCTTTAAATCGACAATCGTTCACATCGAAGAGATGAAAATCGCCCTCAAATTTTCAAGATTGGAGACAGTAAAATAATATCTCGAAAACTATTAAAAACAGAGGAGTACTATAAAGTGACGAATTTTGTCTTTTTCAACGACAAATTTAAAAAATAAATAATTTTCACAATATCTGCTCGTTATCTTCAATCTTCGACTGCGATTTTCACTCCTTCAACGTGGGCGATTGCCAATAAAAAAAAATGAGTCAAACATTTTTTCAAATACTACCATACACCAAAGTTTCATAGATATCGGCTCGCAGGATAATCCGCGAGGTATTCCCGCGTACGTGAAGTGACGTGTGATCAATTACTTATATATATCGAACCACGAACACCGTGACGAGCATTCTGAGAGTATCAAGCAGGTTTTCTGCTACTTCAAACGCGATCATATGCATCCTTGACATTAGTGTTATTCGGCCTTCGACGTCATCCAGGTCTTTACGGAAAGAACGAGCGTGCTCCCGTTCACGAGCGTGTCGTAACGCCGCTGTATCGTCGACAAAAGGAACTGTGCCACCTTCGTTGTTGCTTACGTTAACGAGGTGAGGCTAATGAAAAGAATTACAGAACAGTAACAACACCGAAGCGAATTACCCACTTCCGTAGTCAATTGAACATTGATAACACCCGTTTCACAGGTTAAAATTATACCTCAACCGACGATTCCTCGAATTTTTCCCCGATCGAACACATTCACGTTTCGGACTTGTTGCATATTTCTTTTTCTCGCTGCCTGTTGCACACGATACGATTGGATCCGACTGGCTAAACTTCACACCAGCTGTCACACATTCACCACGTTACAAATCTCTCACAATGCTCCATCGTGACAACGTAATTACGCTATTTATCAAAGTGAAAACGTACGAGTGTTGCAATAAGCTATAGAACGGGATCGTTTTATTCAATAGAGAAAGAGAGAGAGAGTGTGTAAAAGTGAGACGCAGCAACGCGCCTTCGTTCGAATCGTTTTACCGATAATTCATTTACCATTTCGACGTCTCTATCGCGGCTCTGCGCAGGCTGAACAGGAGGAACCGCTGGTTTCGTGGCTTTACTCCTGTCGTTGATAGGTCCAGGAAAAACTATACCGTCAGAGTCACCGTGGAACTTGGTATCTTGAGCAACTGCTGCTAATGTGCAAAGAATCACAAGAGCAATGGTTTTCTGAACGATCAGGCGCGGCGGCATTTTCTGTAAAGTTCAGAACAACAGTCACTTCTGTCAAAATGTTCACCAACAGAGAGAGAGAGAGAGAGAGAGAGAGAAAGAGAGAGAGAGAGAGAAAAGAGAAAGATCAATGAACTGGTTTAATATTGAACCGCGAACTTCCGATATCGCGTTTTGTTGTTGAACGTACTCTCTCAGATATCGTTGCGATTAATCCGTAATTACAGTGGAATATGACTGTCACACGTGTTTACTAGAGAGACCGTCTCGGTGTTTGTATTATACTCGATGCACAAGGTAAAGGAACAGGAACGTGACACCTGAGCAGGTTCGTCTGGTCGCGCGGCGATCGACTGCCGAAGTGAATACGTCCGGACGCGTATTTCTGCTCACACACACGCGAGCCCGGCACACGTACGAATCGCAATAGGCACACGACTTCGCCGTGATACGCGGTGCCACTCCTTTTCCTTTCTTTTTGTCTTTTCACCAGTGATTACACACTTGATCGTTATCAGAACGAAAGTGTTTTTAATGGCGGTGTTATTTTACCTTCGAAACGAAGATGTTTCGCTCTTCCTTCTATTTTCTCTTTTCTATTTTTTTTCCCTTCGATTACCTGATCTGTCGTATTGAATTGTAGCGTCGTCGAAACGATTGATAATGTTCTTTACGCAACGCGTGCAATAGTTCTGATACGGTTGATTCATCCGTTGATATACAAGTAGCCTAGCTCCGGCTTGACAGATTTTCACGATTACGGGATTAATTAAGCGTGTGGGTGGACGAATTTGCATGTAGAATTGAGGTATTCAGCGGATTGCCCTGGATAACGAAGTTGTTCAAGGTGGCAGTTTAATACTGGTCAGGATTCATGTGGAGAATAAGTTTGCCAAGTGTGTTTCTTATACTTTTTCGTTTATTGTTAATTCGAGGTCTTCTTAAACAGTAAGTCTTTCTTTAGATAGAGGTAATTTTACGGCTACTGTTTCAGTGAGAGTGAAAGATTGTGAAATTAATATAGTACTTTAGTCGGTGTTATCATTCAGAGAATCATTTAACGGTCTAACAATTTTCAAATAACTGTACTTAGATGCTTCAACCATGCTCTCAACTTGTTGAAGCGTTCCATGAATCATAAGCTTTTGAGTGCCAGGGATTCCACGTATGTGACATAGTATCCTTATACTGTTACGTTGTACGATGCAGGAATTATTTTTGTTTTTATGCTACATCCTAGAACATACAATCACAAGCTTGTAATTAGTAATGATTCAGAGATATTAAATTTATTTTATCTACTTACTGTGTCACGTCAGTGATAATAATATCAATTTTCAGCTATCAACGATATAATTGTAATTATATTTCAATTTTTTAACAATACGTATCATTGGCGTTTTTATTTCGGATAGACGCTCTCATATTTTTTACACTGGCCATGATGCACAACGTATTTGAAATAATAAATAGGTTAAGTATCTGATAGAATTACCTTCCTAATCGAGTTATCGATAAATTTAATCGCTTTCACCGCAATATTATTTTCATAACTTCCTGTGATTAATTCATAATCTCCAAATAATCTTCTCGCTAAGAAAAAATCGATTTTATTCTCGTGAATTCAAGCTCTGGAAATAGCCATTTCCTGAGTATCGGAACGAAAATCTCGATAGATCGATACGCATATGCGGTGCATTTTTAACGCGCGGTTAATTTGAACGTGAATTGCACAGGATCAAAACAGGGATAGTATTAAGAAAAAATAAAAAGAAGAGTTAAGATTTCTGTAGATGAATCGTCATTTATTTTAAACGTGGTGAATCGTAGTTATATACAATTGTATAATAAAAAGAATTCAATCAAACCAATTATACATTCTGAAATATACCGATACGGATTATGATTAGCTGTTTAAGAATCGTCAGGAGGCTTCTTATCCAAAGTTCACTGAAACAAGATAAAAATACGATACAGATTCGCGAGTGAATTTCTTTCGAGAACGTTTACGTACGAATTTGTTGTCGATAAGTTACCATGTATCTCGACTTCATCTCTATGACTTTTCTGCAACCCACGTTACGAATGTATCTGTACCCCGGTGGACAACGCTTCGCAGGGTTCTTTCTTTGCGGGAAAGTCACAGGCCTGGCTACACTTGTCACGATGAATACGCACAGAAAAAGTGCGAGGATAATGAAACGCAGTGGCGCCATAGCGTACGACTTCGGTTCACTTCTCTCGGTCGAATTCTTTTCTCCTTTTTTCCGAAGCTGTACCGACGGTGTTGAGGCAGAAATCGAAAACTGGCGTAAAGGACAACGAAGATACGTGCAATATACTCCTTTTTACCACGATTCCCCTCTCCCTTTCCGTCCGATTTGTACTAATTTGCGGTTACTGTTCGTATCCTGTTCACGCACAATGCGGTTTTTATTTGATAATTACGCGCGATACCTTTGAGTTATCGTGAAATAGTCATTAACTAGCGCGTTTATACGCATTTCCGATTGTAGTCGACGAACAAACGAGAAATCAAGAATACGTTGTATAAAAATTTCTCACGATAGATTGTAACGCATCGAGAAATAAATTAGACCTAACTCTATTTACAATAATTCATAGCATTTCAATCATCGTCTGTGATTCTACGAACTGTTGCCAACAGGTGGTTGCACACACGTGAAGAATACTTTACCCTATGCAGCTTGCCTATCTGTACCTGTTAAGCCAGATTTCGCAACGTCTTACCGACACGAATACTTCAAATTTCTGCAAGCGATTATTGTTGCCAACAGGTGGTTGCAACACACGTGAAGAATACTTTACCCTATGCAGCTTGCCTATCTGTACTTGTTAAGCCAGATTTCGCAACGTCTTACCGACACGAATACTTCAAATTTCTGCAAGCGATTATTATTGGTCAACGTTTAGAACATAAAAGGAATGATTTATACGCAGGCAAAATAAAAAAAAAAACCGTTTCTTCATTTTCTAAGAACGCTTATTTATTTACGGAAATTTTCGTCAAATTACGAGCGAACGATAAAGCAATTTCCTTCCTCCGATAATCTTGCGCAAGTCTGATAATCTCTCACTTTTCGAGACCGTTCCGAGACTGTTTACTTTTTTTTCTCCTCGATATCAAACGTCTCCTATTTCCTATTCTATCTTTCACTATCTCAGTTTCTTTCACACTTTTTCATAAACATTCGTCTCCTCTTGCCACCTTGCTCGCTGGGTAATCCCTTTGGCCGTACTTCCTTACCGACGGCGCGCTCGACAAAGAAGAATCCTGCAGCATATCGATGCGTGTTCGACTCGAGAATCCTTTGTCGTTACGCCTAATTACACACTGGTAACGATCGATCGGTGGTACCACGATTAACTTAGCCTCTGCAACAACAAACAAAACGGGAAAAAAGGAATAAATCGGTGGAGAAACAGAAGCGAAGAAACACGGGGAATTACTTATCGTAGCCTCACTTAAAATCGATCGCTATCTCTCGACAGCGATTCACGTTATCGGCAAGTTTATCGCGCGATTTCACAACTTTGCCCCGGTTTTTCATTCAACTCTGTACACATTACGATTACTCAACCGTAGAATTAGACGATTCGACGTGTTCACGGAACACAGCCGAAATTTCGTCCAACGAAATCACTTACAATTAGTAGACAGCTCTGCATCGAGTGCCGATTCTCATTTTGCCCGGCGGGCAATTAAGCGGCACGTTGATGAACGATCCTTTATCGACTCTGCTCGTGTTGAACGATCCTTCCTCGACTCTGTTCGTGTTGAACTCTACGAATCGTTTCAGTCCCTTCGACGTCGTGAAATTCCCGTCCGTGCACAGAAGCAACGTGAACATTGTCGCCACCACGAGCCACAAAATCTTCATCTCGACCGGAATGATCTAGCCCTTCCGAAATCTTCTTCCTTCGCTTCGTAGACGATTCTCGCGATCGTACCGTCACCGACGTACACGCTCGACCGTTCGAAACGGCGGACTGGTCGCGTTCAGGAGAGATAGCGACACTCGGAATGTCAGAGAAAACACGTCACGAACGTTTCCACACTATCCGGTAAGAAGAATTTTTCGTTTAGCTGGAAGTTACACGTGCTCGATCGCAGTTTTCACCGAGCCTCCGCTCGCATTCCAATTTCCACTGTCCCGACTACGCGCTCGCATTTCTCGCGTCTGAACAGAAACACGCGGTGTGCACCTCGGAGAGGCGGAAATTCCGTTGGATTAAGCAACAACCTTGTCCACCGGCGATGAGAAACAGTTTTATTTAGAAGGACGCGTGTGTCGATATTAATAAAAGAGAGCCGTGCGCGTCATACTCGATGGATATTTCTGGATAGCGTCAGCGGAGAAAGAGAAACTACGCGAGGTATCGTTTCCACGTATATTATCTGATCGATTTTCAATACGAAGATAACACAGGTTTATCCCATGATAAGCTTGCTCGTCCGCTCTTCACCATCGAGTATACACAGACTCTTCTTCTTCACCAGATCTTTCTGCATCTGCCACGAAAATCAACTCGTTCTCCATACGGGCAGCGTATCGTTCGATAAGGTGCCCGTATCATTACATTACAGAGCAGCGTGATGTTAGGCGAGTCGTCGTTGGAAGAGACGGATTTCCAGTCATTGAACATCTCATCCGCGGTCTGATCCTGCGCGATTATCGCGTGAATCAGGAGGAACAGGATCACCGTGCAACACACTCTCATCGTTTTCCCGCGGGGATTCGCCAACTACTCGCGAAAGCACATTCTCTAGATTTTCGAGGAGGAAAGCAACGATTCGAAGGAGGAGAATTGTAGAATCGCGTGTTCGCGACGAGTCTCTCGGCTCGCAACTACGTTTTCGTCCGCTCGAACGCCGCGTTTTGTCTTCGTCGAGTCGCGATAACCTTCCATGACACTTTTCGAGAGTCGACTGAAAAGACAGCACCGCGTGATTTTTACTCCGAGAGTGCAACGTACGTTCGTGAGATGGAAGTCAGATAAGCCGGTGACATCGTCAATCGGCAGCGAGATCGATCAAATTTTCCATCGGCTTTCGTTGCGTAACTCGCGACCGTTCGACTGTGTTAGATCGTGGAGGAAAAGGGTATTGAGCGTTTCGTTCGTACCGATAACCTTCGACGACGATTTCTCTCAGATTTGTATTTTTTTCTGAGATTTTTCGTTCTGCCGGTGGCAAGTGTTTGCGTACGAAGCGCTTTGTAATCGCGTTTCTGTTGCGTATTGGGACGAAGTTCGAAAATCGGCGACTTAGCGGTGGAATACGTGTTGGAGAATTATTTTTCTGGATGATTAGAAGGAACGGATGGTTTTGTTAAACAATAGGAGAGAAGAGTGCTTGGCGCCATCACGCGTTCGCCGCAAAAGCAACAAAATGGTCGCGACTACGCGTCGCGGTAAACGCGAGACGTGACGAACGATTGGTTCTATGGAACGCTGTGTTATTCCTCAATGTTTCTTTCGTCTGTTACAGAGTAAATCGTTTCATTGCGGTTTGGTATTTAACGAAGGATCTGCTGATTAAACGTACCGGTAGAGCAAGAGTGGCTACGGTAAATTTGAAATGGACGATCTTGAGAATTGCCGCGGTTTCAAGTTGTTTATTATGAAAAAATTTAACTTCGTTGAGATTAGACATTTTCAGTTGGAATAATTTGTTGGTGGGAAATTTGTAATAGCTTTACAGGTGTCGATCAATTCTGAAATTCTCCACGGTGTATGGACTAGATTCTCTGTATTTATACGAATTTTGTTCTTTGATTTTCACAAATTTCTTCATCTATTAATTTGGTTTTTATAGGGAGATGATAAGAGTTTTGGAACGTCGATGGAATTGGTTTTACGTGTATTCGATCTCCTAGGTGGATAGTAAGAAAAGGGTTTGAGTGCGTGAATGGCATTTGTTAAAGGGAGATTTGCGGAGGAAACGCAAGAATTTGTCAAATTTCCGTGAAAAAGGTATCTTCACTTTTCTGTCTCGTTTCTGAATGGAAATGCGTCTTAGAGGAAAATGAAGTTCGTAGGATGGAAGTAGAGACGTCGGCCTTAGAAATGATCGTAGGTGGATTGTTGTACGATTTTTCTTCAGGAAGTTGTAATAGGTCAAAGATCGACAATTTTCAGGTGAAAATTTCGCGGTACTTTAATTTCACTTCCGAGTGTATTTTGTTCTTGCACACAAATTTATTCCTCCATTTTACCAAGCCTTCGTTTCGTGTACTCCCCATTTTCACGAATTACTTTTTACAATTTATCTTGGTAAACTGTGTTTCTTAATTAATCGCGGTTCGAAGATCAACGGCTAAAATTTGCATATCAAGCCTTCATACTTCCGAATGATTCTCTACAATTTACTTTCACAAACTACGTTTCGTAATTAATCAAAATTTTCGTCTAATTTCTCGAAAACGAATGGCCACGCTCGATCGAGGTTTCAAAGATTTCGCCATCGCTTAAATAGTTGTGATAATTCCAAGGTCCACAAGCCTCCAGCTTTACAAATTATTTTCTACAATTCATTTTCACGAACCATTGTCCTTAATCAATCAAAATTTCCACCCAATTTCTCGGAAACGAATGGCCACTCTCGCTTGAAGATTCCCGACTTCCCTCCGCCACTTTATTCTTTTTTATTTATTCATTCAGACGGGCAAGAAGAAGAGCCCAATGGTACAATGTAATTACACAAAGTCGAATAGCGACAACGCGTAACGCAGTTAATTGCTGTTTGTAAGTTTCTTTGAAGTTTGCCTGCAACTGTCCGCAGTGCCAAAGAAGAAACGAAGCCTGTCGAAAATTCGCGATCGGATCGTTGGATCTTGCACCCGTTGTGAAGGAGTCCAGTTTAAATGCAGGACTCTCGCGTAAAGGACGAGGGCAGGTATTGAAGTGGGGGTGGACGTTCGATAACGTTGTTAATAATTTCCAAGAGAAATAATATGTCAGCTGTAATTCCTCTGTCCTCCAAAGTGGGCGTATCGGAGGATCGGTTCATAGTTATGATCGAGTCTGAGCGTAGGGGTACCTAATGTACGGGAAACAAATCTTGGAAACTTGTGTCGTGGCCTTTCCGGTAGCTGAATATATCTGCTTTGGTAAGGAGACCAGCTAGCGTATTCCAAGTGACGTGGTACGTGTGAGTTATACAGAGTTTTGAAATTCTTACAAAGACGAAAGATACTCTCCTACTATCCTAAAAATAGTAAGTATGAGAACGTAGAAAGGTGGAAAGAAAATCGAAGCTCGCCAGGTTGGCGTGAGCGAAGGATAAAAAAAGGACTCGCCTTTATCGTTGGTACGGATCTCGAGCGTTCGTTACGCCTATATCCCGTATTCAGTGAAGGGTTGAGTTTTCCCCGAGGGTTACACGGATGTAAGTTGACGATGGTTTACGCGTGCGGATCGTGTCGCGTCGATTTCTCATACGTACGCGTCAGATTTTATCCGCGATTCGTTTTGCACGAGCGGAATATCTGGGGCGCCGATGATCGATTTGCCGGGCGTCGAGTCGCGTTTCAACCGTTCCAGCCTGCCGTCGTCCGAAATGTTCTATCCGAGAAATTTGTCCGGTTGTCGATTAATTAGGTTTCTATCGACGATGCACGTAGGACTAACAATGTACGTTTGGTGTATTTTGCGTTGGGTGCGTGAGTGAGTTGTGTTCCCACGAGAAGGCGAGGTTCGCTCTGGAAAAGCAGCAACAAGAGAGACGATTAAGACGTGGTCGTGTTGCTCGTCGCTTCCCTGTTCCTGGACACTCCGTGGCCTGTCGTGCACGAATGAAAATGTAACGGGCTGTTGAACGTACAATTATTCGTCATTGGTACGTTCGATTGAGAAGGATAATTCTTCCTACTCGTACGGTGCTCCGTGGTAAAAGGAAAAGGTAGCGTGGAACATGATCTGGCTTCCTTTCCTCTGGAAAATCGCACGAAAGGTATGTGCAATTAGACGTGGAATCGAACGTATTGTACCATTTATCTTGCTATCTGTGGAGGAATAATCGACGGGAGAGAGAGAGAGAGAGAGAAAATTTAGAGGGAAAGGAAATCGAGAGGGTGAGAAAATCTGAAGAGAGTGGCAATCGAGAGAGAGAGGAGACCGAGAGGGAGAGAAAATCGAGAAAGAGAGGGAATCCAGAGGGGGAAAACTCGAGAGAGAGAGAAAATGAAGGAAGAGAGAGCAAAACTGGGGAGATAGGGAATTCAGAGAGAGAGAGAGAGCAAAACTAGGGAAAGGGAAAATCGAGATAGAAGGAAAATCTAGAAAGAGAGAAAAGAACCGAAGGGAGAGGAAACGAGAGCAGGGAAGAGTCAGAGATTGGCGATCCGTTCCTTCGAACCGGTATTACTCGGGCCCGTTCGAATAATTTTCGGCCGAGAAGACGCGAAATCCCGTGAAAGAGAAGATGCTTATCGCGGATCAGGCTCTCTGAACGTTGGGAAATTCTACGTCCCACCAAACCACATATCCTCCATCCTATACGTACACGTTATAAACGAATACAAAAGCATTCGCACGAGCGAGTCAGCTCGGCAGTCCGTCAGCCAGGCAGGTAGGCTCGATTTAAAAAGTAAATGACTGACGGACTGAGGTCGCCTACCAGGCAATTCCAGTAGCGGGCAATTGCGTGCAAGAAATTACTTGCCAATGCTGACTGGCACGCAAACTCCAACCTGAACGCGAACGCCGAAGGTTGATGGGGCCGAGGAAGCGGCGAGGAGAGAACGCCGAACAGAGGAAGAGCGAAACCGGGGCCTTCTCTTCTTCTTTCAAGCCTCGACGATCCCGTCAGCGTGTGTGCATGCGAGCATCCGTGCCGCGAATCTCCTTCGTCTCTCCTTATTCCCGCCGCGCCGTCCAAATTTCGTCTAAACTCCTCGTAAAACCCGATCCCTCCTACACACCTTCTTCCCTTTCTTTCGTTCGATTCTACACTCTTACGTCTTCAGTTTTAATTAGAGAATAGGTCGGATTGTGTGGAAGATTGTGCAATTTCTTGCTCTAGATTTACAGATTTTGCGGAGAATTTCGCGCCTTCCTCTGACACGCCTTTATCGCCCAGTCTACATATATTACTCTTTCTCCTTCGTGGATTTTCATTTCCGAAGCGAAGAGATTATATTCGCGGCAGGATGACACTGTTCATCAGGGGCAGAATCGAACGGAGGATCACTTTATTCACTCTTCTCCGTGAATGTTTCTTTTCAAAATATAAAGTTCGTCGGGTTACAGAGAAAATTTCGAAGCGACGACACTGTGTTCTCCAAGAGCAGAATCGAGCGAAACATCGCTCAGTTCGCATATCTCATTCGCTCTTCCCTGAGAATTTCCATTTTCGAAAAACGAAGCTTGTCAGGTTACACGGAAAATTTCGAAGAGGAAGAGATTATTTTTGCGGCAGGATGACACTGTGTTCGTCAGGATCAGAATCGAGCGGAAGAGAATTTTAATTATCAAGAAATAAAGTTTGTCGCGCTGCGCGGAAAATTTCGAATGGAAGAGATTATTCGCGCGAGGACGACACTGTGTTCCATCGGGAGGTAGAATCGAGCGGAACATTTGCTCGAAAACAGGCTCGGTCTTGGTGCCCACAGATGAGTACAGATAGAAGTTAGATCCGTCTCGGATAAGGCGCGATCGAGACGATGAGCCCGAGTAGGAGCAGAAACGTCGTGTCGTATCTTCCGCGGCGGATCCCGGCTACGCCTCTTGTCGGCATTATACGGAACGCGCACACCGATTATCAAAACTGTCGCTTCCTTCGTTACCTTTTCACGGACATCTGCGTCTTTCCTTCCGCGGTCCGATGGACCCGTCGCGTTCCCTCCGTTCGAGCCCGTGAAATATGATTCGTTTTCTGGCAGGTCTCCTATGATGCCGGATTCCCGTCGAATTTTCGACCATATTTAAATGTCATTCCGTTCACTTCAAAACGGGACAGAACCGGGGGCCCTTTAAGCTCGCCAAACCATTTGCTTTCACGGTCCGAACCTTCATTAACGTCCCCCTCTTCTCTTTTCTTTTCTCGTTTCTCTTTCTTTAGCCGTCCTCTCTTTTTTCAGGCCAGAATTCGAATTTATCAGATCGAACGTGTGCGTGTATCTGTGTAATATACGAGGCGCGATTGTATTCACATTGATTGAAAATATATCGATGTTATCGTTTCTGTCTAGCAGCTTTGTCCGAGTGTGAAATTTTGGGTACGGTAGGATTTACATTTGAAATCGTGTCGCAAGTATGGTCGCTTGTTACATCTGGGCCCGCCTAATTTCACCAAGCTGTCACTTTTGACGTCTTCTTCTCTTCAACGAGATCGTAGCGTAGAGTGGCTCGCGTGTCTTTTATTCGGACACGGATACGTGCAGGGATCTCGAAGATTAAAGCACCGCGATTTTCAGTTAATTCGAAAATTGATGCCGTCCGCGGTCCCTTCCGATTCACGTTTTTATACTGGCTAACTGGAGAAATATTCTAAACTGAAAGCGAGGCAAAAGTTAGGGAGAAGGAGGAAAGAGTAACGTCGAGTTAGATTCGAAGAGGCGAAAATTGAAGGTTCGATTAAAGTGGAAGTGTGCAAAGGGCAAAATTAAGGTGGAAATGCGCAAAGCGCAAAAATTAATGTGCAAATGCACAGGGGGCAAAAATTAAAAATTAAAGTGTGGTAGTAATGCCCAAAGCATAAAAATGAAGAATTAAATTAAGATGGAAGTGCTCAAAACACAAAAATTCAGGATTAAATTGAAGTGGAAGTGCACAAAGGACAAAAATTAAGGATTAAAGTAAGGTGGAAATACGCAGAGAGCAGAAATTAAGGTGGAAAGACAGAAAAGGGGTAAAATTTAAGGATTAAATTAAGGTGGAAATACGTAAGGGGCAAAAATTAAGGTGCACATGCACAAGGGGTAAAATTTAAGGATTAAATTGAGGTAGAAATGCCCAAAGCATAAAAGTGTAGAATTAAATTAAGGTGGAAATGCCCAAAGCGTAAAAATAAAGAATTAAATTAAGGTGGAAATGCGCAAAGCGCAAAAATTCACGATTAACTCAAAACGAAAGTGTGCCAAAAGTCGCTAAAACCACAGTGCAACAAAATTTTCAAAGCGCCAACATTCGCCAACATCGGTGAAAGGGTTAACTAAAAATCTGAATCAGTTCAATTTCCATAGATCGATAT
>NW_017100219.1:1609821-1620344 GCF_001263275.1 Habropoda laboriosa
TTTAAAAAAAAAAAAAAAAAAAAAAAAAAAAGAATTGAAAGCCTCAAACTTCTCGCATGACCTAATACAACCCAGCAACACCATGAATTCGAACGATCTCCTCTGAACAATTACGTCGTTCTAACACTCTCTGGCCGGTTGTTCGTCCGCGGTCGCGAAATTCACGGGGCCGCTCACAGCCCCGAAGAATTATGCCGTAGCACCGACACCGACTGATTTTACGATGCGCCGTTGAGCCTCGTATCTAGCACGTCGCCGCCTTATTTTACGAGGCTGCCCCTCTTAACGCCTCCTTAGACCCGCTGGATCGCCAACACGCGCCCGTAAACGTAAACGGCTCGTACGTTTCGTGTTGAATTTCCTCTTCTGAGCCGCTAGCGAGCAACGGGCACACGCTTGTCCTCGATGATTTTCCTTATACCGGCCGCCCCTTGATTACAGGACAAACCAACTTGGCCGTTTTCACGCGCCACCTTATTGCTCTCGCACCCTGTCCACCAGCAACACCTCACTTTTCTCTCTTTTACCTTACATCCGCTGTTTCTTCTCTCGCCACATTTTCCATCTTTCCTCTCTTTTTTCTTTGCTTTCGTTACTTGGTTAGCGGAGTTAGGTCTGTTGGTGACTGGTAGCGTCAGGGTAGAGTCGGGATTAACAGATAAGAGGAATCTTACGACGATAAGACCAGATCGCTTGTGACTTTTATAGGAAGCTTGTTTCATACGAAGTTTTCGAAGTATGGGAGTGTTTGTGTATAGGAGTCTGTGTGAATAAATTAAAGAGAGTGGAAAAAGGGGAAACGGAGAAGTTTTACTTACAGGTTCCACAGTTCTTCGCGAGAAGTTAAGTGGGTTCTTTACTTCGAAGACTTGTCTGCCACCTACGCTTCTTCGCTGTAGTGAAATGGACCGTTGAGTGTTTTCGCTAGACCCAGCTGAAGCTTGTATTAAGTGTACAAATTATAATAATTCGGTGAATTTTTTCACGAATTTAAATATTTATTTATGGAAAATTAAACACAATTTTAGTGTTCATAATGGTCTGATTTATTGGGTAATTGACGAATTTCCTCTTTGAAAAAATCTAGCGGGTTTAAGTCGATGAGTTTGTTAAGGTTTTGCGAAACAAGGCGCCGAATTAATTTGTACACCTAATATTTGTGTAAGTATTTACAACGTCCAGCCTGAGTCTATCTGTTCAAAAATTGAAACTGCCTAAACAACTCGTTTAAATCATACAATGAAGCTAATGAAGCAACTTGCCAAGTGCACAGGTTTTTCAAATCTTCCTGCATTCACAACTCGTGCTACGCAGTAACTACACCCTTCGCGTAACCGTAAACGCTTCATTTATCTAAAATTACTACAAATTGCAGAAAAAGTCTTTCCCAGAAACTGTGAAACCTTCACACAAGGGAAGCTATTAAAAAAAAGCTTAAAAGTCCATTATAATTCCCAGGAAACGCATCTTTACCTATTTCCTCCATCAGCAACCTAACCGACCATAGACTCTTTAAAATATGAAAAAAAAAAATTAATCCTCCACTTCGTTTTCGTATTAAGTAACACACGAGGATCTTGGAAAAATTAATCCTCCACTTGGAGTAAAGACGACGATCTTCGATCCGAGCCTTAATTTTTCCCATCGAAATGGCGAGATTCGACACACGGTAATCTCGTTGTTAACTCCACCGCCCTTGTCAACCCGCTAACGTCCTCGTTAACACTCCCGAATTCGCCGTAAGGTCGAACGAGTAATTTTAAAACGCGTTCGAAAGGTGCGACTGTCGGTGTCGGATGGTGGAAAGGCGCGTGAAAGAGTTAGGTGGGTGGGTAGGGAGGCAGAGAATGGGGAGCGGTGCAATGGCCCAGCCTCCAAGAACAATGATCGACTACCCTGCCGAATTTTACGACGTGGCCCTTTTCTTCGCGCCGCACGGGCCCCCTGCGTGCTAACCACCTTGACGGATGAACACACCATGCATAACGAATGTTACGGGTATCCCTGTGTTGTGGTAAATATCGCGAAGCCTGGCTACCCGAATACGCGCGGACAACAGTCCTACACTTTAGTTGCGACAGCGTGTGCGAGCCTGGGTTCGAATCGTGTAGAAACATATTTCTATATGGAAATTGGTGAACTTTTTAAATAATTCAATCGAGATTAGAGAAATGGATGTACGAGCGTGTACGATACGACACCGGTACGTTGAAACGTGCACAGGGTCAGCGAGCGTGCGCTACCGTACGTATTGGTATCCGTATCAGGGATCAGAAATCAGCCGCGGATCCCCTCTGTAGCCTGGAAAAGTAATTAAAGAATTAATTAAACGGAGGCTTACTCAGCTAAGTTCAGCCATCGATCAAGGCTAACCATGGCAGCTTCTTGTTTGGCCGCTGACAAAAAACACCGCTACCGAAATCATAGGGAGTCCATTGTAGCCCTCTCTCTCTCTCACTCTCTTTCACGTGTGCACACACACACACACTCGGTTTGCCCCCGATGGACGACGACGTTGAGAGGCATAGCCGATGGACTCCGGTCTCGGAATAGTAGGCAGAGAGTAGCTTGTTCTCGAACCGATGCTCCCGATCCAGCGAACATCGGTGAAAAGGGGAGACAGAGAGGGCTAAGAGGACGCGGAGGAACGAGAGAGAAGGGAATGTAGCTCGCGTGCTCCGTTCCTGTCGTTACAAATTAGAGTAAAAATCATGAAGGAGAATCGTGGCAAATAACTTGCGCAGCGGGAGGGTTCGAACGGAGTCCAACCAGCGAACAATGCCTTCCTCTCCTTCACCTGGGGGACCACTTCTGCCAACCTTCCGTCCTCCTCCCTCCGGATAACCCCTCCCCCGCGTAACCCACTGTTTCACCTCTTCCTCTTTTTCGGTTTCTCGCCTTTCTGCCCCGTCTTTTCCTCTCCCACCTTACGCACCATTCTCTGTCCTTCGGGCAACCTCTCTTCTCTCCAACCGGCCTTTCTCCGCTTTCTTATTCTTCGGGCGGCGTTCGTCTTCTCGCTCGGTCTTGTCCATGTTTTACCTGCTAATAACGATCAACACGACATCTTCGCGCGACTATCGCTGTCCGTTCACGGGCTGAACGAACGGTGTCGTTCTTCTTCCCCTCTTTTCTCAGCTACCGTTTCCATACGTCGTCGTCGTCGTCGTCGTCGTCGTCGTTCTCGTCCTCCTCGTCGTCGTCGTCGTCGTACTCGTCGTCGTTCGAGTTCGTGTCGACACGTATCTGCCTGTCGATAAATCCCTGTCCAAGATTCCAGCTGGCGTAACAGAAATATTTAAAGACCAGGCTTACCGGTAGCTGCTCAGATGCATTTTTGTCAAAGGTGCTCGATTGTTTGCCGAGCGGACAGGAGGCCGGTTTCGTAAGCACGCGACGGACCTTTATATCCTCCCTCGTCTACACGGGCGACCCTAAGACTGGTTTAGTTGCTTTGGATCGTGTTAATGCGACCACGACCACACGTTCTTCACCTCTTGTTTCACCTGGATGTCGAAGCGACGCCCGCGAATCAGTTTGCGTTCGATTACGTCGCGATCGATCACGGCGTTGTTTGAATTTAAGTAGTTGCTGGCTTACCATGGGGGAAAGTATACGTTAGACGGTGTCTACTTGGTAAACCGGCATCGAGGAACATATTTATACACAGGTCTCTCGTCTCTGTTCCTCTCGATTGATCGCGCGTGCACAGGCATTCGGCTATGCGCTACGCTATGCGCCCTGCCTGAGCGCGCCTTTCCGAAGCGGGCCACCGCGGACATTCCGCTGGGGATCTAGTGTCCGGCACGAGATCGGTCAAATCGTGAGCCAACGGAGCGTTAAGTTTGAGAAAGATCTCCTTCCTTCCAGATTATTGTCCTCGCGTTTCCAACAAAATCGCGTTCTTTTCGAAATTCGAGTTACCAACGAAATTGCTGGTTAATCAAGTGTTAAGTTTGAGAACTACTTCTCTCCAAGATTTTTCTCTTCGCATTTTCAAGAAAAATTCCTTTCTTTTAAATTATCTCGCATTTTCTGAAACGTGCTTTGAATGACCTGCAGGAGATCGGTCAAATCGAAGATTTCTGTCTTTGTATTTCTAGGAAAAAACACGTTCTTTTCAAAATACTCCGTAACCTCTGAAATACACTTGGAACAACCGCTCGAATAATCAAGCGTTAATTTTGAGAAATGTATCTGCGAGTTTGATCACTTTTCTCGAATTTCTGCCTTCGTATTAGGTCACCCTGACATTTCCCGCGGTTTCCAAGCTGTTCATTTTGAAAGACAGTGTTGAAACTGCGGGAAATTTCAGGATAAATTATTTCTGAAATATACTCTATACCTATTTACATATTTCGAAACTTTAGACGTCCAGTTAATTTCAAACAAAGCAAAGTTTAACTACAGGCTTACCGTGTTTGCGGGTGTCTTCTGTGAAAAGGAGAACTGTCATCTATATAAATCGCGACACACTTATGTCATCCAGCTCGTCACCCAGAAATAGAAAACTTACGTACATTATGATTCTAACAATGTTAGCACTTATTCTTCACTGTCCACGTGTCCACTGGTGCTTTAACCTCTCGAAGAAACATTATTATCGCCGATAAAAACGGCGAGGAAATTAAATTCTCGAACTGTAGAACCGACTGATGTCGCCGCATTTATTGTTAGAATCGCGCACTGTATTCCACTTTCAGTTTCTTTAGAATAAGAGAACGACTTCTGGTCGACTGTATTTCATTTACAAGACGAAATTTTGCAAATATTAATTACTATTTGGAATGCGTCTTATTGTCAATTTAATTGTATTAATCCCAAAATAATGAACGCGAATAAATTTTGCGTATCGGTGGACTTTTTCAAACCCCAATCCTCCTTCAGATATAATTATATGGCACACTAATGTTCACAACGAACTGTTTCTTACTGTATCTGGATTATATACTAAAAATAAAATAAATAAATAAAGCTAAGTTTGCTAGTGGGATTCGAACATTCATCCCTAATCCCTCGTATTTCTGTCAATTCGATTGACTCGACACCTAACCGATTTCACGATTTTACTATAACGATTTCACAACTCAAAATTTTCTCTAGAACGTGATACAAAGAGTGTCTGAATTTCAGCTCATATTTCTGTCAATTCGATTGACTCGACACCTAACCGATTTCACGATTTTACTATAACGATCTCACAACTCAAAATTTTCTCTAGAACGTGATACAAAGAGTGTCTGAATTTCAGCTCATATTTCTGTCAATTCGATCGACTCGACACCTAACCGATTTCACGATCTCGCTCTAACGATCTCATACAGTTCGAAATTTTCTCTCGAACGTGATACAAATAGTGTTTGAATTTCAGTTCATCTTTCTGTCAATTCAATTGTCTCAACACCACAAACAACTTTACTTTAACACCTAACCGATTTCACGATCTCGCTCTAACGATCTCATACAGTTCGAAATTTTCTCTCGAATACGATACTAAGAATGTCTGAATTTAATCTGAAATTTCTGTCAATTCGATCGTCTCGACACCTAACTAATTTCACGATCTCGCTCTAACGATCTCACGTAACTAAAAATTTTCTCTCGAACACAATGCAAAAAGTGTCCGATCGCAACTATTCCGTCGATATCCATCTACAGCTTCCACGTCCACCAAATGGCGAACACAGTGAGTGGCGAAAGTTTAAACTCAGGAGTAGGCCTGGCGAACAAATTGGTCGAGGCGTCTATGTTGACCGGTAGCAGCCGACAGCTTCTCACTTCGACCGCTACTCGATCGTTTTCGTTCGACTGACGAGGCGAGGCGAAAGCCCGTCGGCCATTAATAATTGTTCGTAATAATGGGCCGTGGCAGGGGGATGCTCGTCGAGCCTCTCTTCAACAGGGTAGCTCATGGATAGAATTAAAAAAAGGAAAGAGAAAGAAAAGAAAGAAGCAACGACGAAGACCGGTAACGAGGCTGACCGATTCACGGCGTTGTGTGATCGTTTGTTGTTCCTGTTGCTGACGGTCGATGGGTGGTGGTGGTGATGGTGGTGTCGATGTTACCCGGAGGCCACCCCCGCTGCGTTCCTAATAAACCCACTTGCTGGCGGGATAATGGCTCCACGGTGACTACACAACTCTCCGCGAGAGAGATCGACGATCCAGCGGGAGATGCAGGGGCAAGTTGGACGTCGCGATGCCGACTACCGAGCGCACCACTGACGTTCATAATTATTAGGACACCTATTATGTTCGTACGGAAAGTATTATGCGATTTAAATTGCATTTCTTCGGGAAAGTTGGCAGGTATCGTGTATGCGAGCCAATGAGGAGCCGAAGTGACCGTGTTCGTTAAATTTAATTTGTGAAATATTTTTTATTTGTGAAAATTTAAGCACCGTGTATGTGATTTGACACCAAAATTGGAAGAATGGAAAGTACTATGCGATTTAAATTGCATTTCTTCGGGAATGTTGGCAGGTATCGTGTATGCGAGACAATGAGGAGCCTGCGTTCGTTAAATTTAATTTGTGAAATGTCTTTTATTTGTGAAAATTTAAGCACCGTGTATGTGATTTGACACCAAAATTGGAAGAATGGAAAGTATTATGCGATTTAAATTGCATTTCTTCGGGAATGTTGGCAGGTATCGTGTATGCGAGACAATGAGGAGCCTGCGTTCGTTAAATTTAATTTGTGAAATGTCTTTTATTTGTGAAGATTTAAGCACCGTGTATGTGATTTGATACTGAAATTGGAAGAATTTCAAAGGGGGAGTTAACCCTTTGAGAGTCTAATAAAATTATGACTTACCTTTATCTAGTATCTTTGTAAAACACGGGATACACAGTCATAGTTATGATAACATCTCGTCCTTTTCTGACTTTCTTCCTAAGAGTCTCTCTTGAATTAAACAGTTAGACATTTGACTTTGAGTAAACTGTCGAAGGGTTAATCGTTTTGGCTTCTGAGTGGCTCGTATATGGGTAAAAATACACAGGGTGTTTAGAAAATGAATTGGTAAGGTTCTTCTCGTAAACGGCAGATTTGCGAGGCAAATAGAGGGGGACTAGGTTTCGTTATTTTTATTATATCGTTACATTAACATTAGGTGGTTGTAGACGAGACGATCGAGGTATCAATAAAACTTTCCACGTTTGTAGTTTTAGTGAAAATGATATTTATTAATCGGAGAACGATCCACTGGTTTTAATACGCTTTGATGATCAGAGAACGTGGTTATTTATGCCTTTGTTGAAAGGAAGCTCTTCGTTCCTTCCGTGATGTTATTAAATTTATAAGAAGTGATCACTGTCGCGCACAATCTGTCATTAACCACGATCGGTGGTTCGTCAATCGTTCCACTATGAATTAGCAGATGGTTTTGGTTAACATTAAGTCTTACCTTGGTTTCACTTAGCTCCTACATTTAAATTGACGTACGACAAGTGTTACCTACTTAATTTCTCGCCAATTCACGAAAACTGGGGAAGAAGGTGCAACGAAAAGGAACAAAATTTAATTACCTCCCTTCCTTAGAAGGACAGAGTTACAAACTGGCATCGAACTGACGATACATCGGTAAAGTATTACATGTAATTCCCTTCAAATCTTGATAATTCCACAGTCGCTATTCAACTTTAGTTCACATTCAATAAAGTACATGTAATTCCCTTCAAATCTTGATAATTCCACAGTCGCTATTCAACTTTAGTTCACATTCAATAACTATACCACATACAAGTGACCAAAAGGAAAGAGAAAGAAAAACACCTGTCAACCTCTCGATTTTACACGCAGCAACAACGAGGTCCTCTTTGTCACGCTTTTCTCCCCTGAAACGATCCTCTACGATTATATCCCCAGGAAGAAACACGGTAGTTAGCCGCGTATCGATCATACATTAAACAGCGAGGAGTTACGTTTCGCCGGCGCGGCGTGTCGTGAATTTTCGTTGGAAATTGTAAAGAGAAAGAAATATCGATTTTGGACGTGTCGTGGAATGGGAACGAATGTGAGAATCGTTTGGATCCAATTTAGATGACTCGACGTTATTCGTGAATCGACCGACGCGCGTCTCAATCCCTAATAGCCACTTTACTACGTGGCCCGCTGTAATTGCCTCTTTCTTCCGTCTTTGCCCCACGAAAGCTTCAATTTCCTCTTCTATAACCGGGGCCCCTTGTTTTCTCGCGCCTGCTCGCTACACGAGATTAACGGTAGTTGGGAGAGATCGTCGGCTCCGTTCCTGGCCGATAGCGATCTTCGAACGGCGCGGCGATTGCGTGATGGATCTAGCCGAGGAATCTGAAAAGAGACCAGGCCGATTTCGAGCAACGTGAAACGTGTCTTAAAAGCTTCTGTTTTCTGGTGAAAAATGTTAGGTACACGGTGTTCTCTGTAGTGGGTAATAGGATAGAAAGGTTGGTGGTGTGACGTTTCATGTTTGAAATGTAGAGTGTGGAGGAAGAGTGTTCTTGTGGAGCTGGAGGGGATTTTCGATTTCGCGTCACGAACGGGGTCGCGTTCTAATCCATCGTGCGCGCGTACATATGACAGCAATCAGTCAGCGAACGCGGGGTGTGCCGTAGATCGCGCCGTGGCGCGATCGTGACACCCCGTGTGAGGGATCGCCGCGATTTGCATCGGCCGTGCGCCGAATAATGCATACGAACTCGGCTCGGATCCGTTCCGATCGAAGCGACGCTGTCGAACTAATTACCAACACGCTCCTGAATCGATTCTTCTCTCTCTTTGTCTTTGGCTCTATCTACCTCTCTCTTTTCTCCTCCCTTGTCTCTCTTTCTAATTGCTCTCCCTCTCTCTCTCTTCTCTTCTGTTTTCCTAATTTCTCTCCCTCTCCTCCTCTGTTTCTCCAATTTCTTTCCTTCTCATCCTCCCTATCTTTTTATCTCTCTACCTCTTTAATCGCTTTCCCTTTCGTCTCTCTCCCTGTCCTCTCTATATTTCTGTCTCTTTAATCTCTCCCCCTCTCCACCTCTGTCTCTCTAATTTCTTTTCCTCTCCTCCTCTCTATCTCTCTAATTTCTCTCTCTCTCTCTCTCTCCTGCATGGATTCAGAATGACTTTTAGCAACTGTCCAGCGAAAGAAGCGGAAAAATCGCGGTTAAGCGAAACGGAGCACCGGAGCAAAGTAAAACTTCGTGGAATTTGTCGCGTTCACACGGTTCAACCATCGTGTGCAAACGCGAGGGTTGAACGCGTAACAGCACTGCACTGTCCATTTCGTGCATCCGGGGCAGCGAGCGCGTTGAACGCGCGCATTCTTCCAAAAAAAGGAAACACGCCGCTTCTGTTCCGCCAGGCTAATTTTTTATTCATTCGAGGGGCATTGTGCGAGTGAAAAGGCGCGGCAATTAACTCCGGGCACAATGCGTTTTTCCTCTTTTGTTAACTGGACTGGCCTCCTCCGAGAGTCATGGTTCATCGCGAAAATTGTTCCGTCACGTACCAAACGATCTATTCTGAACGATTCTGTTTCTAGGAAACATGCCGCTGCTGCTGCTGCTGCTGCAAAGTCAGTCAGGTTCGATTCTCAGGTTGAACAGAGCTGAAATTTCGAATTCAATTCCCGTGGGACAAATTCATTAGCGCCACGGAGCAACTCGGTGAAAAGGTGTTTTCGCTCCTTTCATGAGATAGAGACACGAGGGAATCCGTGAATCGAAGAAGGCAGGTAGGATGTGGAATCCTATCGGGAATCGGATTGGTCGGTTGATGGTATCGCGGTCATTAGGCAAACGACACTATCGTCGCTGGGATCGAGCCGCTTCTTCCTTCGAAAACGTGAGACGACACACGCCGATTCTCGCGACCGTGTCTCTGTCTCGGTTTTATCGCCTCGATCGCTCGTCGGTGTACGTTTAATGAATCTATTATGTACGCCGCGGTAGACGAAACTCTCTCGAATTCTTTGGGAAAAATGGCCAATTCATTTCGTGCACCAGATTTATCAGGGAGTTTTCTAGAAAAAAGTAAGACGTGATTTTCATTTAGAAATTCGTGCACTTTCTTTTGTCGTTCAGAAATGGTCGAATTTCTTTAAAAAACGCCTCCGTAAGCCGATAAGGAATCTCATTTAGAATGTGCGTGTAAACGGTGAAGCTAATCGAATGAACGGTGAGGCAGTTATCATGCCCACCGTCTTGAAACGTGCTGTTCCAAGAAAAACGCGTTTAAACTTCTGTAATGATGCCTCTGAAGCTGCACGACCCGTTTCGTTCCGGTGGCTGTAACTTGGTCGATAATTCGAATTTCGAGTTCTCCTTTGAAATTAAAATACTTCTACGATAATGTGCACCTTTCAGAATACGTAAAAATCGAGGGACGTAGGTACATGACTTCTTAAACTCTATATTCTCCTCACTCTTCGAAACATGTAGACATTTATTCACTAATTTCGTCAAGGGTAAGAAAGATATCTTCTTTTTCCCATAAATAAAATACTGGATCACTCTGAAAGTTCCTACGCTTTTAAGCGGTTCATTTTGAAAAAATGT
>NW_017100219.1:1620636-1627799 GCF_001263275.1 Habropoda laboriosa
AAACAATGTTCTAAAGTTTGTTTTTTTTACATTAAAAAAATTGATTTTTTTTGGCCGGTTTTTTTCAAAAAAACTGTGCGTTAAGGGGTTAAGCAGAAACGCTCAACTCGAACGGAACGACGTCTCCAAAATTACCTTCGAGCGTAAAACGACACTTGACAAAACAGAATTTCCGTCCCAACAAATCCGCTACTCTCTAAAATCCTGGAACAAGCGTATCATTGAGAAACATACCGAACGAAACGCGAGGTTTTCATCCGATACGGTGAAAGTGCGTTCAACGAGCTCGAAGAGAATTAATCCTAATCGAAGACATTATGTCTCGGTTGACCAGCCGATTTCATTGTGCGCGAGCTTTCGCGCAGAAATAGGCTGTCCCATTGGATCGCGCGTGCCTGCCGGGCAGCCGATGTCGTGGATGTTTCCCCGGCAGGCAGCCGGTTCGATAACGCAATCATTTGTATGGGCAGCCGGTTGAAATCGGTTCGATAGCGATCGAGTTGATCTCGAGTAGGTATAGAGGGAAACGAACGAGACATTCCACGGCTAGGCGTATCCCGTGAAGAGGTGTTCGATGCTCTCTATGTATAGTGGGGAAGGGAGAAAGATCAGGGGTCGTCTAATTGATCACAAATACAAAAGAATCGTTCCTGGACCCCGTCGCGGGTCTGGCTCATGCGTGTCGACCGCTCGCTTCTATAAACATGCTAATGGCGGTTCCCGATAATAAGTTAGTGGGCCCTGATAGTCCTTTGCGCGCGACTCCCTGCCCCTATACAAATCTCCGTATACCTACGTAAACGACGCGACACGAGACGCGGAGAAGAGGAAAGAGAGAGAGAGAGAGGGTGAACGACGAGGAGGAGATAGGGAGAGACGTTGAGGAGACCGTAAAGGAGAGTACGACGGATCGAAGAATCGAGGAAGATAGTCGAGGAGGGACGATGGCGAGAGAGAAGATCTGAAGAAGGAGGCCCGGTCTGACCACGAGAGCGTGCTTTACACGCTGATGCGTCGAACACGTCGAGCCAGAGAAGCAGAAAGAAGCGAAAGGCGCGAGGAAAAAGGAGGAGAAGGATGAGAAGGAGGAGGAGGCGGTGGTGGTTGCGACGGGAAGGTGAGAATGTGGCGGAGAAAAGGGCGAAGGACAGAGGGGAACGTTGGGTGGAGAAACAGAGAGAGATAGAGCGAGGGCGAGGTGAGGGAGAGAGAAAGGGAGAAGGGTTAGTAGCTCTTGTAACGCTATCAACCCTGTCGCTGTACATCACGTCGACACCATCCTAGTCGACTCATTTCAAGCCGCAAGAGTAGTAGGAGTTGGCTTCTGCGCCATTACTTCGCTCGCCGGCCCTACGTGCACACGCAAACACGGCGAGAGGTCCGCGCGACCCAACCACGTACACACAGGTTGCACGCGAGCCTGGCGAACGAGAGAAGAAGAGGGAGAGACCTACGTCCTGACAGCGTATTCTCCCTCGGGAGGACCGACTGATTACGTAAAATAAAATCGGCACCCGCCTCGAGGAGACGGTAGAGGAGTTCGCACCGGGGGACCGCTCTATTACCAACGGATAATTACGCTCCGCGATATCCTCGATAATCGTACCTTTAATAACCTTGGTCTCTTATTTTAGCCAATTCAAGGTAAACCTGAGGCGAAGGAAATTTTACGAAAAGTTGAGTGAACCGGAGAACCGGAGAGTGGTGTTTATACAGACGATAGGAAACGAGACTGTCGTCGTCGGGCTGTTTCGTGAATGGAAAAATCGACGGAGACAAATTCAGCGAAGAAGGAAACAGACAGGAGAGAGGAGTAAAGAAGGCGTCTTCCGAGGCTGGAAGATCGGCAGTCGGTCGCGGCCGGTGTCTGCGGGTCTGGAGACGTGCGAGAACGTCTGTTTCACGTGGGATATCTCCCGGCCATTTCCGTTTAATTGATCGTCCTGAAACGTTGCCACGTATATGTGCTCCGTGGATCGAAGACGATACCGGGACGGCGGTTTCAATGGTCAGTGGACGAGCCAATTAGCTCCGTCCCAATGCTCAGGTACACTCTTCTCTCCCTCGGTCTTCCCCCTGACACCTTCGCCGCTTTCCCCTCTCTCTCTCTCTCCCTCTTGCTCTCCAGTTTAGACGAGCGAGAGCGAAAGAGCGTTTCTTTTTCCCACTCGAGCCACGGATTCCCGGTCTATATGCGACCTGGAAGGCTTCCGGGCTGAAGCGGGACATTACGGGCCCCCCTTCTGCCTCGGACGGAACACAGAAAACCGAGGTCCTATCTTATCCGCGAAGAAGTTTATAGCCCGGTCGACTCTAATTGGGCGAGAAATCATCGGGCACTCCTTTCCTCTGTCCGCTCGCTCAAAAAGACGCTCACTAATTCACGATTTCTCGCGTATTATTGCCCCGGGCCCTGGCCACCCTTCCCTCTCTACCTCCGCCCCCTCCTTCCTTCACCCTTTTCAATTTCGTTCCCAGCACTTTTCTCTTTTCACACTATCGTCCCCTTTTCTGTAAGCTCTCACGGTGACAAATATTCGCCAAATTTCTCGTCTTTTCCCCGCAATTCTCCCCAATTCTCTGAAGGACGAGGAAAATCTCTCTCATCTCGACCGTCTGAAAAAGTACAAAAAGAAGGTCTGCGCGAGAATTGGCGCGTTGATTGACTCGGCAGAGCCGCGAACAACGAGGCGAAAACCGAGGACCGGGTTAGTGTCTCACGTGTTGTACGCGCTATCGAGGATATATCTCTCCGGAAAAGAAGGTGGCAACGTGAACGAGGAGGTAAGAAGGCGTGGAAGGGGGTGGGTTGCGTAGCGTGGAAGGCGTAAAAAGACAAAGAGGAAGGAAGCTCGCGCGATTTACCGTGGAACGAAAAGGTGCGCTACGCTCGCCAGGCAATATCTCATTGAGCTAAAGGAGGAGGTGACTTTAACGTTGGCCCCTCGCTCTTCCCATGAGCAATCGCGGCCGAGACGGGCCTCGACGTGGCCGCTGCGAGTAAGATCGTTAATCTTACCGTACCGATCGGTCTCAGATAGTAATTGTTACGTTCTCGTTTCTCGTGGCTGACTGCCTGAATGTGTCCGACGATCCCTCCTTCTGTTCGACTCTTTCTCTCTCGTTCGCTCGCTCTCTTCTTTTCTTTTACTCCTTCCTCTCTCTCTCTCTCTCCTCAGCTTCTCCTTATACACCCCGTTTCACGCGTATGCTCGAGAACGCTGCTCGTTCGCTCTCCCCCTCCGCCATCACCCCCGTGTTCTTTCTTTTACACGGTCTCACTGCCGAACAATCCTCACCCACCACCCGTGTTAATGCCTTTGGCAAGTTTGTTCGCATTACAATAACCCCGAGATCCCTTTTCTTCTATCTTACCGCCATGGACGTGCCTTTTGTACGCCACACTGCCTCCGCTTTCCTTTGGTCTTCTCTACCTTATTGCTGCTGCATGGTGAAATCGAGAGGAGGACGTGGCCGATGTATCGCGCTAATTTCGATCTTCGATCGTAACGCTGTCGATGTTGAGGAGGGGCTTTAAGGTTTCTTCGATTTGAGACGAAAGGATTTTCGGAGGGAAATTTTCAAGTGAAATCTTCGCAACTCACTTTAGGAAAAGAATTTCGATCATAGTGCTCTCCATCTTCAAGAGCAGCTTTAATACGAAGTTTCTTCGATTTGAGACGAAAGGATTTTCAGAGAAAAATTTTCCAGGGAAATGCTCTCCATCTTGAGGAGAAGATTTGTTACCAAATTTCTTCTACTCGAGAAGAAAGGATTTTCAGAGGGAAATTTTCAATTCGGTTAGGAAAAGAATTTCGATCACAGTGCTCTCCATCTCGAGCAGAAGCTTTAATACCAAATTTCGTCTACTCGAAAAGAAAGGATTTACAGAGAAACATTTTCCAATAGAATCTGCACGAAGGATACTCATGTTTGGCCTGATTCGGTCAGGAAAAGGGAAGATCCCAAGAAACTCAAAATTATACACGGTACCATGTTTGTCCCTTTATCCGAGAAAGGACAAGGAACGAGCGATAGCAAGAGGAGGACGACAGGAAACGCTCGAGTTCGTTTCAATTACAAACCGAAGCAGGTCTTTCCTCCGAAAGAGTCCTCGGACTCGGGGTCCAACCTCTCGCTTCACGAGCCGCCTCACCTTCCTTCGATCGTTCCGTTCGTTCTACCGTGCGCGCACATCCCCGGGCCCACGGGCGTGGTTATAAATTTGGTAGTCGCGTTAACAGCTGACGGGGACCACGATATCCGAAATGTTGGCGGATCCGGTGTTTTCGTGCTCTCCGGCAACAACCGATTCCACCCGTGCCCGAAGAGTGTCGCCCGAGAAACCAGTTTCACGCGCAGATTCCTTATTTGCGAACCCGACGAAACCGTAGATTCGAGTTAATCGTCGATGAGCCTTTTGCACCGTCCCTCTTTCTCTCCGCAGAAGTGTCTCCGCATTTGCGAATCACTGCTGGAGGGATGCCTCCGAAACTGATTCGATCCACGAAAACGCCGGATCCAATGGAAATTGCTGGTCGAATAGTGGACGTATGCTACCATTCCTACATTTTTTTTTTGGCTCATCTGCTTTATTTTATTCGGGAGAAACGTTCTTTTTTTATACTGTTTATGGTAAGATTGATCGAAGCACGGTTCGAGGTCCACGGCTTGTTCCCTGGAAATTTCTGAAATAAGATAAGCGTAGAGTGGAAGGAGCTTGCGATTAGACGGACGAGGGAGATATCAGGTGTGAAAATGAATTCGGTACCTCTTTCGACTATTTCCCTCGAGTAATTATCTTGGATAACTATCTTGAGTATTTTCGCAGAGAGGAAATTCGTCAGTTATCCGATAAATGGAAAAGTAGTCGTCCAAAATAATGGAGATTTTGAAAATTAAAGCTGTTTAATTTCTTTCAAACAACGATGCACCGAATTAATTTCGCACACCCAACAATTACGGCGATGGGGTAGCGTTCGTGGATGGATAGGATCGATATCGATGAAATTCGAGATTTGTATGATTGTGAAACTCGTGTCTGGATATTTACAAACGAATTCATTTAAATAAAAGTCACTTTAACAGAGTTCGTTACAAGGATTACCATCATTCACCTACTCTATCTACGTAGTGCCTAGGTAATACATTATCTGCGGCATAATGATTCGCTAGGACTAGTTCCGAATAAGTTTCGACGTCGTGCGATCCACACGATTTTCCATCCCGGAAAGAAGAAGCTGTCGCGTTTTGTGAATTTCTAAATCGAGCGAGATTACGCGAATAATTGCGGACGCGTGACACTGTTCAGACACTCATCGAGCAAGCAATTAATTACCTATCTAAATCCTTCGGTGACTTCTGACTTTTTCACAATAATCGCTCACCGATAATTACGCTCTCTCTCTCTCTCTCTCTCTCTCTCTCGAAACGTAACACACACGATCATCTTTCGCAGCACTTAATCATAATATCGTAATAAATGGATCGTTAATCGTAGATAAGTAGCTGTAATAGGTACTAAGGACGAAACTCGAGGACCGTTTAACGCGAGAAATCGACGACCTGAACACGTCCGATTAGTATTTTCAAGGGAAATACACACAGTCCACTAGCGAATAATATTCCCAGTATCAGATTCGAGTTCGTTGCCTCCGCTCCAGGTCCAGAACGACGGTCACGGATCCGGAATTTTTTCCCTCGACCGCTGCCCAAACATCGCAGGATACACTTTAACGTTCATTCTCCAAGCCACGTTTTTCACTGTCCGGTTAATTGACCTCGTCAAAAATCACTACATTCCCCCCTCGACACCGAAAAAATTCCGCGCCGAAACGTTAGTTCAACACACGCTCAATTTGTCAAGCACAATTTCCCTCGTTGTCTTGGATAAGAAGATGTTGAAGAAGTTCAACGATCGTGTTTGGTGAGCTCCAATGGTTGCTGATCCGTCCAGTGATCCCTCCAAGCAACGGTAGGCGACGAAGGAACATCTTGATCCGAGTCTTGAACGTCGATCTCCTCGTCCTCTTCCTCGTCCTCGACTCGATCGAACTCTTTGTTGGTGGACTCGGAGCCAACGGTGGAACCGACGTTCGACTCGTGCCTCTGTTGCTCGTAATTCGGACTGGAGGACCTCAGTATTGTCGGCGAATCGTCGCCGACCAGCTGGCTGATCATTCTAAACGCGCTCGGCTTTCTTTCCGGTTGTTTCCCGATGGGATCGACCCTGTCGATCCTCTCGTTCCGTTCCACTGTGTCTCTGGCGGACGAGTTGGTGACGACGGCCCGGAACGCGCTACTTTCTCCTCCCATTCCGGCGATTGAGCAGCTTGACGCACGGTTTATTTCCATACCGGATGCGGAATGCGGTTGCGGCTGCTGCTGCTGCTGTTGCTGCGGCAGCTGCGGCTGTGGCGGCGGAGGCGGAGGCGGCGGTGGCGGAGGTGGCGAACGTTTTAAAAGGTTCATTCGCTGATGACGACGCCACTTTGCCCGTCTGTTGGAAAACCAAACCTAAGAGTCACGAGTTAGGTCGTTAGATGGCTCGTGATCAAATTTCTTTACGCTTCCAGAAAAGAAAGAAAGAAGAGAAGGAAAAGAAAAGAAAAGAAAGAGAGGGTGGGTGGGCTATGCACGCGAGGAGGACGCAGGGCCTGCATATATTATTTTCCACGGTGGATGGGAATATACCGTGTGCACGTGTGTATGTCTCTCTGTTTATTCGAGGGAGGGGGAGAGAATTTTTGTTCGGACACGACGACGAAGTCGAAGTAAACGTAGACAGGGAAGAGAGAACACCGCCGATCGGAGAACACACACGCCCTGCGAGAACCAAACGCGCCTAGCCCCCCGACAAAGGTATCTTGGGATGGAATTGATCCTCACCTGAACACGAGCTTCCGAGAGAGAGGTCTTCGAGGCTAGCCGTTCGCGCGTAGACACGCAAGGATAGTGAGATCTTTCGAACTCCTTTTCCAGCTCCTCGAGCTGTTCCGGGCTGAACGTGGTGCGATTCCGTCGGAATTTCGGCTGTTCCGAACCGTCCAGGCTTCCCTCGTCACCCTCACCGTCTGCACAGAGAAACCACCATCTTCTTCTACTACCGTCCCCTATTTTACAAACCTCCGCTATTTAACTATCTTCCACTTTGTCAACATTTC
>NW_017100219.1:1627809-1630223 GCF_001263275.1 Habropoda laboriosa
GAAACTATAGGGTGGTTCTTTCGTTAGAGTTTGTAAACATTGCTCGGTAAGTTTGTAGGCTGTTTCCGTGGTGTAAAGTGGTTGTACGTCATAAAGAAGCATATAGTCCATTGAACAACGCGTATTTCTCGTTCGTTAACCCTCGTAAGACGAATGCAGGGTCATTTTCACTTAACAGCGATAAAGTCAGGTGGCTTAGATTACGTTTGAAAAATATCAAATATACATAGTTGAAAGTATGCACATTTATAGGGTAATAGGGTAGCCGTTACAGAACTCTCGAATGTCGTGGCGATGCTCTTTTGTTTCGTAATTAACCGCGTTAAGTTTATAATCATTTTCATAAATACTGTTGTACAGAGCGTGCAATGGAGTTTAAGGCTTACCAGTTGCGTATCGTTAAATAACCAAGCTACTCGGAAGAGTCTCATATTAGGTACCCAATTTTCTTTTAGTGTAAAAAGTGCCGAAGAAACAGATTTAATATGCCGAATGTGTGAAAAAAGACAGACCCATTTTTGAAATCTGCGTATTTGCATAATTTTCCCTTTTATTTTATTACGAACTGTACAGTCCAGTACCTTACAAAAGAATACATATCGTACTTTTAAAACAGTCGACAGTTTGTCTCATGGGTCTCATACCCTACCCAATTTTTTCTTGGAACCCGTGTACAATAGAAATTTTGCTATGGATCAAAGTGATCCCGCATTCGTCGTCCGCGTTCGTCTAAAACCATTCGCCTTCCGAGAGTTAATACATTAGCAGATAGGTTCACTTAACACTAGAACTACCGACCCATTAGTACCTTTCGAGAAAACGTGAATGTTCAATACTGGTAAGAGTTATCATTTGTAACTTTCCGAATTTATTTTCTACGTGTATGCTTCTATTTGTATCGGTACGAATCGAATTTTCCAATCACTGTTTACTTACGTAAAAATTCACTTTCGTAAAGTCGCTAATGGGCCATCTTGACTCGGCTGGTAGTTCTAGTGTCGAGGAGTGTCAAAAGGTAACTTGGAATATTTACAGTGAAAGAACTGCGCCTTGAAAATGTTACATTTGGGAATTAGTGGAAAGATTAGGGACAAGGTGAAAAGAGAGGCGGCTGTGAAAGTGTTTGGATGCTGAAGGCGGCCATTTTCAACGACTGTTTAAGGAAGAACATGTTTCACAAGATGCAAAGTACGTGTATGTAAATATTCGTAGGAAAACAGGAAGAAATGAGACAGTGAATTATGAATGTTTACGGTCTCTATCGAGAAAATCACCCTGTAGTACTTTCAAGTAAAGCACTGCACTGCGCAGAGATGAGATGTTTAGCGGAATGGCATAAGGGCAAGAGGAGTCTGTGAATCTCCTTAAATCTCCAATTTTAGGTTTTTCGCGACACACGCTGACATCCGTTTGAAAACTTTATCGCTTTTAAATTCTATCCCATTTGGTCTCTATTCTTCGCGCAATTCTATGTAATTCGATTTGTAAATGTGACCATTTCGACCATAGGTGTCTAATTTTTAGGCTTTCCTGGGAAAAATTGTTTTAAGACGCATACGAAATACATAATATAGTTAATGTGTTAGGTGTAGAAATGAACTGTTTCCGGCTGGATTCACATAATTCATTCAAAGCTAGTAAGTATTTATCGCGACGGTGTTCGCAAGCTGGCAGAAAAATGGCAAAAGTTCATCGACAATAATGGGAATTATTTCCACACAAAAATCGGAACGAATTCATTCCTACACCTAATATACATACATATAAGTAACAAAACTCAGTTAATTATTTTATATTTTCTACTACATCACGATCGAGTCACGAAAAATATCCTTAAAAATCACGCAACAATGTTGAAAGTTCCACATCTTGCGGGGCCGAATTACTATAGCCCCTCGGGGTCGCGCGTGAGTTGGACGCGCCTAATTTCAACCAACGACAAAAATACATAAAAAGAACCTGAATCCGTCACACTGTAATGCCACCCAACTTCTCATCTCCGTTCAGTATTTACCGTACTATGCAAAACTCGAAAGAAATCCCTCCAAAGGAATGCAGATCTGATTAGATCGTATCCCCACAGGCCCACCTCCTCGTTATTACCCGACGCGATAAAATCAACGAATCAAATCGGACAATATCGCGTGACCAAAGATTCAAGCGTTACAAGCTTTCCTCTCTCGCCCTAAGTCATCACGCTGGACTTGTTTCCAGCTCTGCACGGCACTTCCGCGAAATAAGTCGTCAATACGGACCGGCTTCACACACGAGTCTATAGATCGCAGCAATATTGAAAAGGTTAAACCTCCTCGATGATCGAGAGATTAAGTAATCACCTTGCAAGTATCCTCGAGCAATGGCGTCCGCGTGCAAAGAGTGATCCGCGGTGCCAGCCGCCGACGCGGAGGCGGCCG
>NW_017100219.1:1630338-1657288 GCF_001263275.1 Habropoda laboriosa
GCTGGCCAGCCAGCAGGCAAATGGTGGCTGGTAGTTGGATGTTGATGGGCGCTGTTGAAGTACGGATGAGGACCTGCCGCGTACAGTCCGTAGCCTGCTGCCCTAGCGAATTCCGCGGCTGCACGTTCTGCCGCACGATTCCGTAGAATTCGGTTGATACTGCTGACCGATGGGGCTGTCGCGTTGCTGCAGACGCCTGGAACGTACAGATTGTGCTTCTTCTGCAAATTTCTGTCTGTGTTTCGGTTTTCCCTGGGCGATAGAGAAGGTTAATTGTTGAAGTGAAACGAGGATCGTCGATGAAGCTTGTTTAACCTGTTAACCTGGGTTCGCATGTTTTCTGTCGAGATTCAGTTTTTTCTGGGGCAGGAGAGTGTTTGAGGGGAGATCGATCGTGGAGCGTGTCGATGGGTGAGTTATGCGAGTTGGTTGAGGAACGTTTTCAACGTTGATTTTTAGAGAGAAAGGTTATGTTAACCCTTTCGTGATCGGATTACTGTTTTTTTATTTATTTACCAATCGCGTGTGTGGATGATTGAATTAGGCGAGTTGGCTGAGGAACTTTGTCAACGTTGATTTTTAGAGAGAAGGTCAATTAGTAAGTCAGTTGCTTATGTTAACCCTCTGGCGACCGGACTATTATTTTAAAGAATTTATTATTTATTTACCAATCGCGAGTGTGCATGAGTGAGTTATGCGAGTTGGCTGAGGAACTTTTAGAGCATTGATTTTTAAAGAGACACTCAGTCAGTTACGTTAACCCTCTGGTGACCGGACTAGTTTTTTTTAATTTTTTATTTATTTACCAATCGCGTGTGTGCATGAGTGAGTTATGCGAGTTGGCTGAGGAACTTTTAGAGCATTGATTTTTAAAGAGACACTCAGTCAGTTACGTTAACCCTTTGGTGACCGGACTACTTTTTTAAAATTTTTTATTTATTTACCAATCGCGTGTGCATGAACGAGTTATGCGAGTGGACTGAGGAACTTTTTCAACGTTGATTTTTAGAGAGAAAGGTAATTACTTATGTTAACCCTTTCGTGGCCGGACTATTTCTTTAAAGAATCTTTTATTTAGTTACCAATCGCGTTTGTAATGGATATGAACCCTTTGCACTCGGTCATTTTGCTGTAGGAAAGGTTGCAATTTGGATCTTCTTTGAAATTTTTACAATTAACGTAGAAATTTGGATAAAAGAATTTTATCTAAATATTCAATGTACAATGGCGAACAAATTTATAGAGGCCCATAGATCTGCTCTCTGTGACCATTATTTAATGTCGCTTCTCAGTCGCCACTCGATTGCAAAGGGTTAAATTGACATCAATTTTTATTTCAGTATTCCACTGTGATAAATGTTTCTCGCTAATAACGAAAGGGTTAGAGACGTCACAGTAACAAGACATACAAAATCAAGGAAGAATTCTTAATTAACCCTTCGACAGTCTAATTAAATTATGAATTACGCCAAAGAAAATTTAGATTTTACACGTATCTGTCTAACAGTTACGCCGTGTGTGATCATTTTTAAAACACGGGATACATAGTCACAGTTATGATAATAATATCTCGCCCTTTCTAACTTCCTTGAGTTAAACAATTAGATATTTCACGCTCTGTCCGAGTCTCACACGGAATAAACCGTCGAAGGGTTAAGATTCCTAATTTATTCGTCACGCCCTACTCTAAATTCCAATAAAAATCGAAAGAAAATTATAATCATTTACTTCGCTCTAATTCTTGCAAATCTATACCGACATAACGGTGCAAATAAAAGTAAATAATACCGCAACGACTAAATTATCGTGTGCTAACTATTGGTGAACCAACGAGTTAACTCGTCCTCCCCGGTTAACAGGTTAAGTGTGCCGAGGTTATTAGTATAATTAGTAATTAATCGTATTATTGGATAAACGAGATGTACCCTCTGGTTGTTGCATGAGTGACAGTGGAGTTAGATTACACTTGTTGTTCGTGTCGGTAACATTATGTCACACAATGTAGCTGTAAATGCTTACGGAGCGTGGTTCTACAAGGTGAAATAATGTTGGGTTTACTCTGGTGCCGCTTCGGAAGTTGCTTAGGTTATAGGAGAGGTTGACGATGGAATGTTTGTTATTGAAGCAACTGTGTGACATAAGCAGCGTTGTGTACTATAGATGAACGAGCGCTTTCCTCGCCAATAACGGGCCTCATTCGGTAGCCGCGATATTTACAAGGGTTAGAAGTACTTCTCTCCGTTAAATCGGCCCACCGATACTCAATTATAAACGAACAAACCTACATTTATGTTACATTAAACGTACCTACGATCCTTGGGCCGAGTTTCGTCTTCAATTCGAACCTCGAAAAAATAGATTTCTCCGCGTTTGTATTTATACTTCAACGACGTACAATTCCTCCATCCGGTTCTTTCTATCTTCGCCGAAATGCTACTCTCAGTTTTCATGCAAATTCTTCTCCCGAGGAGAAAGAAAGTCTCCGGTACAGACGGAAAAATAACGCGGAAATTTCGATAATTGCCGAAGTCGACACGGCAGAAAAGAAACGCTGGTCTTTTTAACGGATAAGACAGAAGGCGCGAGATACGAAGCTCGCTATGAAAAGAATAAAGTGTGTCGGCGGACAAGGCCGTGGAAGAGTTTCTTGATTCCAGCCGCAATTGCACGTTTGCTCGTAGACACACGTATACAACTATTATTACCGGGCGATTTGCAACGGTGCTCGAAGCACGCGGGCTCGCGCATTGTTGAATAAGAAGCCAGGCCGGCTGGCAATTAGCTGCATGTGGACCGAGAACCTGTTGACTTCGTCGCGAATTCGAAACGAAACCTTGAAGTTCTGGTATGGAAGAACAACACGTCTCTATTTTGCCAACCGCGTTCTCGTCTGTTTCTCTTTTTTCTTCGAAACGTTCGATAAGAATAATTACACTTACCCTCGGATATCAGCCTCTCGCGAATCTCCCAGGCGAAGATCGTCGGGTTCTCCCTCTTGTACTGCTCGATCTTGGCGACGACGGCGGGCGTCGCGACTTTTGGCTTGCTGCCACCGATTAAGCCCGGCGGGCGTAGAGTACCTGGAACACGTTAAACGACGAGCTTCAAGGACTCGTTGATTTTTGGGTAATGCTTCTTTACGTGGAGGATAATGTCTGGTTGTGAACGGTTGTTTGATCCTGGGCCAAGTTTACGTAAAGAGGATCCAAGGGAAACGACGTAATTTTGGAAAATCACGCGATCGGTGTAATAACAAGGTCTGACGATTCGGTGTAACTCGTCGTGGGAGATTTTTAGGAGGTTGGTTTGGAGGTATAAGCTTCTTCTTCAGATTCGGTTTAAGGGAAAGGTTGGGAAATTTGTGACTTTTTTGGTGGGAGATTGAGGAGAGTGGTGTAGGTTTGTTGATTAAATGGAGGTACAGGGAAGGCTAGTTTTTGTTTGGAGAGCGTTGAAGTTTTAGTTGATTCGGTGAAAATAAATGATTACGAATCGTAGGAAGGAAGAAATTTTCAATCTTTTGGTTTGGAAATTGAAGAGAGCGTGATATAAATGTGTTAATAAGATGGAAGCGTGGAGAAGGTTAGTTCTCATCTCGAGAGCATTGAAATTCCAGTGGATTCAGTTCAAATAAAAGATTACGAATCGCAGAAAGAAAGAAATTTTCAATTTTTCTTTCTATAAATCGCCGAGAGCGTAATATAAATGCGTTAACAAGTTGGAAGCGTAGAGAAGGTTGGTGCTCATCCCGAGAACATCGCAATCCCAGTAGATTCACTTGAAAATTACAAATTATAGAAAAAAGAAATTTTCAATTTTTCGTTCTATAAATCGCCGAGAGCGTAATATAAATGCTTTATCAAGATGGAAGTATAAAAAATCCCAGTGCCCATCTCGAGAGCATTGCAATTCCAATAAATTCAGTCGAAATAAAAGATTACAAATCGTAAGAAAAAAGCAAATTCCCAAGTGTGAATTTAAAAAATGGAAGAGAGACCGCAATGCAAACGCGTTGACAAGATGCAAGCATAGAAAATCCCAGTGCTCATCTCGAGAGCATTGCAATTCCAATAAATTCAGTCGAAATAAAAGATTACAAATCGTAAGAAAAAAGCAAATTCTCAAGTTTGAATTTAAAAAATGGAAGAGAGACCGCAATGCAAACGCGTTGACAAGATGCAAGCATAGAAAATCCCAGTGCTCATCTCGAGAGCATTGCAATTCCAATAAATTCAGTCGAAATAAAAGATTACAAATCGTAAGAAAAAAGCAAATTCTCAAGTTTGAATTTAAAAAATGGAAGAGAGACCGCAATGCAAACGCGTTGACAAGATGCAAGCATAGAAAATCCCAGTGCTCATCTCGAGAGCATTGCAATTCCAATAAATTCAGTCGAAATAAAAGATTACAAATGATAAGAAAAAAGCAAATTCCCAAGTGTGAATTTAAAAAATGGAAGAGAGACCGCAATGTAAACGCGTTGACAAGATGGAGGTACAGAGAAGGTTGGTGCTCATCCCGAGGGCATTGAAATCCCAGCGACTACACACAGGCTCTCGACATCGGATACCAATCATATCGTGTCTGGGCGGATCCACGAGGCAGTCATTAGAAGCTTAGCGCGTGAAATGATACCGGTATGCGATAGCCTGCGATAATCAGAGATATCTAATATGAGCCGATCGGGGAATAGACGCTCGTGTAACGTTTCCAAGACGTGTTCAGGCTGCTGCCATGCTGCTACTGCTACTACTGCTGTTCCCTGTTTTTCTCCTCTTTCGTCACCTGAGCGTAGCGCCACGAACTCGCTCGAATTAGCTAATCGCTACTGGATCTTGCTCGTTGAAATTCTAAAGCTCATAGGTACTAGATTTTAACCATAATACTTTTTAATCGTTTCTCATATTTTACATTCACCGTTTAAACTACACGCTTGATCGTTAATCATTCTCCACTTATTCTTCCTTCTCTCTTTCTCTCTCTCTCTCTATATATACACTACCGGCCAAAAGTTTGGAATCACCGAGCGTTGCAATTTACGGAAAAATTTGCAGAAAAATGTTAACGACTTTGAGAATTTTTTATCGTTCGAATCAATTGATATGAGATAAATTGATAAGTGTAGAATTGAGATAAACTTCACATCTATAAGAAATTAACAGCAGATTTAATATCGATGAAAAGTGGAAGGTGATTCCAAACTTTTGGCCGGTAGTGTATATACATGTTTCAACGCATCTAATTTTTCCCTGAAATTTTCTGCAGGATAATTTACAGAAATTACTTTATACTAACTCTCGCGTACTCGACAATATTTATATCAGCTCTAAATATGAAACGAAAGATATTTTGTAGAATGAAGTAAAATGTAAAATAAATGAAAAAGTAGTAAGTTGATAAATAAATAACGCAATAATGATGTTTTCATTTTCTCTCATCAACTATGTGCAATATATTTAGCATTAATATAGAAACAGAACTGTAACAAAGAGTTCGTAATATAGCAATATTGTCAACAAAATTAAAAAACAAAATAATGTGCAATGATTCTCACTAATATTCGGACACTCTTTAGAACAGCGTAACTGTTTTCAAATTGAACCTAACGACTTGAATTTTATTTGAGAAATTAGAAGGATTAGTATACCAGATGACGTGTGCAAGAAATTTGGAAAAAATTGCAATTTGTGGGAATCGCGAAGGAAACTGTAAAGGTCACTGTTTACAACTTTTCTAAGTAGATCTATGTCAATTATACATATTATGCTGAAAATTTCATCGAAATTGGTCGATGGAGAAACAAGTGACAGAATCTTTAGATTTATTACAGTTATAGCGAGATTTTCACAATATCTAACCGTTTGTAATTCGTAGCAACGCTAACCAATTTCCACGAAATTTTCAGCATGTGCACAATTGACATAAATCTACAAAACGTATTTTTTAAATTTGCATTACGAGCTCGGATAAAAAAGTTGTTAAACATGACCCTTACAATTTTCTAATTCCAATTCTAATTTTCAAATTGCAATTTTTTCCAAATTTTTTCCACACGTCGTCTAGCACACCAATCCTTCTAACTTCTCCAAAAAACTCAGGTCGTTAGGTCCAATTTAAAAAAAGTTACACTCTTCCAAAGATTCTCCGAATATCAGTGGGAGACACTGTACCTATTTACGCCGGTATTAGCCCCACACTCATTCCTCTTCATTCCTTCACGCCCAAAATTACAAAATCTTTCCAACTCAACCTCTTTCATAATCAACATACGATAGCATCTCTGCACTGTGATTTCCTCGAATTCTATCGTACCTTATTCGTTCGAAAATAACGCGATCAACAGTTCCACCCGTACACCGCCAAAAGGCCCGTTCAAAATCCCCGAGAAAATCACAAGGGAACTCACGTTTCGCAAAAGTGAAGCGCGTGAAAAAGATTTTACAACAGCCTTCTTCGCCGGACGAGCCGAGGTTGGTGGAACGTCGCCACGCAGGCAGACGTTCGTTATCATTGATTTTACTACTTCACCCTTCGTTTCATGCTCGCGATTCCCCAGGGAGAGCCGACCGTTCGAGCTGGCCGCGAAGTACCTGGCTGCATAATGTACACACGGCGAAGGGTTAGCACGGAGTAATTATAGAACGTTTCGTGCTATCATTAGCTTAGGCTACAATGTGTCGCGGTAAACCTGACAGGTCGTGCGTCGAAGATGCGCAGGTGTTACGTGAATGCATAAGCACAAAGGTACCGACAAACGTATGAAACAAAACTGTGCGCACACCGGTGACGTTCCAGCTTAAAATCCGCGAGTTCTATTCAACTATCTTCAACTAGTCTTCTTCGAAGTATAGCCTGTCTATCGAAGAAAAAATACCACTCTGCCGTCTGCCAGCTTGCTGCAAAGTGGCCAACATAGTTGCACTTTTTTCTAAATATAAAACAAGGTAGACGTTCTTTGCTCGTCGATAGACGGTCTTCAATGAAAAGAATGCTCTATTCATAGTGTACTCTGCAACTTCTTCGAGTACGTTTCTTCGACAAAAGTGTGCACACACAGGAGAAAGAGAGCTGTGTATACTTTTGCAGCACGCGATCGCGATAAGTGAGAAAAAATGCGTCGGAGCCGTGTGGATCGTAATGGAAAAGTCTGGAGAGCAGATACACAAGAGTTGCACGCACGACAATGCACCGAGTGTTCGAGAGTCGAGGAGAGAAACTTAGCTGGCAAGGTAATGGAAAGCAGAGGCGCAGGCAGACTTGAGCAATTATCGGTGGTTACGTCCTATTATTAATAACAATAATGACGGTTAAAGCTGGCAGGATATCGCGTGCGCTCCCACGGGCGAAGTGCGTGCCTGGTATAAACGATGTATACCCACCTAGGTAATAGGTATCCATGCCTCGAGCAAAATTCCTTGCCCTGATCCAACGTCTCTCTCTCCAACTCTCTTCCTTTAACACGTCTCCTTCCCATATCTCGTCTCTCTTCTTCCCACTCTCCGTTCGACATTATTCAACGTATGCGCACAGTTTCGAGGCTGTCGGCGTATAAAATTTGTCGAGAATAGAGCTCTCGTTTAACGAAAGAAACCGTAGTTTCTTTCTCTATCGAACGAAACACGCGTCCGTTCCGTTCAGTGGACTGTTCTGGTATCGGTAGCAGAGGATGATGGCTACCAGCATCCTTCCTCTTCGAGTATCCGCGCCATTACGAGGATAGAATGGGAAATAGGCGTAATCGCGAGCCGCACGAACAGGCTGGCCTGGTTTGCGGCAGCGTGTGCTCGTTATAAGAGCGTACAACCGACAAAAGTGTATCTACCGATGGCTAAGGCGAGTTCGAAATGCGAGTTCCACGGGCGCGGAGCAAGATCTCGCGAGCCCATTTCTCCATAGGCGACGATCGATCTTGTTACGCGCGGATAAGAGGACCGATAGCGGAACGACGGAATTAATTATCGGCTGGCGAACTCGCCGAGGGAAATTAGACGATATCGGACGTCGACAGAGACTCTCTCTTTCTGTCCTTCTGTTACACATTCTTCTCGTGGTTGGTTTCGAGTTAATTTATTGTGCGACCTCGTGTGCGTACATGTTCCTCGCACAGGACAGATCTATCTTCGCGAATTCGTCGATCCTCGGTGCTGGACAAACTGCGCTCTGGAAGATGAATGTGCGCTCGAGTTGGGGGATTGTCGGCGTAAGAGTAACGCACGCGTGGTACACCGTCGACATTATGGCGTACGGAGGTTGTTCGAGAGGAGCGCGAGTTGGAGAGTGTTATCGTTCACTTTTCTTTGATTTAGATTGTGATCTGACTTTTTTCGCTGTTTTTGGAATTGACGGCGATGTCGAGCTTTCACCGCGGACGAGGTTTTCTTTTCAGATTGGAAGGCTGTTTGGGTTTCGTGGGTCGTGGAGAAGGATTTGGTGAGCCTTTAGAGTTCTCTGAGATTTAATTTACAATCTAATTTCTTTCCTTGTAATTGACGGAGATATCGAGATTTCGCTCGTTGCTTCTTCACGAAAGACAAGATTTTCTTTCAAGATTGCAAGCACCTTGAATTCTTTAGGTAATAGACAAAGATCGGTTAATCAGAAGGGAAATTGTCGTGGCCTTTTTCAGAGTTTCCTCAGATTTTGTCGCCAGAGTTTTCCAGTTCTTTTTTTATAATTAACGGATATCGAGGTTTCTTTCGTTGCTTCTTTGTCAAAGAGAAATTCTCCTTTCACGGTTGTAAACCCCTTTGCATTCTATAATTCGGAAGGAAAAGAATCGTGACCTTCCTCAGAGTTTTCTGAAGTATGTTTAGGAGAGTCCTTCCATACTTTTTATTTCATAATTGACTGAGATTTCAAGCTTTCGTCCATTGCTCCTTTATCAAAGAAAAACTCTTCTTTCACGATTGCAGGCCCCTTTGCATTCTATAGTTCGTGGAGAAAAATTAGTAAGAAGAATCATCCTGGCCTTCCTCAGAGTTTTTTGGAATATTTTCGTAAGAGATATCTTATCCTTTTTATTTCATAATTAACGAAAACTTCGAGCCTTCGTCCATTGCTCCTTTGTCAAAGAAAAATTCTCTCGAATCCTTTAGATCATCGACAAAGCCTTTCTCACAGTTTTCTGACACTTTTTCATTCAAGTTCTCCAATTCTTTTTTCTACAATTAACGGAGGCATCGAGCTTTCACCCGTTGCGTCTTCGCGAGGGAAAGAAGGGGATTCGATTGCGAGCCCCTCCTTGGAGTCCTGTAGATCGTGAATAAAGATCGGCAAGCGAGAAGAGGAATCGTCGCGGCCTGGTGACTACGGTTCAGGCCACAGGATTAATTGCTTGCCGCTGTTAAGTAATTGGCTGGTCGATTATGGTACATTATATTCACCTGGACGACGCCTAAGGAGTCCGTATCCAGTGGAGATGAAGACATTACCGGACTGGCGAGAGAGCAAGCCGAACGGTATTTTTACGAGCGGCTCGTAAAGTTAACGAGGACCAAGGTAGCAGTCAGCCGAGAAAGAGAGAAAACCAGCGTTCCACCGATGCTTCTCGGTGGCTTGCCTCCATTTTTTTATTGCTCCGCGTTCTGCGTTCCTCTTCCTCTCTTCTTCGAACGAGCCTGTCCGCGCGGACACGCCGACACCTTTGCTCTCGCGCGGTTAAACTCGCGTTTTAGATGAATCTTTCCGCACCTGCTCTGTCATCTTCGTATCCTTCGTGAAGTTTCTCTTGGCGACTGGAATATTTGCGGTTTCGGAGACTTTTGTCGAGTCGAGTGGCGCTCGGGACTAGCGAATTTTGTTCTTTGGAGGAATATTTTAGTGAAGCGGCGCGTAGGGTCGTGAAATTTTGTTCTTTGGAGGAATATTTTAGTCAAGTGGCGCTTAGGGCTATGAAATTTCATTCTTTGACCGAATATTTGCGATTTCAGAAATTTTTCTGAAGTCAAGAGGCGCTTAGGGTCACAAAATTCCATTCCCTGGCCGAATCTTTGCGATTTGAGATATTTTCCTCTGGTCAAGAGGCGCTTAGGGTCACAAAATTCCATTCCCTGGCCGAATCTTTGCGATTTGAGATATTTTCCTCTGGTCAAGAGGCGCTTAAGGACACAAAATTTCACTCACTGTCTAAATATTCGCGATTTGAGATATTTTCCTCTGGTCAAGAGGCTCTCAGGGCCACCAAATTTCCCTCACTGACTAACTATTCGCAATTTGAGATATTTTCCTCTGGTCAAGAGGCGCTTAGGGTCACAAAATTCCATTCCCTGGCCGAATCTTTGCGATTTGAGATATTTTCCTCTGGTCAAGAGGCGCTTAAGGACACAAAATTTCACTCACTGACTAAATATTCGCAATTTGAGATATTTTCCTCTGGTCAAGAGGCGCTTAGGGTCACAAAATTCCATTCCTTGGCCGAATCTTTGTGATTTGAGATATTTTCCTCTGGTCAAGAGGCACTCAGGGTCTCAAAATTTCATTCTTTGACCGAATATTCGGGATTGGAGATATTTTCCTCTGGTCAAGAGGCGCTTAGGGTCACAAAATTCCATTCCTTACCCGAATATTCACAATTAGAGATATTTTCCTTTAGTCTCCCAGCACTTAGACAGCAATTTCAGAAAGATTTCACACAAATGGCGTCTAAATTACTCAAAGAACCAAACATTTCCCAATCACACTCAAACTTCTAAGACAGATTACATCTTAAGAATGTCAGTTCCACGTCTCCGCGTCTCCTTCACCTTAGATTCCTCGAATCGGGAACACGGAAGGCACAGGGGCAGGCCTCGGATCGTTGCAATTATTGACAAATTATTCGAGAATGGCAGGGCGCCGGCCAAGCGGACACATTTTACGCTCAAAAGAAACAGCTGTTACGAGTTAATCTCGGCCGACTAACGAGCTCGAAAGAGCGGCCGCTTCTTCGTAACGCTCGTTACGTCTTATTTGTCCGTGCCGATACGGGCTGATTCTTCTTCCTTTACCACACTATCCCGCGTTGTCGGGAAAATGCTCGGGATGCCGATCGATTTAGTTTACACCGTTTTATCCAGCCTGGACGTCGAGAAGCGGTGATTAACGTCAACCTGCTCGACATTGTTCAGCAAAGAAAATGCTAAATCCTCGTAAAAACCAGTCGAGAAATATACGGAATACCTTGAGAATTGATACCCAATTACATAAGAAAACCAGCAAATAGCCAGCTTCTTCTATTCGCGTCTATTCAAGCCATCTACACGCCAATTTCCTCTATATTCTATCTAATAATTTTCTTGCTACAGCGTCCGATGAGGTACGCTCTATATTCGTCGGATAGTATCATTCCATAGCAAATCACCGATACTCGAACAGCAGAAAATACCGAGGATTTTAGGAAGTAGAAGTTGATCTCCGCGTTTCACAGATGTTTCGCAGATTTCACAGAGGGAATGTTGCAGGATATTAGCAAAATTAGCAGGGAACAATAATTGCCACGTTTAACAATTCGACATCGAACAGTGCCACGAAGTGTAAATTTTATTCAATTTTTTATCAAAAAAATTGAGCAAAACTCCTGCACACGATGAATTTTCCCTTCGTTTCGTGTCATTTCCAAACAGCCCGAATTCGGCGAAAATGTCCGAAACAACGTTTTCCTAAATTTTTCGATCGAAAAGTGCCACCTTATCGGGCCACGAAGTGCAAATTCCCATAATTTCTCTACTGTTTTATAAAAAATTAACAATGAATTTTGCCTTCGTTTCGTGTCACTTCCGCGCAGTCGTATCGAAAACCACATTTTTCTAAATTTTCGACATCGAACGAAAGAAGCGCGATGGCACTTTTCACAGAGAAGATCGTAGATCGGTTTCTTCTCTCTCTCTCTCTCTGTTCGCTAGCGATTCTCTGGTACTTTTCTGTCGCTTCGAAGCAGAGAAGAGAGGACTCGTACGCGATTCAGCTGAGCCAACTAATTTTCCAGCGTGTCGTTTAGACCGGACGCAATCTCGTCCTGTTGAAAACGATCGTCGATTTTCAGCGCGTGTCGTCGCCTACGGGAAAAGGAGCACCGGTGGATTTTATCACGGAGGAACCGCGTCTCGGTCACGCGTCGTTACGCGTAAACACGCTGGACCTTTATCTATCGCGATGATACCGGCTGAGGAATGCTGTTGCGGAGAAAGGCTCGCGATCTATGGAATTCTATTACGCTAGGGTAAACTACTCCATTAAGCTCCTTCGTTCTGGCTAGAATGTTCTCGGAACGGAAGAGAGCGAATTGTCCTTGTTACAGGGTGATTTGTCGTGCAAAGGGATATACGGTGATTTATTGTGATTTTCTTCGTTTCGACTATTTTGAGTACAGTGAGTTACTTGACGTGTTAACCCTCTGCGAGTTGAAAGTTACTGTGCTGTTCAGAAGTATCAGGTTGACGTTTCTTTTAAACCACAATTGACGTTGAATTCTGGACCAATTTTTTATTTTTACCTCTATTTTTGCGTACAGTGAGTTGCTTAACGTGTTGACCCTCTGTAACACTGAGTGACTTGAAAGTTGCAGTGGAGTTCGTAAGTGTCAGGTTGGCGCAAATGAAATGACACATTGAATTCTGGATCAATTTTTTAGTTTCACTGCAATTTTTTATGCTGTATTTTTGTGTAACTGCAGTGCGTTACTTAACCCTAGAGCGGTCTTCGTTTTGACTATACATTTAAAACTTTTGGGTGAAGAAGGACCTAAGACCTTGTGTGTAATAATTTCTGTTTCCAACGCGACATACGAGCCTGGACAATGAACGTTTAAAATAATGTTTAGGAACGTAAACTTGATAACAGCAAAAATTACTAAAAGTATAAAAAGGCGGTGGGTCAAGAAAGACCCGAAGACCGCTCCGCAACACTGTGCGACTGGAAAGTTACAGTTTGCAACGACGTTTACTTTAAACCACGATTAACACATTGAATTCTGAATTAATTTTCTGTTTTTATGCTGCATTTTGGTGTAACTACTAACATACTGTTAGTTACTTAACTAACTCACCAATTGGATCATTGGGTCATGATTAACTAATTCATCTGGACCAATATTTTACTTTTATCTCTATTTTTGTGTACAGTGAGTTGCTTAACGTGTTAACCCTCTGTAACACTGTGTGACTTGAAAGTTGCAGTGGAGTTCATAAGTGTCGGGTTGGTGCAAATGAAAGGTCGTTTTCTTTAAAACGAAAATTAAATTTTGTCGAATTGTACACATTAGCAAGGAAGAAAGAATTTGCTGTTGCACTTGTGCACTGAATAGTAAAAAAGTTCATAATACCTACAGTTGGTCTGGACACTATTAGGGGAGAGTCGTGCAGTACCGGCCATTCTAAGTTTCTGTACTATAACTTGGGCTAATGCTGGTAAAAATGAAATTTGAGAAAAGTAATTTGTAGTACAAAGGGTGCCTGATAAAAGGGGACAAGTGGTTTTTCTTAAATTTTAGAAATAAAAAAGTTGTAATTTGCAGCGAACGAAAAATTGCCGGCCAGCTACTTAGTTGGCAGATTTCAAGGTCTGAGTAATAAATAATGTTAGTAAAAATCGTTTAAAAGTAGAATAGGACTTTTACTTGGCCATCGATATTTTCTTGATCCGTACACTCCACGCGAGCCCAACCATTACAGCTATGAAAAATAACTTTTATCGTACTTTCAGCGTAAACGTTAAACGTCTTGAAACTCTGGTAATACCGAAGAAAAAAGAACGTCGCCGGAGTACGTTGCTCAGGGCTGTAGTATTCGTTTGATTTTCCATCAATAGTGCTGTCAACTAACAGTACAAGCGAGATCTAGCTCTGACCGGTACCGCACGACTCTCCCCTATCTGGTGTGACGAACGATGGATGATCTAGATACGCGCGTAATTTTTTTACAAAAGTTTGAACTTGAAAGACTGTGGTAAAAACACACGTTGAATACTGGACCAATTCTGTGAAACTTGTCCACGGTGGCGGAATGAATTTTTTATTTTAATGCTGCACGTCGCAATATGCGTAAATGATATGTCAACAATTAGAAATAAAACTACTCAACTATTTAACCCTTTGCACTCCGAGCATTTTTTGATAAGATCAATTAGTGAAACTTGTGGAAAACCAAAGATTTGTCTTGAAAAAAAAAAAAGGATTTTTAGTGTCTACGAATTTATTTGTATTTCTTGCGTTAATTTGCATTATTTTGATAATATAAAATAATATAAGAAAAGTCTGAATTGTACATTTCTCCAAAGTAACTAATGCGTGTCGCCATAAAAGCGCCACTGGAGTGCAAAGGGTTAATAAACTGTTAGAATTTTGCAGTCCAATCCGGGAAAACCTGGCCAAAATTCTAAAACTTTGTAAACTCGCGTTTGCATGGAGTGTAAATGAAATTAAAAATCGTGTTAAATTTTGTTTAATCAGGCACATTAGTCGAGAAGAAAGAGTTTACCGTGGCACACGTGTGATGTATAGTAAAAGAATTCCAGATACAATTGGTTTGGACATTGTTATCTGACGTGATGAACGATCGAGATACGCGCGTGATTTTTTTACATAAATTAAACTTGAAGAAACTGTGGTAAAAAGGTGCCGAGAATATAAATCTAGCATTTTAAGAAGGTTGTGTAAGTGTTGAGACACTTCAACGTTGACGTGGAATATTCGAGATTGGTGATTTTTCATTGGAAATGAGCCGAGAGGAAGTTCATTGCAGGAGCCGAGAAAATTACTTATCGTATAAATTTTGTCCCGTTCACTGAATCTTTCCTCAATAGAACACCATTTCTTCAAACGCTTGAACAATTTTTTCAACAAATAAATCATTCCGAGGTGAAAACACTGTAAAAGTGTCGTTTAAAAAATGTTCGAATTGAAATATTAATGATTTTTTATGTTTGGAATAGTGAAACTAGTTAATCGTTGGGAAAAGTGAAGTTGTTTTGATTAAATACATTATTTTTTTTATAGAAACACGATGTACCGGCGAAAGGTTTAGAATCACCTCCCAAGTTTCATCAGTACTGAATCTGCTACTAATTTTTCATAGACTTGACATTGACATTGTGGAGATAAACAGCAATTTATCTCATATCGATTGATTTGAATGACACAAAACTCGCTAAGAAATTCTTGAAGCTGGTGACTTTTTTCTGGAAATTTTTGTGTAACTTGGAACGCGCAGTGATTCCAAACACGCGGTAACGTTTCGTTTTAGAAAACGTCGTTTCATGTGCATCAAGGTAATATTAGGACACTTACAGAATGTGAAGCGAACGTAAACGGCAATTAGAGAAATTACTGAGATCCAAAAAGGAACGACGACAAGTTTTCTTCTCGTGAACGAAGAAACATCGAGTTGCAGAGGATTAAAGGGAAAGAACGGCGATTCAAATGACTAATATTTAGAACGTAATAGTTTATCTCGTTCGAGATCCCCTATTTTGAATTTTACGATTAATTTTGCAAAAGCTCCTTGCTTTTTTTATGGAGTTTTAACCACGTATAGGAATAGTGAAGAAAAAGATACACAACCGCTGAAGATTTTAATCATATCCATTAAAACGCAGTAAAACTGAAGATAAGTGTAGGAAGAAAAATGAATTATACGACAATAATAAACTTCACTCTGCCGAGTTCGATGTAAATCTTCGAAGTTGATAAACCAAATTGAAATTTCATCAACTTCAATCAAATAAATTGAAATAAATTCAATCGTATACCATTTTTGCATTACGCGATCAAAATTACGATTCGTAGTGCACACTAATTCAGTCAATAGCTTAAATTACATTCAACTTGGAAGGAGACTGTCGGTGAAAAAAGCTGCTCGAACAATCTCCATCTCCTCAACCCTTACGTCAATAACCACAGTTATCTACTTTATCCTCCAATTCTAACAGGTACCTAATAACAAAATTCTAAACTTCCAGCAAAAACGTGTACAAAAATGTGTCAAATAACAACGTTCTAACCTTAATTAACTGAAAAAACGTGCAAAAGTGTACCCGGTTGTTCACATAAGAGCTAGATATCCCGCAATTTTGCAACTGTTTCGTCACTTATCTAGCTAGTTACAGAAAAAAAAAAGAAAAGAAAATGAAGACTCACCAAGGAGTTTAGTGACGACCGCACCCTGTTGATTCAGCGACAGCACATGATTAGCCAGGTCGTTGTAGTGCCTGAGGGCTCCTAATCCATGCGACAGCTCCAGCAATCGTTGCCTGCTGGTTCCTCCGCCATTACCGCTGGCAAATGGCCCCGCGGTACAGTTTTGCAAGCTCACGCCTGAAAGTGCATCGACGAAACCAATTACCGCTGTTCGGTCAGTATAACGTGTCCTCGTTCTTCACGGCTAACAAGATCTGCTTGCGACAATAACGCTAAGAACCGTGTAATTCGTGACAAGAAGCAGAAAACAAATAGAATACCAGACGCCATACTGTTTCTCCTTCACCCTACAAGTACGCGACCGCGACACGTTGAAACAGACTCTTTCTACTCTCACCATTGTTAAAAGCAAGGAAAAGAAACGTCGAATCGATGGTCGCGTTATTATTCAGTGTTTGACGATCGATCGATCGATACCGATCGTCTTTTACCGGGGAAATCGGCGAGACGCGATGGAGAAACGGTGTAAATTCGTTTCCATTAAACAGCAAAGGCGTAACGAGCGCGTGGAACGACGATCGCTGGGACGTGCCGGCGTAATCGAGCGAATTAATTTAAATTACTCGTGGTGGCGTCGCGCGATCTCGTCGATGCGATCTCCAAGGCAAAGTGGAGTACCGACACACACCGTGAAAGAGGAAACTCACGATAGAGAGAGAGAGAGAGAGAGCCATCTGCCTGTTGAAATCACACCGATTAATCACGAAGAGGTGCGAAGACCCTCGTAATTCCCCGAAGGACACGGCGGACCGGTGGTTCGCGACTTCCTCGTGATTTTATAGGCGGCTAATCTCGACGACGACGTTTCTTGCCACTCTTTCTCTTTCTCGCGGTGGTATTCGTCCACACCCAGGAGAAGAGCGCGAAACAGCCGAGAATTTACGATCGAACGGGCCCCGTGGTATTGAGAGCGATCCATTTTTCGACCGCCTTACTTTTAAACCTCCGAACACCGCGATCGTATCTTTCCCCGGTTTCGACGGGGTGTGGGGTTCGGCACGAACGACGGAGAGGACGAGAGTCGAGCACTGCGCACACGGGGGCAGAAACAGGGCGAGAAGAAGAGTGGATGGAAGTAGAGAGAGTGGAAGAAGATAAAATTAAAGAGAAGAAGAAGATCGAAAGGGGGGTGTCGACCGACAGTTCGCGTTTACGAAACGATCAGTTTTTGTTGCGAATCACAGCCGGTTGATTTTTCATAGCGGCCAGGTGAATTTCAGGTAATTGCGTGAAATAATCAGCCAGATGCGCTCGTACAATTTCCACCGGTCGACTCTCCGAAATTCATTTCCAAGAGGAATCACGGCCGGAGAAGAATAATTGTAATTAGCGTCCGAGCTCGCGCGTACAGACGTCGTGATTTTACGACCGGATAATCTTAACGACGTTTCGTACGATCACGACGAGCCAGGAGATAATTTACGATCGAACGACGATATTAAAGAACCGTTCGTTCGTTCGCCTGTACCAACCAACCAACTTTTCTCTATCTCTCTCTCTCTTGACGTATGGAGAAGCGGGAAAGTGTAAGATCGCGGTGACGATCGTGAAACGGGAAATTAAATTCCGCAGGTAGATAGAAATGGGCCTGTTGTCGGTGGGCCCTCTCTCATTTGTAACGCGTTGTTTCGAGCTGGTTACGAGCGGATCCGAACGCGCGCGTACTCCCGTCCACTCGTTTACATAGCGGCCGTTTAATTAATTAGCCCTTTACGGCCCGACCGAATTGCCAATCGACGATCCAGATGGATTTTACCACGGATCCTCGTCACTCCTTATCCTTAGATATACGCTCGTTTCCTCGCCTCGATACATCGACAAGATACGGAGTACCTAGCGACATTCCCGGTGATTATCAATATGTCCAGTAATCAACATGCACGAAAGTGTCATTCTTTTACGATCGTCGTTAATGTTGCGAATCGAGAGGAACTGTTAGTACGTGGCAATTGTAGGTGTTCTTTTGCCAATGGAAATATTCAATGTTTCAACGTTCCAGGTGTTAGGGAAACCATTGAAATTGAAATGGTGGCGTCGCGTATTCTTCGAGGCTGATTAATTTCTCGTTCGAGACGAATTTTATGCGTTTTAATTGGGAAATTATGTGTATCTCGTCAGTGGTACAACGTTCCAGGTGTTTGGGAAACGATTGAAATTGAAATGGTGGCGTCGCGTATTCTTCGGGGCTGATTAATTTCTCGTTCGAGACGAATTTTATGCGTTTTAATTGGGAAATTATGTGTATCTCGTCAGTGGTACAACGTTCCAGGTGTTTGGGAAACGATTGAAATTGAAATGGTGGCGTCGCGTATTCTTCGGGGCTGATTAATTTCTCGTTCGAGACGAATTTTGTGTATTTCAATTGGGGAATTAAGTGTATCTCAGATGAGAATGTTCTATTTTACAACGTTCCACGTGTTTGGAAAACGATTGAAATTGAAATGTAACTCCTTATTCTTCGGGGCTGATTAATTTCTCGTTCGAGACGAATTTTGTGTATTTCAATTGGGGAATTAAGTGTATCTCAGATGAGAATGTTCTATTTTACAACGTTCCACGTGTTTAGAAAACGATTGAAATATTGTGGAACACCGTATTCTTCAGGGTTGATTAATTTCTCGTTCGAGACGAATTTTGTGTATTTCAATTGGGGAATTAAGTGTATCTCAGATGAGAATGTTCTATTTTACAACGTTCCACGTGTTTAGAAAACGATTGAAATTGAAATGGAACTCCGTATTCTTCGGGGCTGATTAATTTCTCGTTCAATACGAATTTTATACATCTTAATTGGGAAATTAAGTGCATCTCAGATGAGAATGTTGTAGGCTACAAACTTTGAGGTGTTTGGAAAACGATTGAAATATTGTGGAACACCGTATTCTTCAGGGTTGATTAATTTCTCGTTCAAAGCGAATTTTATGCGTTTTAATTGGGAAATTATGTGTATCTCGTTAGTGGTACAACGTTCCAGGTGTTTGGGAAACGATTGAAATATTGTGGAACACCGTATTCTTCAGGGTTGATTCATTTCTCGTTCCCAGCGCGATTACGTCCACAATTTCTGTTTGGAGGTCCAATTGTTGTTAAATACGAGTTTTATATATTCTGGCTGGGGAAATTATACGTATCTCAGATGAAAATCTTCAATGTCAGAACCTCCGAGGAGGTTGGAAAACGATTGAAACTAAATTTAACCTCCACATTCTTCAGGGATGATTAATTTCTCGCTACCAGCGCGATTACGTCCACAATTTCAATTTAGAGAACCAGCTGCAGCTAAATACGAATTTCACATACTCGATCTTTAGAATGATACGTGTGTGGGATGGAACGTTCGAGGTGTTCGGAAGGCGATAGAGATTAAACCGAAACTCCATATTCCTCGTTGCTGCGTTCATTTAAATGAGACGACTAATTGCTGGCGTGATTAATTAGACAACCAACTGTCGTCAATTACGAATTTCACGTACACCAGCGGCCAAAACTTTGAGATCCCCGTGCATCGCCAGAAAAAAATCCTCAATTTTAATCCTTCCTTTCCCAATCGAGACGAGGTAAACCGCCACTGATCTCCGCACCAGCAATTCCATATCTACAAAGAATTAGCGGCGAATCGAATATCGACGTAAATTGGCAGATGATTGGAAACTTTCGGCCGACAGTGCGCGTACCTATATCTGTTAAAATAAACGACGATGCGACGGTTAATACACGTGTCCCGCATTACTCCAAGCAATTGGCATATCGAAGCAACGAAGGATACGAAATACATAACGTCTCCCGATGGTGTATTTCGAAATGTTCGAATTTCACGTTCTCGGAGACGAGAAATTTCGTGAGAAGTTGTGCGAAAGCGATGCAAAGGGGAGTATCGTGGTGGAATGATCGTTCGTTTCGGAAGGTGTGTACACGGTTAGCGAAATACGTGTCGAGAGCAATTTGGTCGAGCCAAAAGGGGGATATATATATATATATATACACATATATACGCGAGGACACGAGATGCAGTTTTAAGAGAGGAGAGAAGGAGACTCCTCGTCTCGTCTCGTCTCCGTGTTGGATCGTTTCGCGAGGAACGGTGCGAAAACCTACGCGTCCTCGTGGCCCCGGCCGTTCACGAAGGCACACGGAACGCGCATTCCGCGCTCGTTTCGTGTCAAAGCTATCGGAGATGCCGTGAAAACGAAAGTAGCCGATGCTACAGAAAGAAATGCGTCGTGTCGTTGCATCGACGCGAGGCTAGGAACCGGTTCTGAACGAGTTCTGCCATCGAGTCCTCTATATTCTTTCGTATGTACGAAATTGCCCCGTGGAAAAGACCGATCGTTCGCGCCGACCGATAGATAATCGACGTAAAAAATCCTCGAGCGTGGTTCCCTCTCTGGCGAGGAACGAGATCGATGAATGAAAATCGTTCCCTCGATCCTCCGCGTATCCTTTAACCGAGATTCAGAGAGAGAGAGATCGTCATGGCGATAAACGCAACGGCGATCCGATCGCTTCATCGACGCGCGACGCGACGGTTCGCGATTTCTCACGACGCTGCGACAACTGTAATCCGTTGAACGAATTACACGAATCCACGAGCAATTTCGTTGGATTCTCTCTGCGTGGACGGTGTAAAACGGGTCTTCCTAAAATCGACGAAAGGCAGAAATCGAGCAACGAGGACGAACGTTGCCTTCGGTACCTGTCTCTCGGAACAGCGCAGGGTGTGGCTATAAATTCAGCCGGATAGCAGAACGAGATACTTAGGTTATCCAGTGGTAACAGGGAATAAATCGTCCGGCCTGGTACGACGAATGGACACGAAATCCAATTAGCTGCGCATACTTCGATTAAATATTGCCATCGTTTAATTAGTCTAAACGCCGCGTTCGGCTTGGTGTCGCGCGATATTTACGCCCTCGTATATCCAACCAAGTCCCTGTACTTGATCCCTTTACAACAGTTCTCGGGGACGTAACGTCCTTTAGCTGCTAGAAGATTCTAATTAGCGTCTGACGACCCTTACACCGCTATCGTTCCTTACTTCCTTCGTTACCGTACAATAGAGAAGATGTACACGTGGATAGAAAGACAGAGAGAGAGAGAGAGACACGAACGCGCACACGTACAAAATGAGAGAGAGAGAATCGAATGGAGGGAAGAAAACAAAGTGGCCGACACGAGGACAGATGAAGATACCTGCCAACTACCGTGGGCCCGCGAGATACCTGCTGCCTTCGAAATACCTGCTGGGTGTGGCAGTAAAATCTGGCTGTGGATAGAGAATATCCGGCGTGTCCCATGGATATATCGAGGGGGTACAAATCCAACGAGCGAGCGTACCGATCCGGTAAAAGAACGGATATTGAAGGTTCAAAGAGAGTAGCAACAGCAGCAGCAGCAGCTCCTCCGCGTAAAGACGTACTGTTGGCAACGCATTGAAACCGGTTCTGAACGAGTATGGCTGGTAGCCGCTCGTCGTTCCATCTGGCAAGTGTAAACCACGGAAAGGATGTCTTGGAATATACCAGTAGTTGCCCGCGTCTCTCCTACACCTACTCGATCGGACCATTCTTTTCCCTCGTTGATTGCACACAGAGCTTATCAGCGCAGATTCTTCGTTTGCCTCTGTGGGAGGCTACTACTACGCTCGGTTCACCTGGCTGCCTTTCATTACGTTACGCATCCTTCTGGTAGAACTTCTCTCGCAACGTGATTTCAACGCAGATCATTCTGTCTGTGGGCGTTCGCGAACGCGTTATGACAAGTGTCGGACATCCCCCGAGCCACTTTCAGCGTCCACGGATCCACCGGCCAATTAACATTCGTCCAAGAGAAACGAGCCAGACCGTCAAACGATAACGCATCGGCCAGGGAGAGAGAGAGAGAGAGAGAACGTTCTATACGCGAACACGGTTTTATGAAAACGACGATGTTTCTCTTGTTTATCGCCTGGCTGTTCTCACTACCTATCTATCCCACTTTTCCTCCGAGTTCGTCGTTTCAACCGCGCGTTTCGCGTTATGGAAATAAGAAATACGATCGGACGCATGGTAATTCGGATTGACATCATCCTGGAACGCGTGTAATACCTTGTGCGATCCTTATCCCGCGAGAGAATAACTCGGTCTGGTCGCAGGATTATCTGGCTGCGATATTTAATCGACACGCGTGATGAGTGTAAACGTCGATCAGAAAATTGTCGGTGATTTTAGACGCGTGAATTTGCAAACTGTCCAACCCGAGAGAGATATAGAGGAGGGAGCGGAGTGGAGTGGCCCGAAAGAGGAAGATACGATCGTGGAAAGGGGGGAAGATCGTATCATCCCTTAAGAATCGTCCGGCTGGCCACCGGCGCGGCGCGGCGCCTCGATTTCGACACCTGGAGCACCATGAAACGACGTTGTTCCGCTCGTTTAACGCGATTTACCGTCGTCTCTTTTTCTCTTTTTTTTTTCTCGCTCGTCCAAGGGGAGGAAAGGACACGCACGATGAGCGCGCGAGAAAATTATTCTCCCTTTTTTTTTATTTCGCTACGAGAACGATTAGATTAAATGGAACTAACGCGTTGATATCTAACCGAGAATGGAAAAACTTGCGCGGTAAGTAGTTGATAGAGACGAAACAATCGACAACGTGCAATCAGTTCTTCCGGTTTTAGCGGATGCCTCGTGTTTAGAGCGCTCGCGACACTGTACAATGTTGCAGATAGCGGGTTACAGGAGCAAAGCAAACAGGGAAACAACACACCGGTCACCTTAACGATTTCTGATTGTACAGAACAACATCGTGGTCGACCGGTTGTCCAATTAAATTTAATTGTCGCGGTTCTTCTAGGTAAAAAATCACCGACGAGGAAGCAGAAGAGGTTTCGTCTCTCTCTCTCTCTCTCTCTCTCTATCTCTTTCTCGGTTTGTTTGCGTTCCGTGGAAATTTTCAGCGACGAAACGAAGCGTAACCGAAGCTGTTCGGATGTTTCATCGATTACCCTCGATAATCGCGACGCACGGCCAGTTTGTTCAAGTGTTTGTAAAGTGTGGCGGATCGGACCGGGGGCTAATTCGAGCGACGCGCAATTTAGCGAAGAAACGACGCGACCGACGACGTGTCTCGTTATCGCGACGCTGCGAATTAATTAGCTCGTCTTTTGTTCCCTAAGTGTAATCTTAAGTGTGTTTCTGATCGCGAGGTTTCATTAGGGACGCTTTGTCCCGACGATGGTTTACGGCCACGGGTCGCACGGAGATCGTTATCGTCGGTTATTATACTTTCATGTACTCCTTGCTTTCGAAGAAAATGAGAATGTTGCCATTGTTAGACCTTTTAACAGACAGAGAAGAGTTAACTCGTTGCTTGACAATGCTTCCCCACTTTTTCCTTTCTATCGAATGTACCGACAATTTATTCAGCGACGAATTCCTGTTTCACGTGCGAGTATGATAAGTTCATTGAAATTCTCTTTGTTAAAAGGTATATTGTTCTTTCGAGTATCGCTGACAATTGATTCGGCGGTGAATTGCTGTTTGATTCGTGTTGAAAAGAATGTACTTTGAAGTATCACTGGTGAGTTCCTCGTTCATTCGTATTAAAAAGGATTTGGTAGTCGCATTCGATACGTATGAGATAAGCTACTCCATCTTTCAACCCTTTATCTTACAGTTCCACGTTAAATTTAGCATCTATCATCTTCAATTTATCCTCGTTTAACGCGATACTAAACCACCAATCACCTAAAGCCAAGTCTCTCTAAGACAGTCCCAAGAAAACTAGATATATAACCCTTTCGCTGCGGCAAATTTTCGTACAAACGCGCGTGGCAGATTCAGATGTTCCGCAAAGTTGCCTTCTTCGGCCGTAGCATTTCAAAATTTCTATCGAATCAACGTAGAACGGTAGAGATAATCAAATAAAGGCCATAAATGAACATGGAAGTAAGGCTGGAAATTTTCAAAGCCAATAGCAGCGAAAGGGTTAACAATCTTCCAATCACCCGGCTAACAGATCGAGTCTCCAATAGAGTCGACTAAGAAAAAACCAACATCCACGATAGATCATCGTGCAAAAAGAAAAACGAGAAGAAAAAAAGAAGTAAGAAGTATTTAGCGTCTGGTATAAAAATAGGGATAGATAATGGAGGCAAACTGACCGTCGATCAAAGACACTGGCGGCACGGTCATCTGTTGATGGTGGTGCGCAGCTGGATGCTGATGATGATGCGGCGGATGGACTTGAAGCAGATGCGACCTCGTCTGCGAGAAGGTCGGCGAGGGTGGTTCCCAAGGCCGCGCGACGCCTGTGTTGACGGGCGCGTCGTCCTCGTGACAGCAGAATTTCTCACTAGCCGGTGGTGCTCCACTTGTGCAATTCACCACCCCGTGTCCCTCGTTGTTGTTGTTGTTGTTGTTATTATTGTTCGCAACGTCCCCATTGTTGTTGTTGTTATTGCTGCTGGCAGCGTTGTTGGTTAAACGCGTAGTAGTCGCGCCTGTCGCAGGGCTACCACTACCACTAGCACTGCCACTGACACTACCACTGCCAATGCCGTCGACCTGCACCATTTCGCTGTCGATCGCAGCCGCCGACTTGGCAGTACCAGGAGGGGTCGCGACGCCGCCACCGATCATCATCACCAGACGATCACCTCCACCCCCTCCACACCGGGCACCAGCTCCTCCTCCTCTTCCTCCCCCTCTGCCTCCACTTCTGTAGCTACAATGTCCCTATAGCCGAGCCGTTTCTCTTCCTGCTCGAGTATCCGACGGATCCGAGCCGTTTCCTTCACCCTAATCGCCACACCTCCTTCTTCTTCTTCCTCTTCCTCTTCCTCTTCTTCCTCGTGGCTGTCGTAGTTATCACTGGAACCAGGATACTCTTCTTTCTCACTGCTTTTACTCGCGACGATGTTTCGCGAATCGAGGAAGCAAGCACACTTCTCGCTAGGTTTTCTCTCTCTGTCGTCGCCGGGTTTCTTACCTTGTTAACAGGCGACGTTCCCGAAAGCAAGTCACGATCTCCACGCACGTTCCCCCGTGTCCCGTAACACACGGACAATAGAGCGTTCGTTGCGAAGAATAGTCGGGTCGGTCGAAATGTCGACCGCAAACGAAGCGAGGACAACGGTCTTCCGGCACACGAGGACGACGAAGAGGTTTGTCTCCGCGTGCTGTACACTACTCAGCCACGAACCGCGGTGTCACAATAGGAGAGGAGTAGGAAGAAGAAGAAGATGAAGAAGAAGAAGAAGAAGGATGGACGCGTGTACCGCGCTGGCGCAGGAGCGCGCGAGCGCAATCGACGCTACGGTACGGCGTGGCTTGCTGCGTCCGATTAACGAAGGAGAATGACATCCTGTGTGACGGTCCGTCGGCGAACGCGATTCATCGCGGCGCGAGCTTTCACGTCGGCTGTCGCGTCTACGTGGACGAACGAGCGCGTAGTCGATGCGAGGAGGTAACGGCGAGGAGTGCTCGCGAGCGCAGGCGCTTCGTTTCGAAGCTCGTGACTACCTATAGACAGAGTCTGCCCTTCTCTACGTCCCTCCTCGCGCTCTTTCTCTCTCTTTGTCTCACGGTCTTTCGCTCCGATTCCCGCTTCTTTCGCCCGGCTTCGTACCAACACGTCTCTCTTTCTCCTTCTTCCGCCTGTCCGTGGCCTCCCTTCTCCAATAACCGGCGACGAGGAACGCGCTACCACGGAATAACCTGCTCGCGCTCCGCCGGATTCGAGCAGATTGCCTTCCGTTCGCCCGTTCGAAGCGCGCCAACGACTAGCCTTACCCCCACTTTTCACCGCCCCGCGGAAACACCGCCGGCTACTCGCGTCCAGCTGACATCCAGATTTCGCAGGTAATCACCGTGCCTCTTTCATCTCTAATCTTCCTTGTACCGTTTCTTCTCGATCTCCCTCACGATCGTTTCCAACTTCTCGCTCCCGTAGTCCGGTGGTACCGAAGCGTTAACCGAGCGTCCTGATAACTACTTGGTCGTTGCTCTCAGCTAGCGCCACGGAACCATTGACAGCTCCGTACACGTGACTTCTCTTCTCTCTCTCTCTCTCTCTCTACCGTTTCGACTATTTTTCTCTCAGTCTTCACCGTTGCGCAGGTATCTTCCTCGACGACTGCCACTGAGCCCCGTTCGTATTGGCAAGCAAGGAGTTGTACGAGATTTAGTATAGAGAACGAAAGAAGAATGTAAGGATGTAACACGAGTATACACGGGGTAACCTGCTCGCGGTCCGCCGGATTCGAGCAGATTGCCTTCCGTTCGGTGGCTCGAAGCGCGCCCAGACTAGCCTTACCCCCACCCTCCCGGTTGCTCAGCCGAGGTGAGATCAAGATTTAAGGCGCCGCGGCGCGGTGCGGCGGCGCTCACGAAGACGAACCAGGAGGACGAAGGGAGACGAGTTGGCCGTTGTTCGTCGCCGTTAATGGAATAGAGGAGGACAAGAGGGAGAGAGAGATAGGTGTGTTCGTGGGGCGATAGTAGAGCTTGAAGACGGGAGAGCGACGGTAGAGAGAACAGGGCTTGCACGATTATGATCGCGCGGGCACACATAGTTCGCCGATCGTTGGACGATGTTACACGGCGGAGAGAAGGACGGAGTGAGAAGAGGAGAGGTGGACAAAGGTAGTAGCTTTAGCTGGATGGGAAAGGGGTGAAGCCGGGAGCCGCGAGGATGCATGGAACAAGTCGTCTAAAGCGGTGGCTAAAGGCAAGCCAAGTGCGCACTCGACGCCGCGCATCTGAGCTTATCCAACGCCCACCGACCATTACCGGCTCGATCGACCAA
>NW_017100219.1:1657396-1662143 GCF_001263275.1 Habropoda laboriosa
TTGGGCGAACCGGTGGACGCCCACCGATCTGTCCAACCTAGCGTTCGTCGTCGCCCACGCCGCTACACAAGCCCTTCCGCCTTCGCCGCCGAGCCAAGCCGAGCCAAGCACGCCACGCTCTTTGTCCTTTCCGCGGACCGGATCGATTAATTCCCGAATCGGATGTCGATGTCGGATGCCGGCTACGCTCCGGAATCGCCGATTCCTACGATTAGCCTGCCTCGATACTTCCAATACTCACATCTATTCTGCCACCGTTTCTGGATTCAGGTACAGCGAGGTTTCTCGAGTCTTCTGCCGCCTTGTGGATCGAGCATGATTACGTATGGAGGATTGTCTGGTGGAGATCGAGGCAGATTTTCGGTTTAGGTTCTTTTGGAGTTTTTGGGGAAAGGTGAGAGTTGGGTTTTACTTATTTTTCGTTCTTCTATTTGTTCGAGCAAGATGGCATTCTTAGTCTTACGTTCTTTGTTAGCTTTCGGATATTTACTGTGGGGAAGAATATTTGGGTTTGAGGGAGACTGTTGTTTTCTCTGTACGGTCACTCATTTACCTAATGCATAGAATTTATTAATTCATTTGTGCAATTCACGAATTAAATATCGCTGTCGACTGAAAGTCGGGCAACACCAGAATGCAGCAGAAGTGATTTTTATGCCAGCGTTGTTTTGTTCAGTGCACAGCGAGTATTTAGGTTTTGTTTTAAACGTGTCATAGGGAAAGGTTTTCCACGAATTTTCGTCATCCATCGTGATTTGGGTTTTGGAGAATTTTTTATTCTTGCATCTCGGTATTGCGAAGTTTGTAATTAGGTACGTTCAAGATGTCCTTCGTTAATTTCTACTTCTTTTCGCGCAAACTTCGAATTTTAATGTTCAAAGTAATTTCCTTTATTTCGGATGACCATTCTTCTATTTATTGGGTAACCGACGAATTCCCTCTCTAAAAAAACATGGCGGTTTTCAACTGACAAAGTCGCGAAGACTTTGTAAAGAGAGGCACCGAATTACTTTGTAAAATTAAAACAAATAAAATAAATTTCTCAAAAGTTACTATTTTCTCTGCGCATTTAAAGACCACCGTTCACTTAACAGCACAACGTCTGTACAAATCAACTTTATTTTTCTGACGAAACGGTATCGAATTAGAGGAAAAGGTTTCCAAGAGTTTCGTTGTCTTCTTGAAGGAAGCTGGACCTATTTTCCACTCGTTAATCCCCGCATTGCAAAGTTTACAATCGTGTTCAATCGAGATGTCGTTATTCGTCTCACTCCCTTTACCAATTTCTACACATTTCCCTTTACCTTCCCTGGACTTGTCGTCCACGTAACAGCACAATTCTCCACCGCAGAATCAGCACACAGTCTCACCTAAAATCGTCCCCTAATCTGCAAAATATTCACACCGAGAATTTCCCCGCTATCGAGGCGCTACAAAAGAGTGTCAATGTTACGCTCCTATAGTTAACTAGTCGCGTTCATATCTAACACGTTCATGTCAGCCCGATATCGTTCGTACTCATAAGTGGGCGACATCCTTAATTCCTCCACAATTCCCACGATTCTACTTCTCCCAGGTCACCTCGTCAAAGTCAACATCCTTCTCAAGAAATAGAGATACCGTTGTCTTCCTGTTCGATTCGTCATGAAGTTTCCCATTCACGTCCCGCGAACATATACAACAGAACAGCAGCGTGCTCGGTGCAACGAACCCGCCTCCTTATTTTTCGTCCTCTTCCGTTAATTACCAATTGGCATAAATATACTCGAGGCGAACGAACGTCGTTCATGGGAAAATCGTAGCGGATATGGTGGAAACGCGGAACGTTCGCGTGGCAAACACGATCGTTTCCTGTTCCCTCCGCCCTCTTCGTTCGACTACTCCGTGTAGATTCGATAAATTCTAGCCACCGTTTAACCACTTTTTCCACCAGTTACACAAGGTGTCAGCTTCACCAAGTAGAACCCATAACATCTTCGTAACAAAGTGAACAAACGAAATATTAAATACCTACCGTGGAGGAGAAATAGAGAAAACCGTTTCGACGAGTTGTTCCGAGAACACTTTGCATCCCAGTAGTAGCGATGCTTAAGAACCGAGGAGAAACAATTTGCCAGGGCAATTCCTCGGGCTTACCGCGGAGGAACTCACGCGAAGATTTCTCGAGGCGGTGTCCCCGCTAAACTTGGATCATCAATTTCATTTGGTTGCGTGCACAGCTTCTCTCCGAGAAAGAGACGAAAACTGCAGGTATCTGGAGCTCGAGTCGAGGTATCTTTGCATGATAATGTCGCGTTCTCGAGCTGTCTTCGCGTGCAGTTTCCACAACACTCGGCGAACAATCCGTGGAATTCGGTCGGCGAATCGGACAAAGGACGTTGAGGAGGAAGGTGAAGAATAATCCGGCGGTTGCGCGAGAAAACGAGCTGGGATTCGCGGTGAAGACACGGATCAGCTGGTATTTTTGGCGCGTTAAGAGGCCGCGGAAGTTTGTTTCACGAGCGCGAGTCACGCGCGCAAATCGAAGCGACGTGAAGACAAAGGAAAGGCCACGATGCAAATTCTTTTCACGTGGCTCCTCGCGTGCTCTCTCTGGTACATACCGAGCAGATCGATTCTACGTTACCCCTCAGGAAGAGGCTCGCGAAGTATCGATCTCGAAAACGTTGTGCCTTTCTGCCTCCGTCGTCGCTGCGCCGCGATAGTTGTAAATAATAGCTGCATCGCCTATAGCGAGCGCAAACGTTCGAGAAACCCTCCTCTCTCGAGATTTCGAACGAATTTTACTTCGAAACTCTTCTCTCTCTCTTGCTCCGAGCGTAAGTAATTATGCACGCGTAATCGCGACGTGAGTGTGGAAGTATAATCGATGAGAACTTCGCGCCACGAGACTGTAACACGGTTTAACCCTTTGACGGTCTAATATAATTACGAATTCATATTTTACACGTATCTTTTTAGTAATTACGTCGTGTGTGATTATTTCTAAAGCACAGTGTACATAATTTTCCAACTTTCTTCCAAAAAGTCCCTCTTGAGTAAAATCTCGCTATTTAACGCACTGCCCGAGTCTCACTCGGGACAAACCGTCGAAGGGTTAATTTAATAAACAGAATTTCACAATAACCAACTTTCCAGTCGTGGTTGAAAATTTGCGGAGTATTAAAATCTTCCGCAACGCAAAGGGTTAAGTCTCGAACGACCTTGGCTAAAAAAATTCCCTCTGTACGAAAGAAAAAAAGAACGGAGCTTGAAAACTAAGGGTAAACCAGTCTGTTTGAGCGAATATATGATTATTAGTGTAGAGGTGGTGTTTACAACATTTAGTTTGCCTTAAAGATTTTTCAGGATTCGATACACTTTGGTAAAAAAGAAGTATTTTACCGAAAATGTGTGATAAAATTAATAGAGCTGATAGATAGTTCGTGGAGTAATTTCTGTTGTTTGGTATAATGGCGGAGGGACGCGTGAAACGATAGCTAAATAGGTAAGTTAGCAGTGTTCATTCCGCTCAAAAAAATCCTGTTGTTGTGGCCCGCTCGTTTTCGGCCCCTTTGCTCGCACCCTCCTGAATCCGCTAAACGATGCGGTCACAGTAATTTAGCCATCGACCGCTAATCTACCTCTTTGCTTCCCCCGAGGGCTTAAAGTCGAACGACCGTAAGTCGAAGCGAAAGAATAGCGGTTTCTTGCTAACTACGTGAACTTCATTCCCTTCGGGAAAAAAGAAGAGAAAAAAGAGAAGAACAGTTGAACGGTGCACGTTTCTATCGTGTCCAAATAGAACGAGACGTTTCTATTGCACGAAACGTCGTCGAATTATGGCTGATCGAGCAGCTCGTAGATAATCGAAGAAGGATACAGTAGCTGTTCTAAACGCGACTAAACGAGGAAATATGGTTCATCGCGATGATCATCGTCTCGTTAACGAGATTAGCCTCTCCCTTAGTTTGTTTGGACAGCTGAATAAAGCAATTTCCATATCGAGACGTGTCGGTTGGAATATAATGAAGTCGTTGACCCCGTTCGAATAACCACCTCTTCCTATATCCTCTCTTTCTACCATACCTCTACCTAAGTCTCGAAGAAGGGTATCGTTCCCAGACGAAAGAAACTCGCTCGCAGACGGCAGATCCTTTTCCAAGAAAACCTAACTATCCTGTCGTGCTCTATAGCGAAATGTATCTCGAACGAGCCGATCGAACTCAGGTAAAAATCACGCGAGGTCCGTCCGAAAAACCGCGATTAGAGCCGAACACGAGGAGCTCGTGACTAATTCAATTAAGGACGCGTTCCTTTTTCACGCAATGCGCCACGCGACCTGCGCGTCGTGTCCTTTCCTCTGGCCGCGGGAACCACGCGAGCTACGAACGAGGTAGGAAGAGAAGAAAGGTGAATACGAAAGAAAGCCCAGGAGGAGAAAAAGAAGAGAAGAAAGAAGAAGAAGAAATATATATATTACAACGATTACTCGAGGCCACACGGGGGGCCCCGTCGCGGCACACATCGCATGAACGAGGATTTATCGTGAACACTTTGCATGGTCGTCGAGCGGGCTCCACCACCGCTTGCAGAAACTCCGTCCACGAGCACCACTATTACTACTATTACTAGCTCAGGCTACACGGCTGGAAAAGGGCGACGGTGATAAATCATGCGACAGGAATGATTCGGCTAAATTGCTGCTCGCACGTATCCGCGCTCGAAACTGCCCCTCGCTCGTCGATTCCCTGGCCTCGCTAGAGAG
>NW_017100219.1:1662183-1662417 GCF_001263275.1 Habropoda laboriosa
GCTTCGTGCCCTCCCTCTGGCATCGAAGGTGGAACAACCGCCCCCGAGGGGAAGGGAGCAGGTAATGTCCGTCATCCGCGTTAAGTACGCACGCGTCCAAGTAGCCATTGGTCTATTGATTTTACCGGATCCCCCAGGTATGCTTCGCGGCGATTGTGTTTCCTTTGCCGCGCCGAGCGCCGCTCCGAGGAAGAGGCGTGGTCCCGGTGGGCGGGGCCATGGCGGGCGCTCGGG
>NW_017100219.1:1662461-1683086 GCF_001263275.1 Habropoda laboriosa
GCCGCGACGACCACGCTATCGGCCAACTCAACTCGCTGCAGCCTCTCCGTTCGCCTCTTCGGCTCGCGGTCCTTTTCCCCGGAACAGCGTAATGTCGTTCTCTTGCTCCCTGAAACAACCGGGACGACACCTTTTGTCCACAGTTCGCCGTCCACAGGTCCGTCTAATCTCGTAGATATCGGTTTCGCCGCGATGTTGCTTTGGTTACGGACCAAGTAACGCACCCAACCCGCCGCCATTGAGAAAACGCCCTTTGCGACTGGTTCGACGGGTTGGTTTTAGCTAATGGAAGTTCGATTTTATGTTTACTCGGACGCTTGTATGGTTTTCTGTTCCTTTCTCGTGTGGGATACGGTGTTGTTGAGTTAGTTTTAAGGATAGATCCAAGTGATTCGTTGGTTTTTCGGAATTGTGCAAGAGTAGATGGTAATTTTTGCACGGAAGAGGAACCTGGTAATTTCTGTATGGAAAGGTAGTCAAGAAAATGGGAATTAGGTTTTCTATGGAGTAGAATTTGGCGATGAAAGGGATAAAAATACTTGGTCCAGGTATTAATAAAAATGATTTACGTTGCTTTTATTTCTTCGCTGCACGTCCGTCGTTAAAGTACTTCCGCTATGTTAGGAAGCACTATTTTAAATATTAATTCTTTCTTTCTGAAACGAAATGTAAAATGCAATTTTTCTTCTCATAACCAAAGAAAAATCGGGTTAAAGAGAGTACTGAAAGGAATTAAGTACGAAAGATATTCATAAGTATTACGACACACGTTATATTCCTATAGAAAGTATCAAGCATGTAGTTTAAATAACATTCTTTCGCCAGATTTCCTACTCGTCGTATAACGAGACTCCAGGCTGAATAATTTTTTAATGACAGTTCCCTTCACGTTCGCAGAGTGTCTCAACACTTGCGGCGCGATGTCCAGTCGGAATTACTAGTTAGTTACACTTCTCGGAGACCTGTAATACCACTTCCTTACCATTACTCCTATAACTCTGCTGTGCATGATTATTATACCAATCAACCGGCAGAATATTACGCTGAATCTCACGTAAGACCTGGAACAAAAGCCGCAGCGATAATTTACCCTTTGAGGGTCGCCACATCGGCAAGAATAAGGGCAGGCGTTCTTAGATCCTTCGGAGGATAGGATCGTTGCCGTTCTAAGTAGAATTATGCGATCAACAGACTGATAGTTCTACACGCCGGCTATATTGTAAGTAATTTCGCAGCGGTCGCGGGGGCAAAGCTAATTGCGGCCCTCGCATAAGTTAACCGTGCCGTAAATACGTCGCTACGTAGTTACGAGAGCGTGAACCAGGCGTTATTTGCATGGAACGCACGATATTCGGCGCTTAATTGTTCTGTCGCGGCGCTTCTTCGTCCTTTGTTCCATACTCGCTCTGCGAGAAAACATTATGATCGAGTCAGGGAGCGTGTAACCGGTGTGTCAGCCACGTCTAATGCCTTTTTTCCAGGAAGTGTAACGAAACTTTTATCGCCTCCGCCAACTTTCTCCACGCGAATATCTATTCTTCCTGTGCCGGCTTAGAATCTTTGCCGCGTTTCAGCGAAAATTATGACGCTTCGCGAGCTGCCATTGTTTTCTACCTTTTGCCTCCTTGATAGATAGCTTGCTACAGCTACTTTTCAGCTCGGTAGATTAACGCCCCGCCATCTTTTCATTTCGTAGCGTTTGCCGGTCGGTGGTTCTTGTGAATTTTTTCGTTTTGTGCAAATAATTCTTTTTTTAATTTGCAATCTGTTTAGAAGGAACGGTATGTAAATTTTGTGGCGACGATCTCACAGGCAATTCGTAAATTAGTCGAGAAGATACACTGCTGTCATCACACAGTGCTCCGCCATTTAACACTTGTAGAAAGACTGCCTGAGTGAGAATTACTTATTGGTAACTTTCCGAAAGTGAATTTTTATGTAACTGAAACATAATTAAAAATTAGATTCGTATCGCCACTAATAGAAATAGACAAAGTTACAAACAATAATACTCGCTAATGTCGAACATTCATCTTTTTTGAAAGTCGCTAATGGGACATTTTGACACAGTCGGTCTTTCTAGTGTTAAACATAATGGAAAAAGTGGAAAAACTCGGTTCATGAATTCCACACGATCGTTGATCAATAGAGAAAAAACCAAGAAGAATCGCACGAACTTATAAATCAACCTAAAATATTGCATTTACCCTTCATTTTTCTCGAATGTATGACGATGTAGGCAATACGTTTCTCATTCATTTTCCTCCAATGTATCACGGTACAAAAACCACTATTCTTATTTCCTTTCGCGTAGATCGTTCGAACGTCAGTTCACAAAAAGCACGAGTACGCTCGGCAATTTATCGAATTACGTAGCAAACGTAGGCAAATGGTGAAAGAAGAAAGTTCGGTCAGCCCGTTAACCCAGTTCGAACGCGGGACCATCTGTCCAGGGCAAGCTTGGACAAAAGCCGGTGGACTTTCCACGCCTGTCGGTGTCTCCCGGTTTTCGGAGGCCTCCGGCTTCCCAGGCTCGCCGTGTCGACCCTGAGCCGTCGCGGTGCACGCAAAGATTAAAGGCTATGCGGGCCAAGTGAACAAAAGGTACACCGAGGACGCTTTCATTTCAGGAATCGCGAGGACGTCGAGGCGCACAAAAGCGTTGGGGTCCCGCCCTTCCGTTTGCGAGTCCGCTTTCCCTCGAGCATCCGCGAATATGGAAACGTTCTCGAAAGTGGTCTCCGCGGCATAGCGCGGCGCGGAGTCGATTCCACCGGATGGAAACGTGGCCGATGCCGATTTCTCAATCCGGGAAACGGCCGAACGTGAAACGCAACCGGCCGGTAATCGCGAGTTTCTCTTCTTCTGGCTCCTTCCTGCCGCGGGCACACGTAACAATGGCTCTCCCAGAGCTTTTCAGAGTGTTCGATAATAGGGAGCTGGGAGAGCTGGGAGCATTCGCGTTATTATAGGACGGGTATAGGACGATGTAGCGAGGTTGGAAAATCGATTAGGGTTGAAGCGAACGTGTTTCAATCGAAGTGACAGAAATGTAAGTAAGTAAATACCTACTTAAGGGGGAAACTCGTTTAACTCGCTAAAAATAAGCTGACCTTTGTGAATTTTTTCCTGGGAAACAATTGGATAGGTCTTTTTAAGGCTGTTCGGATATTTTATTGGACAGCTAAAACAGTGGAAAATAGTTTTTTTTTTATTGGACACTGTAGAGGTGTTTCGTCACGGTCTTCGCCTGCAGTGTAGCGTCCATTGAAGTCGCCTGAAACAAAAAATCTGGACAGTTTTGTGTTTTTTATAAAATTACGTTAAAAAACATGCAAAATTGTGGAAGTGGAGGGACTTTGAAAGAAAGTTACGATTTTGACGAATAATTTTCGTTCTAATTATGCAACAAAAGAAATTAAAATTAATAATATCATTAAATATGGTGCTTCATTCAAGAAAATACTCCAAGATTTTCTACTTGGTAATAAAATACCGTGTGTCATAAGTGTCATTCTTTTACTCTATGGAATCCCAAAATGGAGTACAGTGTACCACACTTCAAAGATTTAATTTGCAACCTCACTATGTCGTGGCCTGTACTAAATATATCCTTCTGAAATTCAGCAATCTTCCGAATAATCGAGACGTCCATATTTCGTCAAATATTACTTAACGCTATAGGTACGTGTCGATATATCCATCTGGAATTCGATAATCCTCGAAGAACATTCTCAAAGCACCTATAATTGAAACATCTGTTAACACGTTCAAGAAGATGTGATCCACCATGAGTCATTTCGGTGTGGATGACGAAAATGTCTCGCGTGGGTCATCCAGTGATGATTTTATCTCTCTTTATGACCCACCAATGGGTTATTTCAGCAAGGATGATAGAAAAGATAGAGTAGACTGAGTGATCCATCCGTGGGTCATCGAGTGCGGCTCTCACTTGCCCACGAGACCCACCGATGGGCCATTCAAATATGAATTACAAAAAATATTGAAAAGATGGCGTGACCCTCCGATGGGCCATTCCAAGATGGATTACACGAAAGATTGAATAGACGTGACCCACCGGCGAGTCATCGAGTAAAGGCTTCTATTTGCCCAGGTGACCCACGAATGGGCCATTCAAATATGGATTACAAAAAATATTGAAAAGATGGGGTGACCCACCCATGGGCCATTGCAAGATGGATCACACGAAAGATTGAATAGACGTCGTGACCCACCAGCGAGTCATCGAGTAAGGCTTCTACTTGCCCAGGTGACCCACCAATGGGCCATTCAAGCATACATGACACGAAAGATTGAAAAAATGGCGCGACCCACCGGCGAGTCATCGAGTGTGGCTTCTACTTGCCCAGGTGACCCACGAATGGGCCATTCAAGCATAGATGACCGAGCGTGACCCACCGATGGGCCACTCCAACACGAATCTCGCGAAAGATTAAACAGACATCGTGACCCACCGGTGGGTCACCGCATCCCAATACCTACACTTAACAAACAAGAATACTATAAACTAAAAAACAAAGTACCAAAGCTACCAAACACTTCCATAAAATGGACCCATCCTGTCATAAAACAGACATCGACAATAACGAACCTTTCGTCAATTTCACTACCGTTCCAAACATCTCAAACTTTCTTCGTCACACGTCTCCAACGTTCCTCCAGACGCTGATGGCATAGAGCTCGATCAACAAGCCGCGACCGTCTGCTCGTAATCCCTTCGAACACACGTCCATTGTCAGTGTGACGCGCGCCTAAATAATTCGAGGGCAACTGCTTCGACTAATAATGACGCACGAGCGGCTCAGCCAGGCTTCGTCCACAGAAGCTGAAGAGGTAGCAGGCAGCAGCAGCCGCAGCCGCAGCTTCGCATACCTACTTAGGTGTTACATATTAAACGAGAGGCCGTATCCTAGCTAGACAGAGGCAACCACCTGTGCGCATAGCTAATACCATATAATAAGGGCTCATGCATATGAATTCGGTGGGCCAGTCGAGCGGCGCTTATCGCCACCAATCTATCGGGCCTCTCTGCTCTTGTGCCGCGACCGTGCAACCCTTTTTTTCTTTTCTCCTCTCTCTCTCTCTGTCTTCTCTTTTCTTCGATACGCCTATCCGGAACGCCCGCGATAATGTCTCTCAACGGTCCCATCGTGCGTGCCACGCACGTTACGCTACTTTTTTCTTATCGGTTTTCCGAGGCGGATTCGCCAGGAAACACTCGTCAACGAGGATACAGTGGGTGATCAAATTGTTAGAGCCACCTGTGAGACATTGACGGTTTTACGTTGTAACGATTCATTTTCAGATGGAAAGCTAGTTATAGTGAACTTTTATTACTTTTTTTAACAATTTCGTTACTATTGGCGCCTATAGGCGCTTTGAAATGTTACTCGCACTGTACAGTTCGCGCCTTTTGCCGCACTTCTAGTCTAATTTGATCCTTAACTTTATCTTTCAAGTATTTCCACCTTAATTTAACGAAACGAGTTTCAAAACGACACGGCTGAAATAAGAAATTTTGCAGCCGTGATTAAAAATATACCGTCAGTCACCCGCGTTACGCGTCAAAATCTGCCGTATCGAAAGGGTTGAAGGAGCGTTGGTGTTTGCAAATTGCAAATATACACTTGGCGACACTTTAGGCAATATTATCTGTCGTGTCCAGTTTTCTTGGTTTACAGATCTCGAGTATCTTAATTTTTCCTGCACTGTTTTCACTACTTATAATGCACAGTAAATTGCTTAACATGTATGGAAAAATGAATCAAGCCTGTAATTGCAGCAAAATTCCACTTTATCGTTACTTCTTAACTATATTCTTTACATCTACGTTTAACTGTTTCGTGTATCTTTAGTGAGCAATCGTGAATTAAAAACCTCGATTTCACCGCATTCGGTTGCGATCGGGAAACGCGAAGCGTGATGAGGTTACTCTAAGTAGATTTAGTCGTTCATAGTAGGACGTTACTGGATAGAGTAAGTCGACGTGCTTACGAAAAGTAGCACGCTTCATAGTATGTTTTGTGAAGAACTGCATGTGTCGGTTTCTTAGGAATGTTAGCATGCTTTGTCTCTGCGTTATGAAAACTAATACATACAGTGGAGGACAAAAGTATTCATACACCCTATAAAATGGAATAATTTTTTAAAAATTGGGCCAAACGACTTGAGTTTTTTTGAGAAATTAAAAAGATTAATTTACTAGATGACGTGTAAAAAAATTTTTGAAAAAACTGCAATTAGTCGGAATCGCGAAGAAAATAGCGAAGGTCGTTTTTACAACTTTTTTATCTGAGCTCGTAATGAAAATTTAAAAAATACGTTTTGTAGATCTATGTCAATTATACACACGCTGAAAATTTCATCGAAATCGGTTAATGTTGCTATGAGCTACAAACGGTTAAAGATTGTGAAAATCGCACTAAATCACTAATAAATCTGAAGATTCTTACATCTTTCGATGCCTGTCGCTCGTTTCTCCATCCACCGATTTCGATGAAATTTTCAGCGCGTGTATAATTGACATAGATCTACAAAACGTATTTTTTAAATTTTCATTACGAGCTCAGATAAAAAAATTGTAAAAACGACCTTCGCTATTTTCTTCGCGATTCCGACTAATTGCAGTTTTTTCAAAAATTTTTTTACACGTCATCTAGTAAACTATTCTTTCTAACTTCTCAAAAAAAAAACTCAAGTCGTTTGGCCCAATTTTTAAAAAGTTATTCCATTTTATAGGGTGTATGAATAATTTGTGTCCTCCACTGTACGTTGTACTGTTTGTTGAGCAAATTCACAGAAAAAGGATCGCTATTTTTCTGAAAAATATACAAAAAGGGAAACATGTAAACATAAAAAATATGAATCAACAAAAATCACACAAAATTGGCAAGATAATATGAACAGTATCTACATTTCACGAAAATTAATACTTTATACTGTTCCATCGACAGAAATTTTGTCGAGGAAATTCGCAGGAAAAGGGTCGCTACTTTTCGAGGATCGTTGACTGCGTTTAAAAATATAGAAAAAGGGTAACATAAATACACAAAGTGAACAAAACAGTTAACAAAATTAGTAAGATAATACTTCATTGTACTGCTCCACCATCAGAAACTTTAACCCTCGCTCAGTCAATGCCGGGTTATTCTTGACCCCTGTCTTAACGTCTGCTCGTTCGCTGGGCTCAATCTTATCGCTGTAACATAAGCAAATGACCGCGTGGAGAGTTCTAACGTCTTTAGCCAGACAGTATTTTATACAACAGCGGGAAGTAAAGATCGAAGAAGCTGAATAACAGCGTAAATGTGTTCGAGATAGCTTCCGGTGGACCGCAATTCTTTCGAAGAATTTCGCGAGGTCGCAAATCCCGCTTACACTCTGGGTGACGGTACAGGTTTGCTGCCCAATTGAGAGATTCGTCTCTTTTGGTGGTTCCAATTAAGATGCGAATTTTGTATTGAACTGATGGGCTGGGTTTGGTGTCACTGCGAGGGCGAGGCTCCAAGCGCTGGTCAGAGAATGAACCGTGGAGTCGTCGTCCTGACGGAAAAGAGCATCGGTTATGGAGAGGAGAGGTTTTGTCAATGCATTCGCTCGAGGAGGTTTATCGCGGGCCGATGCGAGTTTGGTACCCCGGTCTGGCGGTCGAATTTGACTAATGAACTTTATGACGATAATCCGCCAGGCTGGGGTTTCCTCGCGTGCATGGCGACGCAACAGATTAGTTCTGAAGTACATTCAGTAAAAATTCCAGTGTGGGTCGAAAGAGACCTTGTTCGTTGAGAGAGTTGGCTGTTCGATGGTTAAAAAGTGTCGCGATTTACAACAATACACTTCACGAAAACTACTACGTTACACTGTTCCACCGTCAGAAATTTTTTTAGGAAAATTCACAGGAAAAGGGTCGCGATTTTTCGGCAGGCATTGATAGCGTCTAAAGAAAATTCAGCGAAAAGTAAAAAAGGAACAATAACATTTCAGCAATTCTTTAAGATACAAACTTTGAAAGAAAACATCGTCGCCGAATGCTGTTTACCGCGCGTCGCCATTTCCCTTTCTCACTTTTTCGCGTTTTATTCAACAAATTCCTAAGTTTCTTCCCAATTTCGGCGCAAAAGTGTTCCGTAAGATCAGGCCTCTGCCGAGTGGCCCGCAGCATGCAAGATATATCTGCCGAACTCGAAGCAGTAATCAGAACTTTTAAAACTCCTGTTCGCAATGTTCCAACGCGTTATTCGATATATTTAGTTTGACGTGTGTACCTACAAGCCTGATGTTCTTTTAGCCTCCTGCACGCACCGCGAACAAGAGATATAGCCGGGCTAATATCCGTGGAGAGACTTCTTATGTTCTTACGATGTAATAAAGCCTGGCTAAAGGGGGACAGATGCGTTCACGTGGCAGACGCGGCGATAAATTCTTCCTCCGGTCGATTCTTCTTGCTCGGATGGCCCTGCGAGGCTGGCCCTCGGCGTTGCTACACGACCATCCATTTCGACCAAATCTTCCTCGAAGCAACCATATTCGATCTTTCTCCCCGGACGAAAAATCTCTCGAACAGAGATTTTTACTTAACCCTTTGTTACTTCTGTCCCGTGACACCTCGTGACACCTTGCGTCTCGTTGGAACGATCGCACACAGCGCTTTGGTCAGAAGAAAATACGAGCAAGTGTCGGTGTATCCTGTCGGACTGGGCCATTAATTAACGGAAGGTCCGTCACTTATCCCCGACTTTCCGGGGTAACGTCTGCGTTCTGAACGATTCATCGAGACGGCAGCTCGACAACGACGCGCGCGTCCTGGACAGATGCTCGCTCGCAGGCGGTCCCTTTATTCGCGGTTCACATGTAAGTACGCGATCGTCCATCTGTTTCTCCAGTCAAACATCACCCGCCCGTACTTACATCCACCTCTCTCTCTCTCTTCCTTTCTCTTCGTCTCACGAATGAAAAACCAAATGAATTCTACTTTGCATATAGGTGTGCGTGCCACGTTTAACGCGCGATTTTCCCCGATAAAACAATACGAGGTCGTAAGCGTAGCAACGCCACGGATCTGCTTATGAATTAATCCCCGTTAATAGTCGAGCCTCGACTAACGAATTCCGCTTCCCGTGGCTCAACAAATATTTCCACCCTTCCTTACCGCCGACACACATACGTACGCGTACGCATCGATCTCTCCATCGATCCAACTTCTCGCACAGAAACGCTCTGCAATCGTGTACGTATAGAATTCTAACCGTAGCCCAGGCTTATCCTAGCATCCGTTCAGGGCTGTCACTTCGTAACTCCTTACCGATCCGTCATTTTCAGTCCGTTCTCTCTCTGTGTGTCCCTCCTCGTCTCTCTCGCACCTCTTCGCGCAATGTATTCACTCTTTGGTCCCGGTGGCGCTCCCGCGTAATGAATAGAGGGGACCACGTGAATCGTGTCAGAGAGAGAGAGAGGAGAGTGTTGAGACAAAAAGAGGGGCGGACAGAGACAGAGAGGAAGAAGGAACGGAGGTGAGTTTAAAGGAACACCTGTGCCAACTGGGGCGCAACCGGGACACAGACGGATGGACAAGCGAACGGGTGGATGAAACAGGTGGGCCATCAAGCCGGGATTCTTCTCTTGTCCTCTTCTTCAACGTTACGCGGCTGTTTTTCGCTCTGTCTTTGGTGGAGAGAGAGAGAGAGGGTTTAATTCATCGATTCTTGAAGAGGCGCCAGCGTTCACCGGTTGTCCTGTGTTTTCGCTTGGTTATGCACCGTGTGCGTGCTCCTCTTCGGTTTTGCTTCGTCCTGTGTATATGCTCGTGCTGAGAAGCCTGAGGCGATACGCCCGCAAAACTGCACGTCGCATGCGAGTTTCTGGAAACAATTTCACGCTGACCACTCTGTGTGATGCTCTCTGCGCGGACAGCGTGACGTGGGAATTGATTACCCGGGATAGGGTGAATGTAGTTATTAGGCGGAGATAGGAGGAGATCGGTGTTTCAGGATTCTGGGATTGCGAGGGGAACAGGGAGCAGTTTTTGTTTAGAGGTGTTAGGGCAGTTATTGAATGCGGATCACGTCTGAAGAGTTATTATTGCAGAAAATTATTGAGATCGAGGAAGAAATTGTTCCGTTTGGAAGATTGGAGTGCAAGGGACGTATATATTTTTGCTGATATATCGTCCACCACTGGGAAATTTATAGTCTACTCGTAACTCTGTTCGTAAGTTACAAGGTTTAAGGTTATAACTTTTAGGGCAGTTGTCGAGCGTGTAGTAAATCAGTTGTTGGAGAATTATTCAGATCGAAAATGAAAGTATTCTGTTTGGAATCTTGCAGTATAAGGTACACATATTTTTACTGATACGGTGGTTAATTGGGACCGGACTAATTTGTCCCGAAAAAGCGAATTTTAACAGGCAAAATCTGAAGAACGTAAAAAATGAAGCTAAAAAGGATTGATTGAAAATGTGTGTTTAAGCATACAAACAAAGCTAACAATAAGTAATGAAAAATAAGTAAAATAAAGTAAAAATAAGTAAATCTCACTGCATATCGTCATTTTAGTTTTACCGTCTATTCGTAACTCTGTTCATAAGTTACAAGGTTTCCATTTACACTTTTGTTTATAAGAATTGGGATATTTACTTGCAATTGAGTGTGAAGCAAATCTAAAGAGTCATTGGAAAATTATGTAGGTGGCTCGAAGAGGGAATTATTCTGATTGGAAGCTTGTAGTATAAGGAACATATATTTTTGCTGATGTATCGTCACCTTGGTAAGGTAAAGGTACCAGTAGTTGACCAGTTTTTAAAAAAACGTAAAAAATATGAGGGAAAATATTTCCCTGGAAAAATTCTTCGTGTAACTAAAACTAAAGCGACTATTTCATCCATGGAAATATACAGGCGATTATGGAAGTGGCCAGAGAAGCCTGATGTGCTGGACTGTGAGTGGAAGGCTGTAGTTTCTCATATCAATAAGTCCACAAAATCGAGCAGGACTCGTAACGTCTACTCTGTTCCCGAATTGAACTTGCTATGGAATTGAATTGTTTTATTTCTACTTTCCATTCTAATTATAACTTGTGGTGGTAATTGTTGAAAATGAACGATACTAAAATGATTGCCAACATTGTTGCTTGAACCCTCCTTCTAGTATAAGTGGGTCAATTACTAGTTTTTTCATTTTTAAGAATGGTCAACTTTTGAAGCAATTACTGAATTTTTAAATGTTTTTAAAATTTTTATAACAACTTTTTTTAAAAATTGGTCTTGTTGCGTAATCTAGAAGGCTTAAAGAGTATCTTCAGAAATCGACTCTCGCTATTTAATGACAGAGCAAGTGGTTACTAATTTCTCTTAACTGGTCAACTACTGGTACCTTTACCTTACTACTATTAGAAAATTCACGTTCTATTCATAAGTTATTAAAAAGAGGCAATACTTCAATTTTGCTTCTTTTCGTTGCACTTTCTTCCCTACTTTTCTGGATAAGTGTATCAGAAGTCATATTTTCCTTGGAACTGTTGACAATTCTAGCAGTATTTGGAAATATTAAAAGTGGACAAGTCATTTAAAAATGTCATTTAAATCGTGTAATTCTTTCTGTACAATCATAATAGGTGTTGAATTTGAAGAAAAAATTGTTCAGTTTGGAATCTCGTAGTATAAGGAGCACGTACACACTCACAGGGAAACGTTCTGAAGTGATGATCACCGATATAGTAGCGCTACAAAAAAAATATTTGACATACATTTTCGTTTTATCGCTAATCATCCACATTGAAGGGATGAAAATTGGCCTAAAAAAGGGGGGTAATAAGCATATTTGTTTCAAACTTCTTTTATTACGTTTTATTTTTAAAATGTTCTCGTTGGAAAATACAAAATTCGTCAATTTACACTATTCCTCTATCTCTAACAATTTTCCAGATATTAGACTAAATATATTACGTACGAGTCCGCTCGATCTTCGCTTCAATTATGACACTTGGATCCCCGTCAACCGCCACATTTTCAGAAAAATCATCCTAAAAAAGTTCAAAATAAACGACCATAATACTAACCCTTTGCACTCTTTGAGTCCATTAAAGGCAACTCTAAGGATGATATTTTCCAAGACAGCAGGTCTATGGACCTCCTTTCAGAGATCTCGGCAGTGAAATAGTTGGAAAGAACCAACTTCTGATAAAAATATTACTTTTAAAATATTACATTAATTTTTACTACTTCCTTAGAGAAAAAAGGGCCTTCGAGTGCAAAGGGTTAACTTTGCCTAAATCACACAACACTTTCTACACGAATACAAGTGTCCCGGTACTTTTGAACAGCAGTGTACTTTCTGCGCAGAACCCCCTACCACGGATTAAGACATCGGTAAACAGTATAATAATATAATAGGATGTTGATGAGGCTAAGACGGCTCGCGTATAATTAACCAATTGCCTCAGGTATTCGCGATCTTCTTCTTCTCCTCTCACAGTGACCTGATCTCCTCTTCCTATCTCTGCGACCTGAAAAAAACCGAGGAATTTGCAAACGGAGAAAGAAGAAAGAAACGAAGGAAAACATTGATTTCCGATGGCCATTTCCACAACGATCACGCGATCGTCCCTGACTTTTCCGATCGAAAATTTGAATTCGCGTGCGCCGGTCGTCGTTATTTATGCAACTGTGTGGCTCGCGTGCAACGAGTGGTAAACAGGGTAATCAGTTGGCGCAGCGCGGGACGAGCTAAAAACTCGCAGGCGCGGATTAGAATTTAATCGGGTGAATTGCAACTTGGCTAATGCGTGTCTAACCGAGCGCGTGCACCACGTAACGTTGTTCCACGAGTAATTAGCGAGACGTGAGAGTGAAAAAAAATTCTTCGCTGGGGAATAGTTAATTCACTTGATGTGTGTATTTACGTGTGTGTGTGTGTGTGTGCTGAGTGTTAATTGGTACGATCGATAACCCACTTATTCTTACGGCCTTTGCAACCTCTCGCCCGTTGGTCAGAAGGAAACTTTACGAATTGACGTTCACCACGTGATCGGATTCTGTGGATTATGGCCCACGGGGCAATTACAGGAAACGTCGATGGTTAATCTCCTAAGCTGATCGACTTCCTTCTCAATGGCTGTTCGTTAACCCTTTACGCCGTGTGTTAAAAGCGCCAAGGTACGGTCGAAGATTGTGTCTACGGTAAACCTACTTTTAGGGAAATATTAAAGTGAATTATGAAATGCATTGGTAGATTTTTATCGGCTGAAATATACACTCTCGTTCGTGAGTTTTAGAGCAGTTTTACTGGACGTACGGTAAAGTTAAGAGCCTGAAGAAGAATATTTAGTCTGGAGTCTTGTAAATATTTCTCTAAAGAATCGTAACTTATTTTCATTTTTGTTTTATTATTTTATTACGACTTACTTTTATTGGAGCCTGAAGAAGAATATTCAGTCCGGAATCTCGTAAATATTTTTCTAAAGAATTGTAACTTATTTTTACGCGATTGTATGATACTAACTTTGACGTAGATAATACCGATCTATCGCGAGAATTAGTGCGTCACGCATACACTACCTGGCAAAAGTTTCCAATCACCTGTCAATCCCCATCGATATTCAATCTACGTATTACTCATTCTTTATAGATTGAAACTAGCTCTCCTAGAGATCAACGTCAATTCACCTCATCTCCATCCATTTAAATAACAAAAAACATAAGAAAAAGTCCTTGAAATTGCCAACCGTTTTCCACAAACTTTTAGCCGATACTGTAACGAATAAATTAATCAGCGAACACGTGAATCCTCCCTAAAACCGCTATCTCCCGGAAGTAGCTCGTTTCGATCGATCAACCCTTCATTAACAACGATACCCCGTAACCCTAAAAATAAGAAAGAAAAAGTCAAGGAACCGTTTAGCGAAAGGGCGAAGATCACATCGGAATATCGGGCCACCTTTTCGGTGGCTGCAGATTGAAGGCCGTTTTTGTCGAAGGTGGGGAACCCTGCGAAAAGAAACCGGTGCTCCCGATAAATCATAACATCGACGATGTACCGGCGTGTCCAGAATCTCTCCACCTTCGCTTCCGGGCGTCGGCCAGGAAGACCGATATCACCTGCCGAATTGGCTCGCCTACCGGGCACACGCGGCATCGGAATACTTTGCGGTCGTCTCTTGGTTAAGCGTCGAAACCGCGGCCAGATGTTACCTGAAGTCGGCACAGGCGAAGAAGGTGGCGAAGATCGCGATCGTACATTACGAGTCCACCTTATCTTTTAACCTGGGACCAAGCCGCGTACGACCAGCTGCGTTATTCTCGGCTTCTCCTCCTCCTTTACCCTCTCCGCTACCGAATTTATCGCTACGATCGCCGTATAATAAGCTAATCGCGGCTTGTATCGTTGTTGCCAACTTTTTTCGCCACGATCTTCCTTTTCACGCGTCACGCCACCCGATTTTCAGACTACTCCCCTTTCTCTCTCTGGTTGTTTTTATTTCTCATTCAAACGAAATCGATTCTATGAAGTAAAAGGACGATTAGAAACGAAGGATCTCTGGTTCGTTAGCGAGCTATTTCTCAGGACGATCTTTTTACACACGATGGAATTCTGCCGATCGGCGATCCACGGGCCAACAGCCGTTCGAGCGAAGAAACGTTTCGTCGAACGACTGGTTTTATGTTAGACTATCTATTAAAACGGCGACGCTTTCCGTCCACCTAAATGGTATCTGTAATCTTTTGCCTACACGCAACGCTGCTATGTACATCCAGGATACCTTAACCGAGAGCTGCTTCCATTCCGGGTCGAGGCAGCGTACCGGCAAAAATCGCGTAAAATAATCGCGCGTACTCGGCCCAGATCCGGCGCGTCGAATTTATCGATCTGTCGATCTCCGTATAATGAGCTAATCGGATGTTATATTGTTGCCGGCAGCTCTCTGTTCCGAGAGTTACACGCGAATTAAGCGGAGGAGAGTAGGAGAAGAAAGTTTCATGGAAGAATGTGTGTGTAGAGGAGCGGGACAGAGATATAGGGTGAATAAAGTGGCGGAAAGGAGGAACACGGTCAGGTTCTGTTTCTGTGCAGAAAGGGTGAGAAGGAGAGACGGTCGGATGGAGTAGGGTGGAACAATGAGAGGAAGTGAAGGTCCAACGAGTTGCGGCTTCTTTCCATTCCCGATTGCCATGGAACTTAACCGAAGATATCATCCGTCCCTCCATTCTCTCATCAACGTGCCCGTTAGGTGTACATCCAACCGAGATATATCTGCCGTACGATGCCCCCTCGCCTTCCCCATTATCTCTGATCGGCTTGACCTGGCCTATGCATCGCGGTGCCATTCGAAATTGCTCTCTTCTTTCGTCTAACTGCTTCTACTCTTCTTTTCTTCCTTTCTTTCTTAACTTTCAATCGGTTTGCTCGTGTGTGCGTGTGCGGCGAGCTGCTTTCGCGGATAACCGGAAGCTCCCAAGTCCAGAGATACCGGAGTGTAATTTCTTGCCGAGCAACTTGGCTGGCTCTATCTCTGAGGTTTCTTTTTCAATGATTCGATGAACGTAATAGGGTCTAGCCAGAGTGCAGGTTATGGAAGACTGAATGTGCGTCACAGGTATCAAGTTTGACAGGTACCTCGTTACTCCACGGCGGGGAGAAAATCCTCGAACGAGCTTCTGACGAAATTGCTCACCGCCTGTAGTTACCTGCTCGAACATGCCGGTGACGTTGATAAGTCGTATAATTGCGTAGAACTCGCTCGTTTCCCCTCGATTCGGCTAATTCTATTACTACTTGTTGGATGAATTCTACTATAGGAGAAAGAGGGAATTCAATCGTTCACCGATGTACCAGGCGCCTGGATGACAAAAGTCCAAGGCATTGCGTGTCGTTCGTGGCTGAATCACCGGAGCGGAATGCAGCGTGCCGAGAACGTCAATTATGACGACGCGAATTTTTCCAGAAAACTCATTCTTCGCTGGTCGATCGTCGTCACGAAATCGCGAGGCGCATCCGGTGCAATCGGTATCCGCGCTTTCGACGTTTATCCAAGCTGAGCGTGTGTGCTCGTGTGTGTGCCGTACACGTACAAAACGTATAATCAATTTTTTGAAGGAGACACTGGCTTTCCCTCGGTGTTCTCCGTGACACAATGGGGCTCTCGCGTGAAATCAAGCGGGAAACATATGGACGGGCAATTAGTACGCGGATCTGCGACCCTGTGTACTCGTGCATCCTGCATGTACCATCGTCCCGGCTGGTAATAGCCAGGTAAGTGTCCAGCTCACGCATGTTGCACGGGTATATGCGTGCACGGTCTGGCTGCGTGCGTGATGCTCGCGTCCAAAGGGTGTCAATCCGGTGTACTTGCTCTACGAGCCGCTTCGACAACGTTCTCTTTGACTTGCGTCGGTTGGTTGTGGACGGAGGAAATAAATAGGAGAACGATGGGTGAAAACGTTTGGTCCTGGGTTTTCTAGTGGATTTCGTTGGTATGGCTAGTTGACAGTTTCGGGGCGAGAGTGATATTTGGGAAACGTTTCCTTTCAATTCAAGTGTGAATTATCGATGGACTGCGGATTTTCATGCATTTATGGAAAATTTGGAGGCACGAAAATACACAGAACTGGTTATAATGTTTAGTGAATAAAATTAGAGAATTTGCATAAAAATCTGTAGTCTAATTACGAATAGTACTTAATTTTTCGGTGTGTAGTCTGAAAATGTGCGAAAATCGTTTTTGCCATCATTATTGAACGACTCATTGATGGGTCATGTCAGCGAACGAGTGCATCAATGACCCACCGATGGGTCACGTTGTCCTGAACGTGTTGAGAGACCTGTGTCTTAGACGCGGGAGACAAACTCAGTTGCCAGGTTAGAAATTCTGTATACCGGGTGTCCAAGTTTGTTTCCGATAAAACTTTGTCAGTGTGCTCTATGGGTGTAAGTAAGAGAAAAATGTTATATAAACATAGGTCGTTTGAAGCTTTATAAAAAAGTTATGTCAATAATACTAAATACATAGAGAAGTGAGGTTATGATCTAATAGATCTAATTTTCTTACTGTTCCGGGCTTTAAAGAAACCCGAAAAAATTCTGGGATACTTTTGAAAGTCTCCACCATATTTCACAATTGCTCCTTAAGTCAAGTGTTCCAAACTTTTTTCGATAAAAGTAAAAATTTAAGAGTGAAATTTGGCTTGGGTCATCGGTGACCCAAAAGTAACACTAACCGCTATGCCGACCTATGTCCACGTAACATTTTCTTCTCACCTGTGCCCACAGAACACACTGGCAAAGTTTGATCGGAAAAAACTGGGACACTTTGTATACAGTAATAAGAGCCTTGGCGAGTACTAGCGAGAAAGGTTAATGCTAGACCGTCCCTCTAGCGGTGGAGCGTAGGAGGCAGACTCTTTGAATGGTGAGCAGTCTTGTACCGAACTAGTATTATTGTACAAACGGCGATGACCATTATTAAACACGTGATACTTGCTCGTACGTTACATATTGCATAAGATGTACCGTTGAACAGTATCGTTAAGAATAGATAGTACACTTTTAGACAAGGGTTTAGCTAGCTGTCCATGTAGATCGAGGCCGATGAAGAGGACTGGAATTATTGATTAATCGGTAATGCATCCGATATGATTACACCCTACAATTCGTACATAGCACTTTTTGCATGAAAAATGATCGTGCAAACGAGCTTAAGTAGAGGGCTGAAATTTTCAGTGAATTAATGGACCAGGTAGGTATACTATTACATCGAGATCAAAGAAGAGAACGAGAATTATTGATTAATTGGAAGAGCAATTTCTACATAAGCAGTTTGTAAAAGTGTCCTCGACAAACATGTATATGCTTAAGCAAGCTACATAATTGCTCGATCTTTCCATCGTGACTAGGGTTGCCATCCGTCCGGGTTTCCTCGTATTTGTCTTAGTTTTTAAGGCGTTCGAAGACGTCCAGGGGGGATTTTCCGATGTTCGTTTGCTGTTCAAACCGTTAGCTCCTACCGATCATCCGTGTTACCGTGTTATCTGTGCGTTGCGTGCGGCGATCTAGCATGCGTCAGACGCGCCTCTACTAATACACCGGATAGCAATGTATCTGTTTTTCTAGGAGTAATTTTCAGGTGTTGCGTTCGCGTCAGAAGCGGTCTAAATGCACACGCAGGAAAGAAGTTTCTATCTTGGAATATCGTAATTAATCTGAAAAATAGAAGTGTCTAGGTTTCAGGCGGGAAATCCGGGGTTTTGTCTAATACTCTCTACTCTAGATTAGTGACTTTATAAATGGCAACCCTAATCGTGACGAACACACCTACAGTGACTCCCACTAATATTCGGACACTCTTTAGGACAGTATAACTTTTTCAAAATTGGACCTAACCACTTGAGTTTCGTTTGTGGGAATCGCGAAAGAAATTGTAAAGGTTCACAATTTTTCTATCTGAGCTTGTGATGAAAATTTGAAACTTACGTTTTGTAGATCTACGCCAATGATACATATTGTGCCGAAAATTTCATCGAAATCTGTGAGAAAAGGTGTAGGAATCTTCAGATTTATTACAGTTGTAAGCCGAAAGCCTGTGCGATTTTCACAATCTTTAACCGTTTCTAGCTCATTCTCAGCATACGTACAAACGGAAATTTCATCGAAATCTGTGAGAAAAGGTGTAGGAATCTTCAGATTTATTACAGTTGTATGCCGAAAGCCTGTGCGATTTTCACAATCTTTAACCGTTTCTAGCTCATTCTCAGCATACGTACAATTCACATAAATCTATGAAAAGTATTTTTTAAATTTTCACAAGCTCAGACAAGAAATGTTGCAAAATGTGATTTCCCAAATTGCAATTTTTTCTACACGTCACCTAGTACCCTAATCAGAGTTGGGCGGTAATTAATTCCTTTGTAATCACTTTCTGTAATCATTAAGTTAATAATATTACAATGTTTGATTATCTTTCTAATAAAAATAAAAAAATGAAGAAGATGATATTTTTTAATTATTCTTCCTGTTGAGGTAAAACATGTTTGATTACATTTATGTATACTTCTATTTTGTAGACTGATGAATTAAGCTAGAATTTACAACCTGATTAAATAATCTCTAATAAATACGCATCAGTGTATCAATAAATATATTGCTCAAATTATCTATATTTAACTGATAATTTGAAAACCCGACAATTTTGGCAATTATTTGCATTCAAACGCAAAGGTGTCGAAAGACACCTTTCGGTCGAAATAGGTATACACAAAATCGTGGTAGAAATAGTGTTAATCAGTCAATCATCTTTGAGAGAAAATCAGTAACAGTGATTACCTGTAATTTGTAATCATTAATCGGTCATTTTTAAATCATTCACTGATTAATTATATTTTATACGGAATGTCTGAAATGCGAGATGTATTAAAAGCAAATTACACTAAAAATAAATAAATCACCTGTTCTAAGGATTTTCTATGTAAAACTATGTAAAAACTAAATATATTTCTAAAAAAATGTTCGCAGTGTTGTTATTACAGCGAAAGTACACGATTAATAATTAATAAAGCAATCGCGAACACTGATTACAACCACTTCTAATTCCTTTCTTATTCGTTAATCAACGATTACTGATTATTTAGTAATCACGATTAATATCTGGATTTTATATTAATCGTAATTTTCAATCATTAATCGGATTACGTTTTGCCCAACTCTGACCCTAATCCTACCTTCTCAAAGCAACTCAAGTCGTTAGGTCCAATATGGAAAGAGTCACACTCGTCTAAAGAGTGTCGAAATATCAACGGGAGCACTGTACGCGTCAACTTGAGAACGACACAGCGGTTCACTTTGATCCCGATCAAATCAGTTCAAACCTACCAACAACCCTCTAGCCACATTCAGAACGCGAGGAACTGAAAAATAATCGTCAGCAAGAATGGTGGAGACATCAGTTTCCAGCCTAAACTTAACATATGCGAGTAACTATCGTCCAGCCTGAGCGAAGAGCGAAGCGGGAAACAAAGCGATCGGAGGCGAGTTGGAGCTGGCGCGTAAGTGTGCGTAAAGACGCGTAATAGGCGGGGAGGGACACAGCAGCTGGCGTCAGAGTGACAAGATCTAAAATTAGAGCGCTTGTATTGCGTGTCGATCGTCGCATGCGCTTATCGCACGCCCCCTTCCGGCTTCGCCTTATTTTCATAACTTCTTTCAATTCTTCGTTCTGCCTTCCATCCTCCGTCTCTCTCTCTCTCTCTCTTCCACCGCGCTCTTCCTATCACCCGTTCTCGCTCCGTCCCTCTCTCTCTATCGCGCGCTACGCTTTCGTTTCCTTCTCCCTTCTCCTTTGACGCGCCGCAAGCGAGGAGAAACCGTGAGAAGGAGACCGACGATGATGCACGGAACTCGATGGCCGGACCGCGAACAGCTCAGAATTGTCCACGAAACCGAGGAATTTCACGGCGAGCTGAAAGGGACGCGGGCATATCTTGTCGGACGAGGTGGTCAGGGAACGTGTAATTGGAGCGTTAGCGTACTTGCACGCTTTTGGGGAGAGAGAGAGAGAGAGAGAATCATCCCTCGGTTTCTCGTCAATTCAGCGGGAAAGTTTGCGTAAATCCGCTGGAAATTA
>NW_017100219.1:1683507-1693905 GCF_001263275.1 Habropoda laboriosa
GAGAGTACCGTTCGATTCCTGTGGTTACGCTCCCTTTTGAAGTAAATTCGAAGAGTTTCTTCGTTCACCCTGCTCTCGCCGCAGAGACAGACAGAGAGCGAGGTATGAAATATCCGTGGTAGAGGAGGCTAGAGGAACGGGGAAACTAAGCGTGCATATGAGAGAAAACTAATGGCCGCGGCGCGTGTGTCCACCTGTAATTTAACATAAGTACGAGCGCGGTGTGTGTCGTTTGCGAGCGCGACCGTTTGTGTAGATAAGTGCAGGTAGGCTACTTTATGCAGCCGCCCACGTCGTTTCGTGCAACGGGCAAAAAATCCCTCGGGGATTTAGGAGCGTCGCTGCCTGTGGACGTTTTCCCCCCTTTAAAGCGGTTAGGACACGGTGGAAACCGAGTGTGGAAATTCTTGGCCGTTGTTGTTTCCAACCGATTCCATTCCACGCCTCGGACTTACTCGCGGCTGTGCTCGCGTAAATGGTTTGCACGTAATTTTCGCGATAATATAGCCGCTGTTACGCGCCGGATTTATGGGTTAGTCGGAGCCCTGGTGAATTTTAAACGCGCCCCTTCTGTACACACACACACACACCGCCTCGAGATGCTCGATCACTCGCGTGAAATAGTAACCGACTGTGGTCGTCTACTTTTCGCTAGTCAACGTTCCTCTAATTTTTCATTTCTTCTTTTCGTATGAAAAGATCGCCGTTGCCTTCGTTTCTACGGGGTGTTTGCGGATTGGTGGTACAAGCGGCAAGGGGCGACTTTGCGTGCGAAAATAAGTGACATTTTTTCGTATCGGGCTTCGTTTCTGGATAAATCAGCGTTGAAGATTTAACAAGTACGCGTGTAATTGATGAAATCGTGGACCAGTCTTTGTCGCGTTTGGATTCAGAAACATCGCCAATGTCGTGGATTATCATTTCTGTGTCAGACTCAAGAGTCGACACCAATGGATTTTTACTTACGGAGCCACGTGAAGTCCCTTGTCTATCAGAAAAGAAAATAATTTTTGCATTGGAGCACTTGAAAGGGGAAAATACCCTAGAAAACGTTCATAGGAGTGTAATATAATATTTAAGGCACAATTGTATTGGCACACAAATTAATAAAAAAAATTCTTGAGGAAGTGTCGCGTCGCGAAACCCCGGCGTGGCGGATTATCAGTACCAAACTCACCTCCTCGAGTGAACGCATCGACAAAACCTCTCCTCTCCATAACCGATGCTCTTTTCCGTCAGAGCGACGACTCCACGGTGTCATTCTCTAACGAGCGCTGGGAGTCTCGCTCTCGTAGTGACACCCAACCCAGCCAAACACATTACAACACAAAAATTCGAATACAATATCTCCAATCAACATTTGTAAATGCAGTCGTGACAACATGAAATTCTCTAAATTATCGGATCTTAATTAGAACCACCAAAAGACATGAATTTCTCAATTGGGCAGCAAACCCGTACCGTCACCTAGGGTGTAAGCGGGATTTACGACCTCGCGAAATTCTTACCGAAAGAATTGCGGTCCACGGGAAGCTACACGAAGAAATACTTTTATTCCGACGTTCATCCCTTAGTATTGCCTAATGTAATAAATCAGAAGAGCAACACGAGCAACGTAACCATATTTGTAAGTGTACGCGTACTCAGTAGATTTTCGACACTGATTCATTTGGAAAACACGTCATACTTTTTTTCCACTTAGTTTTGGGGTAGAGTCATCCCCTTGTACCACCAGTTCGCAAACACCTTGTACACATTCTTCTTCCGGTTACTTGCGAATTTTCTCCATAAAGAATAAGTGAATCTCGTACGTAGAAAGTGCGAAAAAATGTCACTCTTATTTTTTCACGTAGAGTCACCCCTTGTGCCACCAGTTCGCAAACACCCTGTATACATTCTTCCTCCGGTTACTTGCAAATTTCGATCGTAGAGAAGAAGAAGCGAATCTCGAACGTAGAAAGTGCGAAAAAATGTCACTCTTATTTTTTCACGTAGAGTCACCCCTTGTACCACCAGTTCGCAAACACCTTGTATACATTCTTCCTCCGGTTACTTGCGAATTTTTCCCATAAAGAATAAGTGAATCTCGTACGTAGAAAGCGCGAAAAAATGTCACTCTTATTTTTTCACGTAGAGTCACCCCTTGTACCACCAGTTCGCAAACACCCTGTATACATTCTTTCTCCGGTTACGTGCGAATTTCGATCGTAGAGAAGAAGAAGCGAATCTCGAACGTAGAAAGTGCGAAAAAATGTCACTCTTATTTTTTCACGTAGAGTCACCCCTTGTGCCACCAGTTCGCAAACACTCTGTATACATTCTTCCTCCGGTTATGCGTGAATTTTTCCCATAAAGAATAACAAGTGAATCTCGAACGTAGAAAGTGCGAAAAAATGTCACTCTTATTTTTTCACGTAGAGTCACCCCTTGTGCCACCAGTTCGCAAACACCCTGTATACATTCTTCCTCCGGTTACTTGCAAATTTCGATCGTAGAGAAGAAGAAGCGAATCTCGAACGTAGAAAGTGCGAAAAAATGTCACTCTTATTTTTTCACGTAGAGTCACCCCTTGTACCACCAGTTCGCAAACACCTTGTATACATTCTTCCTCCGGTTACTTGCGAATTTTTCCCATAAAGAATAAGAAGCGAGTCCTGGAAGGTAGAAAGTGGCGCGCAGAATTTCTCGCCAAGCACCGTTTCCCCACCTAAGTGTGCAATCCGGGGGCAATTTCGAGATGTCTCGATACGAGAGAGTATAATTGCTATTCCGTGGGAGCTGAAGAAACGACGAAATTACAGCCGTGTCTAGCGGCGTGGCGATTCGGCGAGTCAGCCTGGAACGGTGTATGTATATCTTCACGCGTCGATGATATCCATAACGCTTAACGACCGAAAGAGGAGAAAAAGCAAAGAGAAAGAGAAAAGAAACAAGCTGACCGTGTGTAGACAAGCCAACAACCACCACCGTCGAACTGTACCGAGAGAAATAGATGCAACGTTCGCTCTCCTACCTATTATACTTTTATCGGCAGATCCGCGCTGGTTAATTAAGGATGCACTTATTCCGCCCCTTGGCGGAAGCTCTTCCCACTTTCCAAACGAGTGCAAACAACAACAGTCTCTTAGAAGTTCCTTTATCGCCTACTACGATCTCCAACTCTTCCACGCTCCATATCGTTTTATTCGATTGCCACCGCCTTAACCGCTTAGTAGACCTCTCATTGTTTCCCTTCTTCGCTTTCCGCGTTGTTGTACCTGGACAATCTTGGGGGAACGACGGGGAACGTTTTCTAAAGGAATCGAAAGAAAAGGAAGAGGAGGAGGCGGCTTGTGTTGTATCGATGACGACGGTTGTCTCGCGAAGACAAACGGCGAACCGCCAAATGGTTGTCCCCGATTTCACGTTACGCAAGAAAGTTGTGAGGCGCGCGCGAGCGCGCGACCGATGTCTCGCTTCCTGGCCGGTGCAGCTGCCGTGAAATCGCGGATCACGGCCGTGGTGTGAAATCGCGGCTGTCCCCTTCATGCTGCTCCCGTTTCGTATGGATTTCAGCCGGCCTTTCGATCCCTTCTCGCGACCCACGTGCTGCCTGCCGGCTTTTTACGCGCATGCCGCCACGCTTCTCTCGCTTTTCGTTCGATTGACGGTACATCAATGCTCTGCTTGTTTTCAGCGGGAGAAAGAAACGGGGGAGTTTTGGGTGGTTCTTCTGTTTGGGAGATTGTTTTGTTGGTTCGTAGTCTTGTGATAATTGATTGCGGGGTTATTGTTTACGTCGTTGTGGATCTGTGTTTTGTGAAGATTCTGATTGTAGTCTCGTCGAAGGTTTCACGGTGAGTTCTTTGTAGACGCTTTATCGTCGCGGTGCGCGGGTAATGAGGAGAGTTGGACAGAGGTGCGGAGGGACGTTGCCGATGGTTGTGGAATCGAGGGAGGAAAGATGCGTTTCGTCCCGGGACTTCTAAGTAGTGGATTCAGGTAAGGCTACTTAGGAGGTCCGTGGTTTAGACGCGTGGGATGATTAGACTTTTCAATTTTTCTTTTGGCACTTTCCCTTGAGTGAAGGTTCACAGTTCCTGGGAGAATGTTTCCCTGCAATCTGTATTAATCTTAGAAAAATTAAGCGTTTATACGATTACGCGAAGGATGTAGTTACTAACGTAACATGATTTGTGAATACAGGAACAGATTTCAAAAAGGTGTGTACTTAGCAAAAGGTTGTTCATAGTGAGGTATTAGCTTTATTGTATGATTGGAATGAGTTGCTTAGGCAGATTGAATTTTTAGATGGTTAGACTCAGGTTAGTAGTATTGTGCTGGTGATTCTGAAAATTGCCTAAGTCATATATTTTTAGGGTGCATTACTAAATTCTATTTAACCGCCTTTTTATATTTTTAGTCATTTTTGCTGTTATCAAGTTTACGTTCCTTAACATTATTTTAAACGTTTATTGTTTAGGTTCACATAAGGTCTTAGGTCCTTTTTGACCCAAAAGTCTTAAGTGTACAGTCAAAACGAAGAACGCAGTAGGGTTACCCTCGGATTTGGACTCTAAACATGTACGTTTTGACAGTTTTCATATAGAATTCGTTGTTAATATTTTTTTTTTTTTTTGTGAAATACTGTGCTAAATGTTATGTAATAATAGAAGTCAGTCTGTTACAGTCAGGTGGCTGTTCCTGTAGCCGGGTCCAAAATGACCCGACATTCGTCGAACAAGGGTTAACCCCTTAACCTATGATTTCTTTTCCGACTAAGCACCCAAGCATCAGCTATTTACTTTTGTGTTCAACAATCCTCAGTCTTACAAATTAAAACGAAAGTCAGGGTTACGATGAATTTGTCTTACTAATATAACTATTTTTCTCACGTCTTTGACTCTTCCACGAGTCTGACACGTTATCACGGGTTAAGGAGTTAACTACAACTATGAACTCCACTTAACAGTTCAATTTCGGCCTATTTTCCAAAAATAGCTCCACATCGTCAAATAAGCGACAAATTCAATTTTTTAAAATATTTGACTCAGACCACTCTCGCAACCACCAGCACACACACATCAACAAGATCCTTATCGAGGACATAAATCCTAGGAAGCTACTATATCTCTAGCAATTCTCCGCGAGAAAATTGCTGTCCAGATTTCCTCGGAAAAACGAGTATTTGTACATAACAGCGGCACACAGGTGAGCTAAATAACGTAAGCAGAATGATGCAGAAATCAGCGAGTAGTTTTTTCCTTCTTTTTCTACCTCCGATCGAGGCAGGCAATCTCCACGAAGACCACGCGCGTCGAGGAATGCGAGGCAAGCAGTGCAAAAGGGCGGCACATCTGCGCCAGCCAGCGAAAAGACGGGCGCGTGCATTTAGCGGCGTGCAGGTTGGTCGTGGTGCACCGGGTTAAAAGGAGGGTGCATATCGCGAGATAGGATCGGACGCGGTAGCCGCGTACGACCGGCTGGCCGAGATAACCATCGGAACGAAGAAGGAGGAGGCAACCCCTTTCGGCTGACTTTTCAGCCACCTTGCAACGATTCCAGGGATATCGCCGCTGATCTATCCTCTCCCTCGCATTTCGGCCCACTTTATATTGTGTACACACTTTACGTGTATGTGTACACGTAGGTGTACGGTGGGCCAGCGATATATCGCCATCTGTGGCTCATTAGCTTAAGCGGTACAAACCGAGTAGCGTGGTCTCTCGACTCGCTTCGTTGCTCTACCATCGGCCCGAACCCTCTCGACACCGCTCGACTCCGCTCCACTCTACTCGCCTTACCTCTCTCGCCTATCACCGGCCGCTTAACGGCCATTATACGGATTATTACCTTACTTCTCGAGTGGAAAACCGCCAACTGACGCGCCACGGTCAATCCCCGGGAGGACGAACTGAGCGAGGAATTTTTCTTTTTTTTTGTGTAACGAAGTTTTGGGTGACGGCGGTGGCCCTCTTCGCGGTGCATCGAGAGAGCTCGAGGTTTCGTGCAAGTTGTAATTGTTGGATATTCTTGTTCTTCTAGTTTGAGGAAATTGGTGCCTCCATTTTGGATCCTCGGGATGAAGTGAGGAAGGAAATTTGTGTTCCTGTTGCTCTGGAAAATTTCAAGATTCCTAAGAAGATCTAATTATATTGGAAGAATGTCCTTTTCCTCCTAATTTAATTAAACGGAGGCCTCCATTTTGAATCCTTGGGATGAAGCGAGGAAGGAAATTTCTCTTCCTGTTACTCTGAAAAATTTCAAGCTTTCCCAGAAAATCTAATTATTTTCTAAGGAAATCCTTTTTCTTCTAATTCAACGAAACCGATGCCTCCATTTTGAATTCTCGAGACGAACTGAGAAAGGAAACTTTTCTTCCTGTTGCTCTGAAAAATTTCAAACTTTAGCAGAAGATCTAATTACATTGAAAAGATATCCCTTTTCTCCTAATTTAACGAAATTGGTGCCTCCATTTTGAATTCCCGAAATAAACCGAGGAAGGAAATCTTTCTTCCTGTTGCACTGAAAAATTTCAAGCTTTGACAAAAAATCTAATTACATTAATTGTTGGATATTCTTGTTCTTCTAGTTTGAGGAAATTGGTGCCTCCATTTTGGATCCTCGGGATGAAGTGAGGAAGGAAATTTGTGTTCCTGTTGCTCTGGAAAATTTCAAGATTCCTAAGAAGATCTAATTATATTGGAAGAATGTCCTTTTCCTCCTAATTTAATTAAACGGAGGCCTCCATTTTGAATCCTTGGGATGAAGCGAGGAAGGAAATTTCTCTTCCTGTTACTCTGAAAAATTTCAAGCTTTCCCAGAAAATCTAATTATTTTCTAAGGAAATCCTTTTTCTTCTAATTTAACGAAATTGGTGTCTCCATTTTGAATTCTCGAGACGAACTGAGAAAGGAAACTTTTCTTCCTGTTGCTCTGAAAAATTTCAAACTTTAGCAGAAGATCTAATTACATTGAAAAGATATCCCTTTTCTCCTAATTTAACGAAATTGGTGCCTCCATTTTGAATTCCCGAAATAAACCGAGGAAGGAAATCTTTCTTCCTGTTGCACTGAAAAATTTCAAGCTTTGACAAAAAATCTAATTACATTCTAAAGATATTCTTTTTCCTTCAATTTAATGAAATCGATGCCTCCATCTTGAATCCCCAGGATAAACTAAGAAATGAACTTTCTATCTAACGAAGTTTCAGCTGCCATAGTTAATAACCTCCTTTCCATTACACCGAATTTACTAAAATTTAACCATCGTCCAACCATCATCGATACCTCCAATTCTAACACCTACGAACATTCTCCAATTACTCGCAATTCTCCTCCAAACCGTTCCTCCCCGAAGACAGATCCACCGCGCATGCCCACTAACTCCCATCGCCATTACTTACCCGCTAAATCGACCCGGCTCGTTTAAAGAAATTTTAAGCCGCATTGGTATTTGCGTTGCGGATTAGAGAAGCGGATAACGAGGAGGCGCTGACGCAAACAACAACGACCGCGAGTTGCACGCGCACGGAATGAGAAAAATTGAACGTGTATACCGGCACTCTTGACGTTCTAATAGCTGGTACACGGTGTACGTTGTCACGACAATGGCCAGGTTCGTAGGCACAATATGAAAGAAGGGAGGCCCGTCGTTATTGAAAGGCAAATGAGAGAGGCAGCGCTGCGCTTCCTCGGCCTTTAGTCCTCGTCATCTCCTTTTCTGTCGCGCACCCACATCCGCTTGCCTTTCAAACAAGCACCCCAAAACACACCTTACGCAAATTAATGTCGCATGCTAACACGGCGTACCAACCGGCTCCAATGACCGGGACACACAACGAAGCGGCTAAGGACAGTCGTCATCGTCTTTAATAATGATTCATCGCCATACGGCGCGACTAATTGTTTACCGGTCGTTCAACAACCAGCTTCTTCACCGTGAACGCTTCTTCTGTCGTCGATACACGGCCCCCTACGCCATGCATATGTATTCACATCGTCCGCTTTCTCTTTTGTTTTCTTCACGTTACAATGCTATTTTACGGCTCGTTTTCTTCCTTCTTCGATTCCGTTCCACGCGGTTTCCTCCTCTTACTCTCTTCCACCTTCTCTCCTCTTCCTTCGACACTTCACGGTTTCGCCCGTTATTTCCTCTGGCCCGATTCTCATTACGTCATACTTCTTCCCGGTCGATCGGCGTCCCAACTTCTTGGAAACTCGGGGAAACCTTTCGGTGAGCTTTCACGGTTTAACACATGGTAATCGTATTTTTGTGTATTTTTTAATGTATTCTGTGGTAGTTTCTTCCAGTATTTTGTGTAAAGTGTGCGTTATTTATCGTCCAGCTTTCTGACGTTGCTTAATTGTAATTCAATTAGGGGTTACGTACGTTACTGTGCAATAGCGTGCAGATGGACTGCGTTGCCTGCTTTGCGGTACGGTTTCGCCATCTGTCGTTCGTTATTGGACTTAACGTTTTATACGAATGTTGCTTTTTATGGTTAATGCACATTTTTAAGGGATATCGAGTGAATTTTATAGTTAAGTAGATTTAAGTTCGTCTCAGTTTTATTTATTTAGTGTTTAATTTATAATTTTTACGTTAAGTAGAGCTCTGCAATTTTCCTGTACCTTCGTCTGGCACAGTTTATCCACCGTAGGTATCCATATTCGCGCATGCGCTCTGCAGACCGCGCTCTTATCGACGCACAGTGGTCCGGACCAAGAAATTTAGCGACATTTCGTCAAAAAATCAAATAAACAATAATACGTTAAGAAAATAGTTTCCAACAATTTTCGAAGGTAATTAATTTTAAAAAATTACGAATAAAATCATTAAATAAACACAAAGTGTGTCGTATTATGCATCATTAGACAGGATTATTTTTTAATATTCAAAAGTTCTGTCACGGAATTTCTCAATCCGGCTGAAATTCAACCCCCGCCTTAATCAATATCCCTAATTTCGCAAAACATTTACGACGAGCCAAAAAGTGCTCGAAAAATAAATTTAATTTACAAAACAAGAGAAAAAGGGAGATATTCGTAAAAACACGGAGATTATTACATCTAGATAACTTTTATTAACCAATATAATCGTATATCGTTACAAATGACGGCGGCACACTGACGTGCCGCCCCAACGGATTACAATGAAACGGCGTGTGTGTGTGTACGTGTTGTGTATGTATTAAACGTTATAGAATGAAAAAGATGGGAATCGATGAATGAGCGAAATTTCTCCCAAACGTGTTCTTTTTCAACGGAGTCGTCGGTATCCTCGCTAACTCGACCCCATACACGAACAACCTGCAATTCGTAAAACAATTCCTCCAATCCGTTCTTCCGTCCAGCGTGTTCAAGATCCTCCTCTATTCGCTAGAAGAAGAAAAAAATCCCATTGTTCGCGTGAAAAACCTTCTCCGATCGGCCACCTCCCTTCTCGTTCAATAAATCCCTCTTCTAAAATGACAGCAGACTGGCGGTGAGTAATGTTTGCTTGTTAATTGTTGTTCTTGTTGTGCGCGCGTATTGTGTTTACGTGTACAAACTGGTAATTATGCTCGAAGACATCGAAAAACTCACTACGTAATGTTAAATGACGACGTGTCGCGGATTTGCCTTCGATTCCCGCCGTTTCTTCCTCCTCGTCCCCGTCGTCGCCGCCGGAAATAATTGTTCGCGTCGACTCGTTCCACACGCGCGCGCGCGTGATTCGATACGAGAAAGCAAAAAAAAAAAAAAAGAAAAAAAATTCCATCGTAATACCTCTCTCTCTCTCTCTCTCTCTCTACTTGTTCATAATTTTCTATCGCACGCGCGTGCACGCGTATTCTTCAAATTGGAAATTGTTCGGTCGACGAACCCCACCGGCGACGGTTTCCGGCAAATCCGCGACTACTCACTGGTTAGGCTTACGGCTACTATCGAGATACTGATGTACATATACAAGAACCATGATTCCTCCTGTTCTCTAGAACACGGGCAGAGAGTATACAAAGACGTTGTTTGCCGAATAAAAACGTGTTACACGCGCACCGATTGCTCAATCATACGTTCACAGGCGCACATTTCTTCTAAGTTAAGACGCACACGCACACGCATTCTCGATAAACGTTGGAAGGGTATTGGCTTCGTTATATTATTCGCTTCTTCTCCACTTTCCCCCTCTCTTCTTCTTCGTCCTTTTGCTTTGTATTGTTGCATGGAAATTGGGCATTTCTCTTTTGGTTCCCTTTTGTATTTTTGCGCGTGCTTCGTCCACCTCCTCGCTTCCAACTTCTTCTCCGTCGATATTGCATCGCTTCCGGTTGACGTTACGTTGGTCCTGTGTGGCAGTGGTTAATTAAGGTATTGTTCGTCGTTTCTGTATTGTGCTTGTCGTCTCCTCTTCGCCACTCTCGAGATCTGCTTCTGC
>NW_017100219.1:1693933-1694314 GCF_001263275.1 Habropoda laboriosa
AGGAAAGACCAAACGAACGCTTGCTTCTTCCACTTCTTCTTCGCTTTTTCTTCCGTTTTGATTCTCGTCGAAATCAGTGGACGTGGATTTTGTTCTCTCTGTTCTTCGTTCACGGGTTGTCTGCGGTTTGATTAGCGAGATCTATCGATCGCAAGGGGGCTGCGAGGGATCCTCGTAAAATGGTCACACGGAAGATGTTCAGCTCCCTTACGATCGAAGAGAACCTCGCTAGAATATTAAACTCGCAGCGTTTAATTGCTCTCTTCGTTTCACGGAGACACTCTGGCTGGACAATAACTTACTGTGCATCGTTAATTATTTACATATTCGAGCGCGACACTCCGCTCGTTAGTCGCGCACATCGAAGTCAATAAAAGATCT
>NW_017100219.1:1694326-1704972 GCF_001263275.1 Habropoda laboriosa
CGTGTTACCTTTTTTTAAATTCTTTTGTAATAATATCGTCTCGGATTACAATTACGCATAATCATAATCTTTATGTATAATTAGTTTCACAACTTCGTCCCTCTGAAAGTTTCCTGTCCCGTTTACTATTTCAATTTTTCTCTCGCTCTCGGTCATTCTCTCTCGTACTCTTTCACCTATTCATACGTCTATGATAAGAATTAAAATATGTAGACTCGGATAGCTAGGTACGTACTTCAACCGCGGGAGACTTCCGTTTCGTTACTTTTTCTTTCGCCTTTTGGGGAGGGTTTTTTTTTCGGAGACACTTGTTTTCCGGGTTTCACGGGATCCGTGGTGGGAATGATTAATTAATCGCTACGCGAAACACGCGTGTGTGCTTCTCCTCTGGTTTGTCTCGTTTCGCTGAAACTCGATCTACGATATCCATAGCGAAGTAAACTGCGAAACTCTGTCCCACCTTAACCTGCCTCCTTCGATTCTCTCCTCGAGAGAAACAGCCTTTTAAACGCTAATCGACAAATGGTAATTAATAATTAATCTTCCGTGAATGGTACGTGTGAGTTGTATGTATGTGTGTATGCGTACGTGTGATACTTCACTACCAAGTGTATCGACTATAATTTCGTCGCAATCCTCTCCCTTTCTTCTCCTCGTCCATCTTTATACTTTTTCTCGTTAAAACGTCGTCCACGATATCTCGTTCCCCTCTCTATCAGCCTCGCGATAAAATCTACAATCCGTGGTTCGCCGTCGATTTTCTTCAACTTCGCGAACCTCGAGTTTCGTCCACTTCGATCGAAAGGTAAAAAAAAAATTGAAAAGAAAATACAGATACTCTCTACTCTTTATACACAGCTCTCCATGCTTTCTCCTTAATTTCTCTCCTTCCTCCCTTGTTCGCCATCGTCGTCGCCCTTCCTTCGTCTTTTCTACCTCTTCCTCTGACTTTCTCGTTCTTCGGTATCGTCGGAACGCCCCTCGGAGCGTGAACGTCGAATAAAAGATTCTAAAAGTTAGAAACAATTTTGTACTTTGCAGCACGCAACGAGAAAGAACGTCGTAATTGTTTCCGCGGCGTCCTCTCTTTCCGGTCCTTCGATCGTTCCTCTCGCCTCTTTCCTGCCGCTCCGATTTATCGGCGAACGCGTCGCTAGGACAGCTTTCGTCCTTCGTTCGCGAGACCAAAAAGCGTCGTGGCTCTGCTGCGAACGCAAATTACCCTGTACCATATATATATATATATTCGTTTTTTCCCTTATGTTTCTTTGACATTTCTCGCGAGAAAGAGATCACACGGCTGTTATTTCCACCTAAAAGCTATCGCGGGCAATGCTAACGAAGAACGTACGCTAATACGAGGGTGACTCCTTTGAGAAGATCGTTCACTCTTCGCTCCCTTGGAAATTCTTCGATCATCGACGAATCGTTCGACTGACGGAGAAATTCTATGGACTTGGGTAGAGCAACTTGGTTGAGAAAATCGTGCGTCTCTTAGGTTTAATTAATTCTGTTCCGAGGTGGAAGAAGAGTGAAACGATATCCGAAATTGTGTCTCGATGCACGACGAGGGCGAAGGTGCATGTATAATATATAAAAGTAGAAAATTTGACGGCAGTATTGTTAGAGATCTTGAAAGGGTTGTGAGAAACGCGGTGAAAGGAAATGGGCCCTATCTCGTGAAATGCAAATTGCACGCGAACACCGTGTTCGCTTTGCTCTTTGTTCCTTTTTTTCCCCCCTCTCTCATCTTTCTACGATTTTGTGCATCATCGTGGCGAACGATTCTTTCGTTTTTCGCTTCGACATCGTCGTCCCTATCTGAAATTTCTCGGCGGTCGTCGATCAACCTGCCTCCTCCAGATCTCCGTGCTCTCTCTCTCTCTTCCACCGATCAAGGAAGCAACGTCCAAGCTGCTCGAAGCTAATTACTCAAACCGAGATTCAGACAAAACATACTTGCAATACGCCGATAAAATAATAAAACGACGCTTCGCGATCCTCTTCGTACCACCGAACTTGGCGGTTTCGTCGCGAATACCTCTCCCTCTTCCAATATTTTCCTCGCTCTCGATAATCGAGCTCTGATTTCTCCCGCCTTTTCCTCTTCATTCCGCCACGAGGACCGTGAGAAAGCAACGTCTTCGTTTATTGCTCCAGTTCCACGCTCGATCGAGATTTCCTCCAGCGATCCACGAAACGGCCCCAAAGATATGTCCAATACCGACCAGAGCGAGTTCAATCGACTCGTCGAAACCTCTTCTAACCCCTCTTACCTGTTATTATCCACAGTACTCCGAGTAGAAAGACTCGAAATCGAGTCGAGCGACAGAATCGATCGTGCAGCCAGGAATGCTTCGAATCCTTCGAATTATTTTCCCCGTTTCCCCGTCGATATCACTAAATCTCTATTCCTCTCTCTCTCTCTCAATCCAGCGAACGACGATCACTCCGGGCCATTGATCCCGACGAACAGCCTGATTCTTCCATCTCTGTCTAATCGAGACGCGCCTTGTAGCTTGTCTTCCATATCTCCGCGAACGTGACCGCGCTGTGGAACCTGTGGAAGATGCACAGAGGGAGAGTGACCCTCTGCACGATGGCCCAAGCGAGGAACCCGTAGAAATCCAGCTGCACGGGGTTCGCCATCACTTTCTGCGATTCGAACGTGTAGATCACCCACATGGTCAGGTTGCAGATCAACAGGAAGGTGACGACCTGTCTGCCGGGCTTGCTACGATCGTGCTCCGGCAAGTGGACCCTTCTGCGCGACACGTCCGCGATGAACAACATCTGGAGGATGACCTGAGCGACGGACAGAAGCCCGGTGAGCATTACCAGAAGGTTAGGCTCGTGTGTGAAAGCAGCCAACGAGCCGGCGATCACGCTGAACACAGCGTAAACGAACAGCCCGAAGCCGGACACGCGGAGCAGGATGTCGTTCAGATCGCTCTGTTCCTCGGCCTTGAATTTCAAGCCCTGCACGCGTATGAAACCGACGATTATCGCGACGATCGAGAGGACCATGAGGACGCAGTGAGAGACGTCCGCTAGGTAAATGGCGACCAGACCGAAGTCCGGATGATGGATCAGCACGAAGAACAGGATCAGACAGATGAGAGAGCCGACGAGTAGTAGTAGTCCGAAGAACAGCCCTTTGCTCGCTCCTACACAGTCCACCCTTGTGTGACCTAGTTTCACGTTGAGAGAGATGCTTTTTAGTTTCACGCCTCGAGCGTTTTAGGTTTCGAGCTCTGTTCTGTTTTTACTTTGTACAGAGAGGGTTTTCGGTGGAGGACCTTTGTCGGATGTCTTAACCCTTTCGCTAAGATTTTCATGTGTAACGTGGGTGACTTATTGTGAATTTTTAACTATAACTGCAAAATCTGTTATTTTCGGGGTATTATTAAATCGACCCTTCGACAGTTTATCCCGAGTGAGACTTGGGCAAAGCGTGACATATTTAACTGTTTAGCTCAAGAGAGACTCTTTAGAAGAAAGTTATTGTCGTAACTATGACGTAGGATTATGTATCCCTTGTTTTAATAACGATCGCACCCGTGAAATATAAATTTTTTCGACTGTAATTCATGATTTTATTAGACTGTCAAAGGGTTAAGGTCGAAGTGCGTAAAGGGTAAAATTGACGCATATGCGTCGTTTTCGAGATTTTCGCATATCTGTCTGAAGATAAATTTACAAAACGCTCTAAACGGTTAAATTTCTCTTCAGAAATGCTACAACAGCCGTTTCGCAAATTAAACTAGAATTTCTTTGAAAAATGTTACACAGCACTTTTCTCCAATGACGCGATTGAAAGAAAAGACGCGAAATCACCGCGTACCCGTGTCAAACGCGGCTCCAATCGCCAATCGAATTAAGACAAAAGTCTCCAACACTATAGTTCCAGCAAATTTTCAAAACTCCATACGCGCCGATAGTAACGAAAGGGTTAAGAGAGACCTCGGCCATTTTGGAGTACAGTAGTTGGAAAAAAGAGACGTTTTACCTGCGTGAGCCAAGGCAACAGCTCTTCGAGACAGCATTGCCTCGAGGCGACGCTCTAGATCGGCCTCTACTTGGTGAGGCCAACGAGGATGTCGTCCGATGTATCCGATGTGCTTCCACATTACGTAAATCACTGCAGCGCCGATTAGACTGTACTCGATGATGAAGGGGAACAGGTATGGTTCCGCGTCTTGGACGATCGTACCCATGATGTTCACTCGACCGCAGGAATTCGACGCGATCTCTTCGTCTGTCAGAGCTTCGGCGAAAATCCCGAAATTTGGGATCAAGAACTCGGTGCTGTTCGTTTGGTTGTTCACGTCGAAGATTTGGTGTATCTGGTTAGGTAGAAAGTGTTGTTTTTTTTTTTGTGAAATGTCTCTGTAGGTATATTTAGTTGTGTATCGCGGCAGGGCGATGGTCAGCGGGCGCGTAGTGCAAACCCAGGTACACCGAGTCATAAAACTCGGTGCTCGGTGTACCGAGGGTGCTGATTGGGCGGCCGAGGAGCTCGAATATGTATAAAATGTTGTGTCTAGAGTCTGGTACTGGCTATCCTACCCACTCTAGCCCGCTTCCAAGAGAAGCGTACCATCTATTGATCGACGATGTCTCGCTCGTCAATTGCTTTTTGGCGCGTCGCGTGGCATGAAGGAGGCACGCGTCTCGGCCCGTGTATTTTCTTCATCGTTAAATAACCGGATAAGTTTTCTCCATACCCCTACCGGACTCTAACACCCCGCGAACTCGCGACCAACGCCTCGCCGTGCCAACTCGCGGCACCTCACGAACTGACGATTACGGTCGTGTAGCGAAGAGACCTTTCCTCTTTTCTACCAACTATTATCCTTATTATCACTACGCTCTAAGTGCTAAGTGTGGAAAAAGTGACACGATTACAGTTGTTCTTTTTCGAGGTTGTCTAGGGATTCTATCTCGACGTTTCTTCAGGATTGCAGCTGGGTTTTTCAAGGGGTCAGATGACACGGTGATGGGGAAACTTTGGGATATAATTCGTAATTGACACGGCTGGCATCTGGAAGCTTTGGAAGGGAATAACTGCGAGGGTGGATTGAGAAATTCGCGATATACGTGTGGAAGATTGACGAGAGAGTTTATGTGCCGATGTACTGTTAGGATAGTGACACCGCAGTCACTATCCTGACGCATCAGGAGGATCCTTTGGCCGTTCGAAGCTCGATGATTTGCATGATTCCTGTATTGTATTAATAAAACTACTTTTACACACTAAGAAACGTTCTTCGAGACTCCTCTCTTTGCCGCGGCATAACAGTACGAAGTTTCGTGGCTCTGCCATTCTTTCTCCTCTTTTACTGCTGGTGAGGTAGAGGTGTCTGCAGTGAAAGAAAAGTGAAGAGTGATCCAATACCAGGTGATAAAGGACCTTGAATGTGTTTTTGCAAGGGCTCTGAGTAATTTTTGCAGTGGACGGAGAAGAGATGGGAAAAAATGAAAGGTGACCCAATATCTGGTGATAAAAAACCTTGAATGATTTTTGCAACAACTCTGAATAAATTTTGCAGTGGACGGAGAAGAGATGGGAAAAAATGAAAGGTGACCCAATATCTGGTGATAAAAAACCTTGAATGATTTTTGCAACAACTCTGAATAAATTTTGCAGTGGACGGGGAAGAGATGGACAGAAGTGAATAGTGATGCTATATCTTGTGATAAAGGACCTCGCTCCAAGAACAAGGGTCCTGAATGATATTTGCAAGAGCCCTGAATAATTTTTGCAGTAACTCTGAATAAATTTTGCAGTGGACGGGGAAGAGATGAACAAAAGTGAATAGTGATCCTATATCTGGCGATGAAGAACCTCGTTGCAAGGATTTTGAATGATTTCTGCAAGGGCCCTGAATAATTTTTGCGGTGGACGAATAAAAGACAGGAAAAAGTGAAAAGTGATCCAATACCAGGTGACAGAGAACCTTAAATAATGTTTGCAAGAACCCTAAATAATTTCTGCAGCGAGGTTCTTTGTCCCCGAGTATTAAATCGCCGCTCGTTATCCATTTTTGTCCATCTCTACGCAAACACCTCTACCTTCCTACCTGTAAGAGCCAAAAAAACTGAGAGATCCCTGAATAATTCGAAATTAGCAATACGTTCTTACCTCTTCTTTGCTGTTCGGCTGAGGAGCATCGAACAATTCGACAAAGAACGGCGGGAATGTAGTCGAAGGCGTGGTAGTGGTAGTGGTAGTAGTAGTACTTGTAGTAGTTGGGCTGGTTCTCTCTTCGGTAGAAGTTTGCGGCGTAAGTGTAGTGAGAAGTGTGGACAACGTATTGACGGTGGTGGTAGTCAAATTAGGCAGTGGTGCTGATGTGGATGTTGTGGTCGAAGTTGGAGGGTTCCAGCCAGCTGTGGTGGTTGTCGGGGGTGTCGTGACTGCCCTGGCCACCGCCCTTGCAGTTGTTCTCATCACTCGACCCAAGGAAGCAGCGGTTGTACTAGCAACCGACGAAGTCACCGTTGAAGCCCTCGTGGCTGTTAATGGCGCCTCTCTTAAGAGAGCCATGTCTCGAGGCGCTGTTCCCAATATTGCTCCTGCGTTTCTCATCGAGTGTTGCTTGATACTCTCTAAATATTCACGAGATTAACGATATTAGTGTCGTATTAGCGAGAGCTATATAGCTCTCTAAATATTAACGAGACTAACTCTATAAGTGTCATATTAGCGAGAGAGCTATATAGTTCTCTAAATATTAATAAGATTAACTCTATTAGTGTCGTATTAGCGAGAGCTATATAGCTCTCTAAATATTAACGAGATTAACTCTATAAGTGTCATATTAGCGAGGGAATTATATAGCTCTCGAAATATTAGTGAGATTAACTCTATAAGTGCCATATTAGCGAGAGAGTTATACCTATAGTTCTCTAAATATTAACGAGATTAACTCTATTAGTGTCATATTAGCGAGGGAGTTATATAGTTCTCTAAATATTAACGAGATCAACAATCTTAGTGTCATATTAGCGAGAGAGTTATATAGCTCTCTAAATATTAGCGAGAGAGCTATGTAGTTCTCTAAATATTAATGAGATTAAAAAAATTAGTGTCATATTAGCGAGGGAATTATATAGCTCTCTAAATATTAGTGAGAAAGTTGTATATCTCCCTAAATATTAACGAGCTTAACAATATTAGTGATATATTAGCGAGAGAGTTATATAGTTCTCTAAATATCAATGAGAGCAACTCTATTAGTGTGATATATGAGATTAAGAAAATTAGTGTCATATTAGCGAGGGAATTATATAGCTCTCTAAATATTAGTGAGATTAACTCTATAAGTGCCATATTAGCGAGAGAGTTATATAGTTCTCTAAATATCAATGAGAGCAACTCTATTAGTGTGATATTAGCGATAGAGATATATAGCTCTCTAAATATTCACGAGATTGACAATATTACTATCATATTAGTGAGAAAGTTGCACATCTCAACAAGATTAACTCTATTAGAGTCATATTAGCGAGACAATTATATAGCTCTCTAAATATTCACGAGATTGCCAATATTAGCGAGAAAGTTATACAGTTCTCTAAATATCAACGAGATCAGCTCTATTAGTGTCACATTAGCCAGAGAGTTATATAGCATCTTCGTGAGAATTGGATTTACCAAGGATGCCTGCTTCGAATTGACCCATCTTCTGATGGTGCTTCGTGATCTCCTTGATGCTCTCCAGCACCAGAGTACGGATCCACACGCAGAGATTGGTGGCTACCACGTGCATCAGACCGAAACGAGCGATCACTTTGAAGCGGTGAATGTTCAGCTAAAGAGATACATACTCAGTGTCCCGTTTTAAAGACGTTCACACGAATAACCATTGCTTACCCTTGAGTTCATGAAGATAAAGTACATCTGCATGAACGTGAAGATCATTTGGAGAACAGGATTCACTCCTTGCAAGATCTGATAACACGGCGACGTAGGTGGTACCTCGAAGAAGGTACCAAATTCTAAACCATTGTAGACCATGGTACCCAATCCAAAAGCTACGAACAATCACAATGTAGAATTCATTTTTACGAAACTTCCAATTAGAAATTCAGCTTCCTCACCGATAGCTCCGATTCTGAGGAAGAAGCTTCCATGGCTCTGGTCGTTCTGCGAGGTCTTCCGTTTCCTCAGCGCTCGAGTGGCCACTCCAGCCTCGACGTCAGCGGCGTCCTAAATCATTCTTCCCTTAACCACTCTCTCCTCGATCACGTAAACCAGAGAGTTAAACAGTTCAACGAGTACTGGACCACCGATATAACAATCTCATAACTGGCTCCTTCGCGACACCCAAGAAAGCCACCAAGCTTCAACCAGGACGAAACAACCGAATTTCAGCGTAGAAACGGATTCACGTATTAACGAATGGGGACAAGTGTAGCACGTGTCTGCTGCTGGATAGTCGACGACGATGGACAATCTATTTACATCAGCAGCAGACTCTTAAAATCGTGCTATCGACTCGTGATACTGGTTCCACCGAACCGAAATACACCTCATGGACAATCTGGCCCCCTCGTAACCACGAAAGCTGTTCGTGTCAACGAAATTAGCAACGCTCGATGACTCATTCCTGTTACACACCGCTACCACGAATTTTTCTTACTCACGCGAGTCTATTTTATCGATACCTTCGATCAACCGAAATCTACCAAAATCTCTCGCACAGAACCGTCAATATAGACAGCGCGATATTCGTGTGCGAGTCTCTGTGACTGGCTGTCGTAAAAAAAAAAATTAAAAAAATAATCTTTCGTAAAAGTCTTTCGTATCGATAGAGTTGTGAAGGCGTATATACAGTGGGCGATGAAATTATTAGAGCTACCTGCAAGAAATTGACGGTTTTACCTTGTAACGATTCATTTTCCAGATGAAAAGCGTCTACGTTTACAAATTGCAAATATGCACTTGGCGACACTTTACGCAATGTTATCTGTCCGCCACTTGAGAACCGCGTGTTACTCGAGCATTTGAATTTTTCTTGCAGTGTTTTTACTGCTTATAACGCACAGTAAATTGCTTGAAACGTATCGAAGAAAGAATCAAGCGCTACCTTGAAATACTGACTTTATTCTTACTTCTTAACTGTATTTCTTCTAACCATTAGGTTGTCCGGAAAGTTCCTTTCGCAATTTAAACCATCGTACCTCTGTTTCTAACCGACATAGTAACAAAAGTTAAACGGTACTTTCCTCGACAGTTAAAGGTGAATCCAACGCAGTGCTCAAATTCTTTGTAAGACGAACAGGGATGTTCTCTGCATTGGAGCGAGGATGTTGAATTTTTCTTGGCAACGCTCCACAGCAGAAAATATAGTCCGCTTTAGGAGTAATTTTAGGGGTACGTCGGATTTATATTCAAGTAACGAGTAAAGTACCTTTCGGTTTTTTCCGCCATCTCAGTTAGAAACAGAGATACGTCAGTTTGAATTTTTTCTTAAATTACGAAACGAACTTTCCGGACAACCTAATACATAAGCTAAGTTTTGTCTATCTTTAGTGAACGATCATTAATTAACAATTATCTAGCGTGAAAACCTTGATACTGCCATTTTATTTCTACGCTAAAACAAACAAAAGAATGTTTCGTATTGCGGCTCTAATAATTTCATCAACCACTGTATATTTTCGTACATACAGGGTGTCCCGTAACTCCTCGAACACCCGGAAATGGGGGGTTGTTGGGATGACTCTGAACAACTTTTTTCTTTACCAAAATGTTGGTTGACGCTTCGTTTTTGAATTATTAACGAAAAACACTGGCCAATCGGAGCGCGCGTAGAGGCCGCCATCTCAGTTAGAAACAGAGATACGTTAGTTTGAATTTTTTCTTAAATTACGAAACATAAGCTAAGTTTTGTCTATCTTTAGTGAACGATCATTAATTAACAATTATCTAGCGTGAAAACCTTGATACTGTCATTTTATTTCTACGCTAAAACAAACAAAAGAATATTTCGTATTGCGGCTCTAATAATTTCATCAACCACTGTATACTTTCGTACATACAGGGTGTCCCGTAACTCCTCGAACACCCGGAAATGGGGGGTTGTTGGGATGACTCTGAACAACTTTTTTCTTTACCAAAATGTTGGTTGACGCTTCGTTTTTGAATTATTAACGAAAAACACTGGCCAATCGGAGCGCGCGTAGAGCCTGCGCTCAGGGACGAGAGAACAGAAATTCACCCGCGCGCTATCGTGAACAAGCGTACGCGTGAATCTCTGTTCGTGAATCTGTGTTCGTTCGTCCCTGAGCGGGGTCTCTACGCGCGCTCTGATCGGCCAGTGTTTTTCGTTAACACGTTAAACGCCCAGCCTGTTTTGCTTACCGTTCCGTTCAGATCACACTTGGCCGTCAAGTGGGCCATGCGAACTACAAACAGAAGACGACTAACGAAAAGTATACTGTCAGTCACCGGTGACTGACGCGGCCTGAACGGAAAGCATAGTGTCAGTCGCCGGTGACTGACATGGCGCTTAATGTGTTAATAATTCAAAAACGAAGCTTCAAACAACATTTTGGTCAAGGAAAAAGTTGTTCAGAGTCACCACAGCAACCCCCCAATTGCGGGTGTTCGAGGAGTTACGAGACACCCTGTATAT
>NW_017100219.1:1705001-1709593 GCF_001263275.1 Habropoda laboriosa
GAAGAATATATACTCATACCGAAAGGGTTAAATACTGAATCACACCTGATATTCCTTCTTTGTCTTGGCCGCTTTCTGCTCCTTGTCCTTCTTATCCTTCTTGTTCTTCTCCTTGGGCTCCTTGGGAGGCTTGGATGGCCTCCGAGGCGGCTGAGGCGTGTCGCTACCCCTCAAGCAGCAGGTGCTCTCTTGTAGCAGGAAGCAGAACACGTACAGCAGAAACAGGATGCTGACACCGTACAGATACGTAAAGAATCCCTCGTAATAGTACAACGGCAGTTTGTGCGTGACTACCTCGCTTATCACGTAAGCGATGCACACAACCACCAGCAGCTTCGCGTAGATGAAACTCATGATAATGAACAGCGACGTCCTGCAAATCAGAAACGGAGAAAAAAAGAAAAACTCGTATGTTAGATCACGATCGATAAATTCCGCGAGTCTCACCGTGTTTTCCGGACAATCTGTACCCTACTCTCGTGTCTCGGCACACCCCCGGATCTGTTCACGTTGTTATTCTCCACGCACGGCACTATTTCCACCTCCATCGTGAATTATTACCACAATAATCTCGCCTATCCTCGACAAACTCTCTGTTTATTTCATCGTGGAGAAAAAAGAAAACTCAATCTGTCTACACACGATCGCGTCAGACCGCAGCCGCGTTTCGATTATCCCGAAGCGTCGAGTACCCGCGCCGAACACAGACGTCGATTCACTGACATTCTATTTTCGCTGTCGAACCTCCCAGTTCGATTCTCGTCGCCTCCACGATTTTTCTCCCCCTGGTTCTTCTTTCTCTCCTCTCAAGTCATCGTCGGCTGGCTAATTTCAATTGCGCACTCGCGAACATCCTCTTCTTCTTTCTTCAGGCTGGTAGTTCGGCGAGAGCCTCGTAATATCGGGCGGAAGAGTTCTGGCGCGTCCAGACGACGCTTCGAAGCGAGTCGGACTCGCCGCCGCTGTTCTTGCACACCGCTCGCCAGCTACGGGCGGTTCTTTTCTCGTTAAAGGTTAGGTCGCGGAATCGATAATTTGCGTGTGTGTACTCGAAAGGGGAGCGCAGAGAGCGCGCGTTGTCGGCCGATCTCGCCGTGAATTAATCGCGCGCGAGTTAACCGGGATCCACCTTTCGGTCTGCCTCGCAGATTCACCGCGCACGCGCACAAAAAAAACCGAGAACGCGGGATAAATCGCGACGATCGAGAAGAGAGAGAGAGAGAGAGAGAAGAGAAACGAGAGGAGAGATATTTTGGAGATTAACGGAGGAGCGTCTGCGGTGCGATTGCACCGCGTCGCGACGTCTGCACGGGAATATCAGGGGCTCGGCCACGTATGGTGCATCTTCGTGAAGAAGGGCTTAACCACCCTTTGTCACGCTGCCATTCCAGGGGTTGGGGCGCAGACTTTATTGTGTTCCGCACGAACACTCGTGCCAGGCATTTTTTTTCCTCTCTTCGATGATTATCGTGCTGGATAGAGGTGGAGCGTGATATTTAGCTAGGCACCCGGAAGCTGCAAATTTTCAGAGTTCCTTTGTTTTTTCTTCGACCGTGACTAAAGCCCTTTCGTATTTCCAAGATCGCCTACTCTCTGCATACCCACGCGATTTATTTTTTTAAACAATTTCTGGGTCGGTGCAAGTGGTACGTGATCGGTAGTAATATTGCTAACCCTTTCGCCACGGTAAATTTTCAACCGTGGGCGCAAGATTTGTTATTTCGGGCGTATTGTCGTTTTGGAGTTCGGTTCAATCGGTTACGATGGAAGTGCGTGAGGACAAGATCGAGCGTTAAATTAAGGTGGAAGTGCAGCAGAAAGCTCCAACAGTGCGGTGTGAGCAAATTTTCAAAACGCCTATAGACGCGAATAGTAATGGAAGGGTTAATACGTTGTCGATCGATCGAGGCGATTTCTCTGAACGATCGATCCGAGAGATCTCTTATTTCACTTATTGTTAGCGATGCAAAGAGTATATAATGTTTGCGAATTTTGTCAGACTTGTCTAATTATTTCAGAAATGTGTGCAAGCTTTATGTGTGCTTAAATTTAAGAATCTTAAGAGACCAGGGATCGTCCCAATGTGATAATTTCTAAATTTTTGTGAAATTTCAGTATCTAGTAGATCGCCCTCTAATTCGCGAGTAGTAATATTTACCCCGATATCTCGGAAACTATCGCAGTTAGAGGGGTGCTACGAATTGACGAAATTTCCTAATTTCTCTCGCAAAATATAATAAAATACGAATAAAAACGCGACGGTCAGTGTGTACAGTAAGGCACAATCCTCAACGTGAATAGAAAAAATCCGTTGAAAACACAATTCTCTCCGTTTGGAGAAACCAAAATAGCTCTGGTATACTTCTAAATCGCGACCACCGCCGAAGGGAACGTTCCTGCAGCTTCTAACGTCGCTTCGAATTATCGGCAGAATTTCTCTCGAACTTTTCTCACCGAGGGTATCTTCTCTCGCCGCATCTCGCTCGTGGCAAGAGAACGGGTTGGAACGAAGAAGAAGAGGGCGTGTGTAGGTTGGCCCCGAGGGAAGGAACTTTTTCGAAGTTTCCGCCGCGGTAGGACAGAAAGAAAAAGGAAGACGAAGAGCGAAAAAATAGAAAAGAAAGACGAAAGAGTGAGAGAGAGAGAGGAGGAGAAAAGGCAACGTGGTGTGGCCTTTCTTTCCTACTTCTGAAGGAGAAAAGCGGCGGTAGAAGTGGAAACAGCGGTGGATAGCACAGACTCCGGAGCGAACCAGGCTGACTCGCGATCGATATTTCGAAGTACCTACTTTCAGCCTCTGGTCTTTCTCTCTATATACCTCTCTCGCCCTCTCGACTCACCCTCGCCTCATCTGTGTCCTCTCCACGAATTTCGCTCACCCCTTCGCGTTCAATCACGCCCGTATTCTTCCCTTTTCTCTCTCTCTCTACCCTGGTAGAAGCGCGCGTTTACACGCAGACCGGATCGTTTGCGCGTTTTCTCTGGTCAAATTCTCTCTACCGTTGACAAACTATTCAAATTCGAACGTGTCCGGCTTCCAATCCTCCGCGTTACTTCCATCGCCCCCACTTTTCCCTTTTCACTCTCCATCTACCTTTTGCGCAACGGGGGCTGCGGCGATTTTCTCGGCTATTTTAACACGAACGACCGGTGTTCCAACGTGGACAAACGTCTCCGTTGATTTACGAGAACGTTTACGAAGCGTTATTCTCGGTACGGCGACGTACTGCGGATTGTTTTGCCGGAGTTTTCGTGTTGGTCGTGTGACCGCCGCGGCGGAGGTATGTGCAGTCACGTTCACGGGGACCGTAATACTGTCTTGTCTCAGCGTCTAGACCGGCCAAGCTTCGCTTTCAACCCGTGTTAATGCAATTGCGACTGCGACTGTGTAATTCGAGAAGGTATTGCCCTGCTGTTGCTGCGTGCATGCACACCCGTATCACTGTCGCACTTTGCCACTCGATCGATATTGATAAATTGTAAATCCTCCGCGAAACTAGTCCGCGCAATTATCTCCCCCCTCTCTCTCTCGACTTCGATATTCTCGCGATATTACAATTAGACGTTATCACGTTAAGGTATTATTCTTCGTCGCGCCACGTTCCTCCGATCCGGCAATTAGAGGAGGAACGTGCAACTGGAGCGCTCGAAAAGGTAAATCCTCGACGATCTACCCTTCGCTGGTTTTTCACGCTCGACACGCCGGCGTTCGTCGAAAATAAAATGAAAAAACAAAGAAGAGAAAAGGTGTCGTCGCGTTGTACGGGATTAATGCTCGACGGCCTGTGCCCCGTCTTTCTCCTCTCCCTGTAGGGCTAGAGGCTCGATATTATCGAAGATAAACCGCATCCACGCATGTAGGAACGCGTGCGTTTGTGTCTGTGCGTGGCTGTCCCTCCTCGAAATACGTTCGCGCTCCACTTCCTCGATTCTTTTCCCGGAGAATGATTTCCCATTCGTTCGGTGGCCGCAACCTCGGTCGGTTAGTTACTTCTTTGGAGCGTGGGGTAGTAGTAGGTGGTGTACGTGCGCGAGTGCATAACTCGGCTGCCGCGTATAATGCACACTAGACGCAAGACGTTTCATAGGCAGCAGCCACCGCGAGACAGCTAACGAAGTGCGTCGTAAATAGACACGCAGACGAAAGCTTCCACCTCTTGCCGCCATTTCGAGGCGAACGAAACCGGAGAGTGTCCCGTAATGAACGGCACCGACGCCACCGACGTGATTCTGCGTGGAAAAAGAAGAATGCGAGGAATCATTTTTCTTCTGTGGTCTTGTGTTTTCTTACATTCTTTTCTTTTGCTTCGATGAAACACGGGTTTCTCGGTTGTTCGAGGGTCTTTTCGTAGTTTGCAATTTTTATTAAGTATTTTGGGAAAATGTAATTAACAGGGATGTGTACGTAGTGGGAGTAAAATACACAACTATGTTTTTCAGTAAAATACAATATTTCGAATTTTTCACAGGAAATGTAACTATCTGAGATTTGAAATAGACTTTTTTGCAAGCTGCAATTTTTATGAAATGCTTTTGAAAAATTCTATTCGGAAAAATGTAATTAACAGGGATGTGTACGTAGTAAGAGTGAA
>NW_017100219.1:1710039-1713880 GCF_001263275.1 Habropoda laboriosa
AGAATTTTTTCTCTTCTAGTCTTCTTCTTTTTTATTAATAAAATGCAATATTTTGAATTCCTCCCAGAAAAGTATCTGAGATTTGAAATATTTTTGTGTATGTAGTGATGTGTATGTAGTGAGAGTGAAATGCACAATTCTTATTTTCAATAAAATGCAATATTTTGAATTTATCACAGAAAGTGTAACCATCTGAGGTTAGAAATAGATTTCTTCGTAGTCTCCAGTTTTCTGTGAAATATTTTTGAAAAATTCTATTCAGAAAAATGTAATACAATGAAGAAAGAATGCGTAGAATTTTTTCTCTTCTAGTCTTCTTCTTTTTTATTAATAAAATGCAATATTTTGAATTCTTCCCAGAAAATCGTCTGAGATTTGAAATAGATTTTTTCGCAAGCTGCAATTTTTATGAAATGCTTTTGAAAAATTCTATTCGGAAAAATAGAATACAATGAAAAGAGAGCGCGCAGAATTTTTTCTCTTCTAGTCTTCTTCTTTTTTAATAAAATGCAATATTTTGAATTCTTCCCAGAAAATCGTCTGAGATAATTATCGAAGATTCCAAATAAATATTTTCATAACCTGCACATTCCATAAAAATATTTCTTAAAAATTCAATTAAAAAAAATACAATAAACATATTTTCATCACGTGTCTCAGCGTTGCATTTATTTCGCGCACAGAATCCCAGCCCGATCGCATGATTCATTACCAGCCACCGTATTCTTCTCTCGTTGCGCCCATTGAAACGGCCACGCGTTCATTCGATCTGTCTCATCTCTTGTCTTTCCCCCCTCAATCACGAACCTACGCCTTTCAAAGCGTCGCCACAGGCTAAACGCAATCTATATCCGTTCGAGAGAACGATCTTACATCAGCCACGACTGAAAATCGTTAGATTTCTAAACACCGAACGTCCTCCGAGAGCGGAAATGGCGCAAACAGAGAATCAGCTACATTTCCATACGTTCCATCGTAATACGAAACATACCTCGACGTTGCACGACGTTCACCCCGGTATTCACCGATGCTTTATCGGAATTCCGGAACAGAGAGCTAGCCTAACGTCGAACAACGGTGCTCTCCTCTGTCTCTCCCTCCGATAAACCGCGAGAACGCCAAGTATCGACAAAAACGTACTCCGGGTGTCTAATAACCACGACCTAATTAACCCCCGGCTACCATATTTATCCCATTTACACACGCGAACGTATCACAACGTCCGGTAGAACATTCGGAAAAAGTCGGAAAGTTGGGTTTGCAGAGAGGTGCTCTTAAATAATTGCCATTCGTTAGCGCGCAGATTACGGTAGTTCCGGTCAAGTGGATTCTTGACCTAGTCCCGTTCTTTCCACGGCGTAATTGCGCCGCGGAAAAGCGTAACGTTCTGCTAATCACTCGTTAAAACGCAGAGCTGATTTCCAATAAGCGCAAGAAAAGCTAGCGAGTGACGAGCAAACGAGCGGGGTTAACGAGATGAAAAAGTAAGAGACGCGTAAAAAGAAAAGGAAAAATACCGTCTCCCGTTTCTCACAGTGCGTCAGATCTTTCTCCTTTTTTTTTTTTTTTTCACCCTCTACCGTCTCTACGTGACCCAGGATCTTACTTTTTCGCAGGCGTGGAGCGCACGTTCTTCAGCTCCATCTCTTTGTTCGCCGCGTTGTTCTTCTCCGCGTTGTCCTGCGCGTTCGGCGACGAGTTTTGCGGATTCAGGGGCCTGGTTACGGGAAGCGTCGCCGTGTTGTCCGCCGCGGCCGCCTCCACCTCCACGGTGGCGACCTTGCAATCACCGCCGCCCACCATCGCGGATGCCTTCTCCCTTTCGAACGGGGCCCTAACGATCGGCAAAAGACACGAAGCTGGATCTCACCGGGGGAGGGAAAAAAGGGACGCGTTTTCCTATCGAGAGAGAGAGACGCGCTTTCGTTTAGAGCGCGACGGCGGCCATTTTGGCGAACGGGTAGAGCACCTTTTTACGCGAGATTTTCACCGAGAGTCTTCCGATGGGAATTTATCGTCACAGAAGTCGGGTGTATCGATTTAGAGAACGACGATTGAGTAGGGGAATTGGTACGAAGAGGGGATGATTGTTAATTGGAGTGCGTCGAACGTGATAGTCGACTCGAGAGACGAGGACTGAGACACCATTTCCGAAAAGGAGGGCAGCAAGCGCGAGTCAAAAACTCTCTCTCTCTCTCTCGCTCCCTGAATTGTTGCTGTCTGTTTATTCGATTCCGCGGATCACGCCTGCGCGGTGCTTCCTCGGGCTTTTTTTCGCTGGCGTGGACCGCGCTCGGAGCGCAACGCCTCCTGCGCGCCTTCGAGAGCTACTCGACGAACGACGGTACGACCTTTGGTGAAATTTATTCGGAAGATCGGTACGAAGCGTGGAGAGAAGAATTTTCAGGGTGTATCGGTGTGTTACGTAACAAAGGATGCTGCGACGCAAGAAGAAAGTTATCGAACCGCGGTCGACTGGTTGCGACCAGACATGAAAAGAAGAAGGGTCCGGGGAGATTTCGGGGGTTGAATAGAGGCGGGTGAACCGCGATCGAACGCTAGAAAACAAAGAGAGAGAGAGAGAGAGAGAGGATGGGAGACTTTAGAAGAAGAAGCGCGGGTAAAAGGGCGAGAGAGCAGGGAAAATGATCGTAGTTCGGAAAAGAAAGGACGCGGTTGGTAGGAAGTTAGCCGGGCTACCCCAAAGGTTCTCCTCTCTCTCTGATCCCGCGCACTTGGTCGAACGAGCTAATGGAAAATCCCATGCACACGACCGAACCTGACCGCCTGGGAGGATCGAGAGCACACTCTCGCTTCGATGACTGATGACGAGAGCAACGTCGACGGACGCGGCCAACGATCACCAACGAGAGAGAGAGAGGGCCGGAGTGCGATGAACAGACACACCGAGGCACGCACACAGTGTTTCAGCTCGACGAACGTTGCCAGTGAACGTCGAACGAACGAACGAACGAATAAACTAGCCAGCCAGCGAGCGAACGGTAGCGCGACCAGAAGAAGGCTCACCTGCTGGAGAGGTGGTTGGCTGAAGGTTCTCGCGGTGACTGCACCCAGGGTTCGGCGGAAAAGGGTGTGAAGCGGAGAGACGGAGAAGGGATGGATGATGGAAGGTTGGCGAGAGAAAGAGGAAGTTGATGCTGACGGGGGTGAGGAGAGGGGGTGATGGCAAGGAGAACGGGGGAACTAGAGAGAGAGAGAGAGAGAGTAAGGAAGATAGTGATGAAGATAGAGAAAGATAGATAGGTAGAGACCGAAAGGGTAGGAAATGCAAGCAGAAGCGCGGTCGAGGGTTAATCCAAGAGGAAGCAGAGAGAGGTGCAGAGAGATGGACGGACGAAGCAGCGGCCGAGCGAGATGGACTATGTTATCGGAGCACGATGAAATGGGGGTAGAATCACGATCGCCGCCCCCAGCATCCCGGAGACTGAGGCTGGCCGGGAGGTCTCTTCCCGGGCAGCGGCAGCTTCTTGCACAAGCGCACTGCGAACCTAACGCGGCTTTCACTCTATATCGCCTCTTTTCGCCTATCCCTTTCCCACTTCCGGACCCCCTTTTTCCACCCTCCATATCTATATATGTATGTATATGCGTATATATATATATATCTCTTTCTCTCTCATTTTCTCTCCTTCTCGCGATCTTTCTCTCCCTCCCCCGCGAACGATGTCCCTCGTCTTTTTCCACCCTCTCCACCTCCTCGCTTCTTCTTCATTCCAGCGTTCCATTCCTCTCCACCCTCGGCTCTGTGGTCGCGTACGCGGAGATCCAACGAGAATCCTCTCCACCATGATTCCTCTCGGCTTCTGCCGGGCTACCATCA